>NW_027532409.1:1065086-1113161 GCF_008692635.1 Crocuta crocuta
TTGCCCCAGTCTCAGATCTTCTGCCATGCCTTCTACAGACATTATTCACAGATGGGGAATTGAGGCTCCTAGCTAAGAAATGTCTCCTGTATGACGATGAGGCTGACAAGTAACAGCACAGGATTTTAGGTTTCGGTCATTTATTTCAAGCCCCGTGGAATTTCAGACTGATAGAAAGAACTCACAGCTGAGAGCCGATTAGTACTTAGAACCTCTCTGTGCCAAGAGAAGTAGGTGCAAGGGTCACCGGCGAATGTGTTAGAGATGCAGAATCCCAGGCCCCACCCCCAGCCTGCTGAATTGGAGTCCGGTTTGATTGCATGTGAAAGTGGGCCAAGCACTGAAAATACCCACAGATTTATCCTAACATTTAATTCTTCAAATCCACTAGGAAACAGAGCAGACGATACTATTCCCACTTGAGTCAGCCGAGTGGTTCAGAACCAGGAGTGTGAATGGCAAGCTAGTAGAGTAACTCCCTTTCTGTGGGGGTCAAGATAAACGTGTGAGTAGGGAGACTGAAGGGGCTCATGGGCAGATGGGTGTCAGAGGTGAATCTGGATTCACTGCCAGTTACCTTTGTACATCAACTTCTGGAAGAATACTTGTTGATGTTATAAATAACTTAGGGGATGGGTGTGTGTGTGTGTGTGTGTGTGTGTGTGTGTGTTGGGGAGAATCATGAGGGTCAGTTAGACCACCATCTAACCAGAAGGACTATGACCTGAGGATCACATCCCCCTGGAAACACTAGCCTGGAGTTGCATGCTGGGCCCTTTGCTTGAGGGTTTCTGGCATTGTGCGTGCCTCCTGGGCTCACAGACAGATCTCTGGCTTTCTTCTCCTTCACGTGTACCTCCACCCTGTCCCTGACTGCTATGACCCGTGAGCATTTCCAATGAAGGCTGTTAAAGCAAAGGTGAGAGATGTTTTCCCTTAGTGCCCCAGGAAATCATCCGTCCGTGGCCTCACACACAGTGAAATGGCTTTGTTGAAGGAAACGCAGTAGTAAAAATGGCATTTGTCCAAGTTATCAAAGAAAGGAAGTAATTGCAAAACGAACTCAGAGACAAGCAGCTGACAGCCTTACTCCCTCTCGCTATGTATCTTCTCTTTACACAGATTCAAACTATCACCACTGTGTTCTTTCTTTATAAAGGAAAATACGATAACATCACTCTCCAGTTTAATTCCAGAGTCGGCTTCCTACAGCTTTGTCATAAAGCCTGAACCCTTTATCACACCTTTCAAGGCCTTTGCTTATCTGACCCCAGCTCACCCCTCTGGCTCATCTCCCCCACTGAATACTCCACTGCACAGAATTTCTCACCATTCTTCAGACCCCCCGGGCTTTTGTGACTCAGGATCTTTCCTCAGGCTGTTCCTTCTGTCTGAAATTCTTTGCCCCAGTCTGCTCAGAAGCTTCTTACTCCCCATTTCATGCCATAAGCAATGTCCATGTGTGTCCAACAACAGAAGTCTGGGTACTTAAACCATTGTACCTCCTAAAACTTCCCTCGCAGAAGGGGCTAGCAAAACAGGGTTCTCCAGGGTGAGGGTTAGGGCTTGGTGTGAACGTCTCCCAAAGAGGCTGCCATGATTTTGGACAAGAGCCCCCTGGCATGTGTGTTCCAGACAGGCAGCTGGGCTGTCTGGTGGACGAAATGGAGCAAAAAACAAATCTACATAATGGAGCCATTGATCACTGTCACGACGCGCAACCAGCTGTGGCCTGGAGAGGATGCATTTTTCAGGAGAAGTTTTCCTGGGGAAAGAGTATTTGTTGATGTGAGGCTCTTAAGAGTATGGTGAGGGTTAGTCAGTGTGAGGGAGATTCTTTGCTGATGACATTTCAGAGACGGTTTTGCACTGAATCAGCTTAAAAATGTCTCTCCTTCTGCTCTTGGAACTTGGGATTGCTGTTTCTCCCCTGCAGGGTGAGAGCATTTCCATCTTCTCTCTGGCGATCTCATATCTCTTCAGTCCCGCTCATGACAGCATTCTAGCGTAATTGGGGATGCGGTTTTCCCCATCCATTGTGATAATTTGCTGTTGGCAAAATCCAGTCTTTGGGTTCTGGAGAGATTTTAATTTGTATAGCTTTCACATTCTTCTCTCCAAAGAGTTATACTGTCTTTACACCCTCACACACTGCTTTATTGATGGCTGCTGTTGTTGGTTTATTTGTTTAATTCCAAGTGCCTACATTTTGACAGCAAACTTGAACCATCACAATCTGACCAGGCACCTCTTCCATGTGTCTGACTTTTATGGGACTGTCCTGACTCTTTCTCCACTAAATGTGAAGTTAACTGTTAATCATGCTCTTTCTGACTTTATGGCACCTGTCACTCGGTTTTTTAAAAATGGTTTTATTGATCTGTTTACTTGGTTACCACCTATCTCCCCCACGTAGAAGCAACCAGCAAGGGGGCAGAGGCTTATCTTGCTCCCATTGTATCTCCTGACACTGTGGTTATTGGGTGGATACAGTGAATGTGGATACAATACCCATCTTTTCCCTCCCATGAAGAAAGCCTCCTTTCTTTCCTAGATTTACACATCCATTGCCTTTTCTTCAGAAGTTGTTAGGAGTTTTGTCAAACACGGTGATATCTTTTGGGATGCACTTCAGCCATTTGATAAGATTCATTATTTTAGGAGAGTCTGAATTGTAATAATCCTTCAGTTTCTTTACATTTTTTTAGTGTTTATTTTTGAGAGAGAGAGAGAGCGTGTGCATATGTGCACACGTACGGGGGTGGGGTGGGGAGGGGAGAGGGAGACACAGAATCTGAAGCAGGCTCCAGGCTCTGAGCTGTCAGCACAGAGCCCGAGGTAGGGCTGGAACCCATAAACGGGGAAATCATGACCTGAGCCAAAGTCAGATGCTTAACCGACTGAGCCAATCAGGCACCCCAATAATCCCTTCAGTTTCTGAAATAGATTCTTATTGGCAGTAGCATATTTTTAAAAAATCGATATGCTAGTCTGTAGTTTTAGTTTGGTTTGTTATTGGTTATTTGGTTATGGTCCTGCTCTCTCTGTCAGGCTCTGGTGTTACTAGCTTCTTATGGGAGACTTCTAGTGTTGTGCCCAATTCGCGAGTTCCCAGAGACCTCCAAGGAGCCAACACCGATGCAAATACAAAAGAGTCTTTATTACAAGCTCAAGCAGGGGCTCACCCGCCTACCGGTGTTGTGGCAGCAAGATAAAGCCAAGAACAATAGTGAATAGGGTTTTTAAGGAGTAAGGGATGGGGGTGTTACAGTTACGTGTAGCATCATCACATAAGCACCAATTACGGTTGTACAGCAGTACCCATGGTAACAGCTTTGACCATTCAGTATTTGTGAGGTGTTCATTACTTTTGGTGGGACCCAATCATGACTTTTGAGAATCCTTTGAAAATGACCAATTATGAGATGAGTTTAAAGGGCCCACGTGGGGTTCAGGCAAGTGGTGAGAAATTGGCTAGTTCGTATAAAATAACTGTTTGTGGTTCCCAGCCTTGACTCAGACCATAGGAATGTTTTTTGATTAGCTGATCTGAGGGCGGTCCGAGGATGGCTTTAGCCTTGAACAATCTGAGGCTTTTCCTGGAACTGGGGTTTTGTGCAGCCCACAGTTGGCTCTTAATGGAAGATTTAATTTTAGGCTCTTCACTAGCCATGTGATCTGCCCCCAGAAAGAGATGTCCCGTTCTACCAGCAATGAGTGAAACTGCCCATTTGTTCCTTCTCTCTCAAAGCTCTGTTATTTTAAATTCACTTTACTATTTAGAAAAGCAAACCTAAATTTGCATGTACTTGGTTTCCAGTGAGGTTGTGTCTCTTTTCTCCCCACTGACAAATATGTATCTTTGTGAATTTCCTGTTCATGTCATTCATCACTTTTCCTCATTTGCATATTTATCTTTTTTATTGACTTGCAAGAACTTTTTCCATATTAAGAATGTTGACTGTCTCTGCCTTATGTGTTTTTGTATTTCTTGTTTCATTTCCATTTTGTTTACTTTTTAGTAGAATTGATGGTAGATTTTGACATTTTTTTAATGTTTATTTTTTGAAAGAGAGAGAGATGGACAGAATGTTAGTGGGCGAGGGGCAGAGAGAGAGAGAGGGAGACACTGAATCTGAAGCAGGCTCCAGGCTCTGAGCTGTCAGCAGAGCACGATGCAGGCTCAAACCCACAAACTGCAAGATCATGACCTGAGCCAAAGTTGGACAATTTAAACGACTGAGCCACCCAGGCGCCCCTAGATTTTGACATTTTTAAAACTTGACTTTAAACTCTGTCATTTTTTCTAAAGTATACTTTCTTCATTTCTTTGCACATGTATAAGGTCCAGACCAGAGATCAAACAACTAGTCACCTTTATTTCTCTTACTTTATTTACAATTTCATGTGTTTTTACATTTGACTACTTAATGGCAGGAAGTTTCTCCTTGATCGCACCTGATGCTCTCCTTAAACCTTAGACCCAGCCTTAGTAAGGTTTATGAAAGAACGTAAACTGGTGCTGAATGAGACAGAGGGGGCGGAGCTGTTGCAGGGAGGCTCCCTCCTAGGGAGGCTGCAGGATTTCCCTGGGGCATTGCAGAAATTGAATGTGGTCAGCCTTGGATGGGTCACTGCATTCTTTGCAGATGTCAGGGACAGAGAAGGCAAGTGTGTTGCCCAGGGCACTGGGTTTAATTTAGGAGGCCCTCCCCCTTGGGTGCAGACTTACAAGAGCCTTGAGTTTTGCTCTTGGCTATTGCTTGCTCCAGTCTATCCCCCACCTCCACCCAGAGGGCTGCTTACCGAATAGGGCCATTGGCTCCTCCTCACCCCTCTGGTACCAGGAGTCCCTGGGTCCTGCGTGAATCATGCTGTGAGGTGGTCTCAGGTCATCCTCAGCCTGTAGCTTCTGCTGTCATAAAAGTAGGGTCCTGCAGTGTGGTGAGCACAGAGCCTGCCATCTGGTAGTGTGCTCATGAGACTTAATCTCTCACTTTCTGGTTGTGACACATCCCTGGCTTTCTTCTCCTCCCCACACTCTGTAAGATGGGACCACACCTCTTCTGCCCACCACCCAGAGCTGTGGCCAAGGTCAAGTCAAGTCTGTAGTTTGCAAATGGCAAAGCCCTACACATATGCCCATGATTTTTCATTATCGCCACTGCAAATTAATATTGGCATCAATGGTTTCATTTCACATCAGGGGTTGCTGCCACTGGCCGCATTACATTAGGGCTGTTGGAAGCATCAGTATAACAGAAAGGTCATTTGGGGATGTGACAGTCAAAAAGGAGGGAATTCTGTTCCCTTTGAGAGTTCCTGTCAATGGCAGAATCCTGTCAATTTACAAATAAAAATCTAAATATTTAAAAACCCTAAACCCCTGCCTGAAAGTAAGGATTAAAAATGAATATTTATGAACTGATAGTTCTGTAATTCGTCTTCAAATGCTTCATTTGGTGGCACGCACAAGCCTGTTGTCCCCTGGTCTTTGGCTAGAAGTCAGAGCCCAGCTGGGCAGGTACCACACTGTGTGTATGACCTAAATGAAGTCACTCACCTTCCTGAGCCTGTCTCCTCAGCCAGAAATGGGAGGAGTTAATACTTAACTCATAGTGTTATTTGGCCAATTAAACAATACAGTGGATATGCTGGGCACACAGTACATGTTCCAAAAATGGTGACTGTCCCCCATGTGCCCTGCGTTGGCTGGCCAGAATGTGACAGAAGTCTCCGGGTCTTGTTTTTTTTTTCCATTTTGTTTTTATTGTGGCAAAATACATACGACATAAAATTTCCCATCTTAGCCATTTTTAAATGTGTAGTTCTGTGGTTCAGTACACTCAAGATGTTCACCACCATCCATCTCCAGAACCCTCTTCGTCTTGTGAAGGATACCCGTTAAAGGATAACTACGTATTCCCCCTGCACCCACCATTCTACGTTCCGTCTCTGTGAGCTGGACTACTCCAGGAATCTCCTAGAAGTAGAATTGTCCTTATTTACCTTTTTCTGACTGGCTGGCTTCACGGAGCATAGTGTCCTCATAGTTTGTTCATGTCAGAACCTGGGTCAGAATTGCCTTCCTCTTGGGGCGCCTGGGTGGCTCAGTTGGTTAAGCATCCAACTTCAGCTCAGGTCACGATCTCACAGTTTGTGAATTCAAGTCCCATGGCAGGCTCTGTGCTGACAGCTCAGAGCCTAGAGCCTGCTTCAGATTCTGTGTCTCCCTCTCTCTGTCCCTCCCCAGCTCATGCTCTGTCTCTCCCTCTCTCAAAAAAATAAGAAGGAAGGAAGGAAGGAAGGAAGGAAGGAAGGAAGGAAGGAAGGAAGGAAGGAAGGAAGGAAGTAAGAAAGGAAGGAAGGAAGGAAGGAAGGAAGAGAATTGCCTTCCTCTTTAAGGCTAGATGGTGTTCCATGGTATGTGTAGACCACATTTTGTTTATCTGTCCGTCGATGGACACTTATATTGCCTCCACATGAGTCTCCATATCTTTTTAATACTCTATTTGCATGTCCTCTGGATTGAATTAAGGACCCATTATCAAAATTGAGCAGACCTTGTCTTCTTTTTACCAAAATTCTAGAATTCCTATTTCCCTTCAATGCAGAATTCCTATTTCCTGACCCAACTCACTTGCTAACCTGTCTTTAGTTGTCCTTCTTCAGCTGGGAACATAGCCAAGGTCTGAAGGGGCACCTAATCTTTGATGGTTGGGCCCTCTACTCCTGTACTACACTCTGGGATCTTAGGGAAGCAAAGGACCTTTGAAGCCTCCTGGTTCAAGGTCTCTCAGCCCTCCTCCCTTCCCCCAGAAGCCTGAAGACAAACTGTATCAAAGTTTCCGAAGGAGGAGAGGTTTGGGAGAAATACTGGTGCCCTGGCTGAATTCTAAACCAGATTCCTTGGAGCCTCAGTCTGGGACCATCCCCCTTAAGATCCTTCTAAGATGATCCCAGTCTTGCCCCGTGGGCTCACATAGGCGGGGTAGGAAAGCTCAAACCCAGAAGCTCGCCTAGACACAACTGTCAATTTTTCCCTTAACAAAAGGACCGATTCTGGAACGTACTAGTCAGTGTGATGGAGGCTCCTAACTCTCTTGCCCTTGAACTGAGGACTGGGCTGGAATTTCAGACCCTGGGCTTAATAATTTTGGGCTAGAGCACAGCCCTGGGTCTTTAAACTGAGGTTTATTCATTCAGTCAACAAATATTGACTGAGGGGTTATCCTTTGCCCTAGCTGCTAGATGACTACAGTGAGTGCTCCAGATGTGGCCCTGTTCCCATGTTACTTAGTCTGGTTGAAGACAAACACATGTGAAATTGCATACTTAAGATGGGTGTGAGGGTCCCCTCCCCTGGTCACTGTAGCAGAGGCTCTTTCTGAAGTGGGCTATCAGTTGACTTTTCTTCATGTACTCTCTGAAAGTGGTACCCTGGCTTAAAGTGGAAAAATGGTAGAGATTATTGTAGAAAGGCCACAAAGAGATATAAGTCTGAGCCATAAGCGCTCAGACCCTGAGTCACAAAGAAACTGTCGGCAGATGGTGGTGTCTTTTTGATGTCCGTTATCCTTTACCTTCCAATGGTGCAGCACCCCCACCAGCCCATCCCTGTCTCTAGCCCAACCCCCTGCCCTGCTTGGGATGCTGCTTTGAACAACTCTAGGGGCACCATCCACATGGATATAATATGGGTAATACTCACTAGAATTGTGCACAGTAGTCTTGACCCTTCAGAGGCAATCATGGCACACTGGACTTGGGCAGGAAAGGTTTGCCTGGGAGTCTGACAGTAGAATAGAAAACTGAAGGAAGAGAGGTGTTAGCCAAATGAAAAGGGGGTAGAAGAGTGTGCTGTGTGGAGGGAACAGCATGACCATAAGCCTTGATGGTAGGGGCTTTCGGGCCAGTACTAGGTACAGAGAAAAGGCTAGTGTGTCCAAGTGTAAGATCAAGGGAACATACATGGTCACTGAGATGGCATGGAAGTGACAGCAGGAGCCAGATCATGCAGGATCTGTGGGCCACAGTATAGATAGTGGTTTTATCTTAATAGCAATAGAGAACCATTAAAGGACTTCAGTGTTTTTGCAGCAATAATAGTAGGTGCATTTATTGAGGGCTCAGTGTTCCCCAGGAGCTGTTCTAAGGTCTTTACCAGTATTACCCCAGTCACTTACTCACACCTATGAGACAAGGACATCATTACCTCCACATAACAGATGAGGAAATTGAGGTACTGAGAAACTAAACAGCTTGTCCAGAGACGCACAGCTAATTCTTAACCAGTTCAGAAAGCTGCCTCCTGGTTCTGAGGAGTGAGTAGAGACTAGTGTTATTTTAGGGGAATAGCAGGAGAACCCCAATCTTTCTCCTGAGGGAATGCCGACCCATCTGCCATAGATATGGCCAAGCAGGGGGGGGTGCTGTGCCTGTGTATATGTGTGGCCTAAGGAGACGACTTGATACCTGGGACAGGTGCTGGACCCCATCACCGGCGCTTATCCGAAGCTGGCGCAGAGGACTCTGACAAGGCAGAAAAGCCCTTATCAGCCCACACAGCTGCCTCCTGGGCTGTTTCCCCAGGGAGTTACATGGCAGCGAAATGAAGGCATCCACATTCAGTTCTGCTTGCTGCACAAACTGTGCAGCCACGGGGAGCACCAGGTGCCCACTTGAATTAATGTGGCTTGAAGTCTGCACTTGGGTGAATCCATGGCTCATGGCCGGCGGGCGTAGGCCTTGGGATGGGGAAGGAAGGACCATGGACACAGGAGGGGGCATGGAGGCAGCTACGGAGCTAGGGGAACCAGTGACTTTTCTCTGCTGAGGAAAAAGCAAAAATGGATTGAAGATCCAAATGAGGTGATTATGTAGATGAGATGTTCTCATCAGGGAAATACACTTTTTAAGAAACAAGAGTTTCTCAGTATAGTTCAGATTGCTTTCCAGACAATCCTGGACAGTGGATGAAAAATGATCTGGTGTCACGGACAGATAATCGGGAAGTCAAATACCCAGGTTTTTCTCTTCCTTTCTCTGTTGTCCTTTCTTCCTGTTTCCTTTGGTCTGTCTGCCCCATCTTCCATTCTGCACACTGACTTTATTCTTGGCCTGGTTGTTGATTCCTGTGCCACCTGCTTCAAGGAATGTATGTCTTCAGCCTGCAGTGGGATAACTCTGGCCTCCACTAATGCTGGGCCTTTGAGCTTGAACCCACCATTTTGGCTGAGCACAGTCTCTGTTCTCAAGCAGTTGAAGACAAGTTCGCACATATGCCCATGGCACTGTGGACTCCATTGACTCAGAAATGGCAACTAAGGGGGAATCTGGGTGGCTCAGTTGGTTAAGCATCCAACTCTTGGTTTCAGCTCAGGTTCAGTATACCTTGAACCTGAGACTCTGCTGGGGCCCATGGGTTGAGCCCTGCGTCAGGTTCTGTGTGACAGTACAGAATCTGCTTGGGATTCTCTCTCTCCCTCTCTCTGTTCCTCCCCTCCTCCCATGCTCGCTCTCTCTCTCTCTCTCTCTCTCTCTCTCTCTCTCAAAATAAATAAATTTATACACACACACATACGCACACACACACATACACATAAGAAATGTCAACTGTGGTTCAGGGAATGTGGGAGGTAGCTTTCAACACACAGATTCAGGATGGAAAGGGCAAGAGATACAATTAAACTTCTCCAGGGGTACCCAGATTTGAAGACAGATAGCCCACCCCTCCTCTGGAAGTCCTGTTTATTGTTAGAATACTCTTATAGCTCCTGAAGTCTCTCTTCGGAGGCAAAACCTGGGCCCCAGGTTTGTCACTGAAGGAAAGAGCCAGACCCAGAGAGGCAGTAACTGATGGAGGACTCCCCCCACCCTGTGGCAGGTTAGGCAGCCCATGGCAGCGTGTGGCCCCTCCATCACCGCACCCAAGGCTGACAGTGAACCCAGTAATATAGCAGTAAGATGAGAAGCCCGTCCAGACAAGTCTCCATGGGGAGTGTTTCTATATTTATATTCAGAGCACTTCAAAGAGTATTTCAATTGCTATTACTTTAGTAAACGTCTTTCATGCAAATTTTGATATTTTTCAATGAAGACGCTTTCATCCGAATCAATGGAATGATTCTTTCCACCTCCCACATGAAACACCCAGTGACTTCCAGTTGCATCCTTCGTGCACGCTGAGGAGAGAGCGTCTGGATGCCCTCTTTGCATTTGAGGGATTTGTGCATCTTGGTAGGAGGCTGGAATTCCAGGAGTGAACCCCAGAAAGACAGTGTGTACTTGACATATTAGCCCAGCAGTATACCTTGAACCTGAGGCTCTGCTGGGGCCCCGGCCCTAATTCCTCTGCTTAAAGAGCAGTGAGTTTCAAGGGCTCAGGCTTCACAGGAGGCTAACACTGAAGACCATACTGGCCAAAGCTCTGGGGTCTCCCACATCAGAGAGTGTTGCTTGTAATAGCCTTTGAGCGGGGCACCTGGGTGGCTCAGTCGGTTAAGCATCTTACTTCGGCTCAGCTCATGACCTCATGATTTGTGGGTTTGAGCCCCATATTAGGCTGCATGCTGGTAATACGAGGCCTGCTGGGGCTTCTCTCTTTCCTTCTCCGCCCCTTGCGTGCTTAAGTATGGTCTCTCTCTCTCTCTCTCTCTCTCTCTCTCTCTCTCTTTTAATGCAACAAAGAAACAAACAAATGAATAAAATAATAGCCCTTGACCTCCTCATATCAGCTGCTCCCCTTGAGGCCCAGCTTTGGGGGGCCATGCTGGGCGGGCCATGGTCGTCTCCCTAGACGTCTCCTCAACATTCTGATTTGTGTTCATTTTTCCTGCCTGGATCTAGTCCAGGGGCCTTGTTCACCCCTGACTCACCAGCAGGAGCCCTCAAGGGAAACTGGGTGAGGGTATTGTTGCACAGGGCAGCTGACAGGGATGCAGGATCCAAAAGCTGGTCTGTGTAGCACCCTGTGGGCTCGGAGGGCGTGGAGTCGGGCCCAGTGTACCAGCCTGTCCTCCCAGCCACCCAGGCCCAGAGCCTTGGAGTTCAGGGGCTCGTGGGCCCCTCCATCGCTGGCCTGAGTTGAAGCAGTCATTAATCACCTTTTAGGGCAAAGAGTTTTCAGTCCTTCCGGCCAGTCGTCACCACCAGGTCTGTCTCGGGCTGATTCACAATCCGATGCTGCTCATGACTTGCAGAGGCCCCCATTCCATCCAGAGCAGAAGCCTAAATCTTAACAGGGACCCCACTCACCCCCTCTCCCCCCATCTCTGGTCTTCCTTCCTTTGCTCACCAGCCCTTGGCCACACGAGTCTCCTTGCTATTTGTCAAACCAACCAGACATGATCCCAGTTCAAGGATCATGCTCTTCTCTCAGATACCACTTAGCTGACTCCCCGCCCTGCAGTCCTCACTCACCTCACCTCCTCGATTAAGCCTACACAACCCAGTTCCTAGTGCGGCCTCCGTGGCTCTTCCCTAGCATTCTGTTGTGTTCTCTTTCTTTCTTTTCTGTGGCACTTAACCATCTGCTCACACACTGAATAACCAACACGTTCTGTTCTTGATACTTTTCTCCCCTCCTCTCGCCACCCTGGCAGGTGGAGGGTAAACTCCAGGAGGATAGGGGCTTTATCACTCTGTTCACTGGTGTTCCTCAAGTGCCTAAAATGCTGCCTAGTTTGTATTAGCTCCATAAATCATTGTTCATCAAGTTGAACATATCTGTGGTTTACCCAAAATCCCCTCAAAGACCCTCTCGTGTTGCAAATTGAGGTCTGACTGACCTGCGTGGTATCCCACTAAGTCCTAGGCTTTTCCAAGGTTCCATATGCATATGGACACACTTTAGCTGCACAGCAAGCCTTGTCTCCTGATGCTGAAACAGAGTCTGCCTGAAGACCCCCCAGCGCTGAGCATCATGGCCACACACCAACCCCAGGCACCCAGGAGCACATGCACACTGTTAGTTTAAGTCTTTCAGAAATCAGAGTTCAGCCTTGTGTTCTCTTTAGTCTTGACTGATAAGACTCCAAACTGATATGATTCAGTATCTTTCTATTCCGAACCCCTTCTCAAGTAAAAGGTAGGAAAGGGCTTATATCTAAAAAGAAGCACAAGAATCTGAGAAGTATACTTTACTATGAGGCAAAAGAAAGAAAAAAAAGGGGGGGGGGGGCAAAATCCCAAAGCCAATTGTCTTTCCAGTCTAAAGCTTGGCTTCCCCCTACAGTGGGTGCCTAATGAGGCATGGCTCTGGAAGACCAGGCAATCAGACTATTCACTTCATGGGTTTTACTCTGCCACCCCGAGCTCAGGATGCCAAGTCATTGCCTTTGCAGCAAGCCTGCTCACATGCACCATGTAGAGCCGATGGACTAGCAGGAAGTGGCGCACGTGGAAGCCAGCCAGCCTTTCTGACCCTGGCACCAGTGTTCTCACAGCGCTGCCCACAGGCAGAACCACAGAGTAAGAGGCACTGAGGTCCCTGTCTCCAGACGTGTTCTGCATGATTCCACAGTGACTCCCAGCATTGCCTTTAAGGGCATCTCACTTAGGTAGATGGACAGACTGGATAGATGGCAGAATTGCTGACGATGAGTTAGAACTCCTTGGGGACCACAGGTGCAGAGATGGCGCTCACTGGCCTCTATGAAGGATTGGGATGGGAGAGGAAGAAGGTGCTAGAGGCAAGGAGCTGGGGCACCACATCTATATCTTCATCCATAGAAGGCATGAGCTTCTAAAAAGGGGATAAACCGTGTTAGCCCACAGTTGGCATCCTCTCAATTCTGGTCTTCTGTGGGGGGAGAAGGTGTTGGATGAGATACATGACATTATCTCTGCAGAGATAATAAGCCTGGGGCACCCCTTTGTCAGTGGGCACCTGGGAGAGGAAGAAAAGCCTGGTCCGGATGTCAGGAGACCTGGGCTCCCCCTCAGCGGTGCCCCTTAGCCATCTGGCTTCAAATCAGTGTCCAGCAGGGGAGAGAAGGCATTGAAGCAGTGATGTACAAGGTTTTGGTCTTCTCTGCTGAAGGACAGCGGCCCTGGTGACAGCCGAGTGAGGACACGGGCAGTTAGCACATGCCCCGGGGGTGGCCTGCAGACTGAGGAGGCGGTCCTAACTCCTGGCAGTGTGGGAGGGAACATGTTGGAAACACCAGCTCCACTGGGTTTTTAACATTGGTGCATGCCCGGCACTACTTCTCCACAAAAACGGTTCTGTCCACTCATGAGTCCTCGTTTTACAGATAAGAGAGCTTGAGGCTGTCACTGCTTGTTCTAGACCGTGCGTTCTTAACACAGTGTTGTCACCACGAGAGATGAAAATCTCTCACAGGGACCAGGATGTGTAGAACCTTCCTCTTCTGTTCAGATGCATAAAAAAGCAGAAAGTACACAGGCAGCCATACAGATCGGTTCTCACAGGGACCAGGATGTGTAGAACCTTCCTCTTCTGTTCAGATGCATAAAAAAGCAGAAAGTACACAGGCAGCCATACAGATCGGTTCTCACAGGGACCAGGATGTGTAGAACCTTCCTCTTCTGTTCAGATGCATAAAAAAGCAGAAAGTACACAGGCAGCCATACAGATTTGTAAAGAGTCCCATACACAGCTATCCAGCACACCTGTAGAGTTAAAATTTCATGAGGGAGGTTGAGGGGGGAAAATGACTAAATAGGCTTCTTATGACGTGATCATGGCCGAGAAAGAAGGGTTGAGAAACCCTGGTCTAGACCAGCACTGTCTAGCCACTAGTTACATGTGACTGTCGAGCACTTGAAATGTGGCTGGTCCGGATCAAGATGTGTGGCAAGTGTCAAATACACAACAGATTTCAAACACTTAGGAAAACCAGGATGTAAAATACCTCATTAATCATTTCGTGAGGATTATATGGTGAAACAATAACATTGTGAATATGGTGGGTTATTATTAATTTCGTCAGTTTCTTTTATTTTTTTTTTTAATGTGGCTCCTAGAAAATATAAAATTACAAATGTGGCTCACATTCTGATTCCAGCGCTGCTGCAGACAACTGTCTGCTAAGAGGAAGTGCCAGGATTTGTACCTGAGATTTCTGACTCCCTCCCAGGCTGTCTTGTTATCCCACAGCTGTCTCTTCAGAGACGATCCTCCTACTGTGTGACCTTAGGCATGCCCCTTAACCTCTCTGAGCCTTAGTGAAAATGAAAAAGTTTCCTCCAGCTGTGAGGTTCCATTGTGGACCCAGCTGAGGGCCTGAGGTCACCGCAGATAGGAGGGTGTGGGCTCCCTGATGACCTGTTTCACCAGAAGTGACACGTCCCTAAATAGCAGTGCTACCCACTGTGTGTGTGCTTCTGGGGAAATACCACATGGGAAAGATTAGAAAAAGGGAAAGCTGCTAACCCAAGACCAGGAAAGAAAGGGTTTAGAATAAATGACCATTTTCACCAAGAAGGGAGAAACAAAAACCAAAAGCTTTCATTTCTTGTGAGCAGGGGATAGAAGCAAAAAGGCTTTCACAAAACCTTCCCTACTGATAGGGACTCATAAAACATTTTACATACGTGCTCTGTTGGATTGAATTGATGTTCAGATCTCTAATATGCCCACCCTTGTATTCCTTTCCTAATGCCTAATTTGAGGGGGAGGGGGGATAAAATCAATTCCATTTTAATTTCATGAAGAAGATGCTGAATGAGAGGAAAATGCAATAGCGTGAAACTTGAGCCTTCAGCCCCCTGCTGCCCCAGAATATGTTATTATGTGATCAGTGACGTTCTCCTCAGAGAGCCCTCTGGAATCTATCTCCTGCCTCAGCCTTCCGAGGAGGAGGCAGTGAGCTCCAGGACGGAAGGAGAGACCCTCCGGGGAGCTCTGGAAGTGCAGTCTGGCAGCAGGTCCCCATCACCCCCCCTTCTGCAGATTTATTCCACCCCGGTCCTTTGGCTTCCACATCCCCAGCTCTCTAACCTGAGCTCTCTCTGTACCCCTACATTCCAGCCATGCCCTCTCACTTTAGCTAAGCCTTCAGCAAATAGGTTCCCACAGTAGAGTGACAAGGGACAAGACTGGTCCCTTTTCTTTTCTTTTTTTTTTCTTTTTTTTTTTTAATATTTTTTTTATTTATTTCTAGGAGAGAGAGAGAAAGCGTGAGCAGGGGAGGGTCAGAGAGAGGGAGTCACAGACTGAAACAGGCTCCAGGCTCCGAGCTGGCAGTCAGCACAGAGCCCGACGCGGGGCTCGAACCCACGAACTGCGAGATCATGACCTAAGCGAAAGTCGGACGCTCAACCGACTAAGCCACCCAGGCGCCCCAGGACTGGTCCCTTTTCATGAGGACAGCAGAGCCCTGAGTAAAGCAGCTGGAGTCTAGACTCACGCTGCCCGGGTTCCAAGCCTGCTCTGCCTCTCACTAGCTTTGAGAACCCTAGAAAGCTACTTATTCACCTTAAGCCTCAGTTTCCTCTTCTGTAAAATGGGGATCATAATGGCACTGGCCCTCCTAAACCTGTGATGATTTAAGTGAGTAACGTATGGGAAGTGCTTGGCATGGCTCCTGGCAAACGTTTAGTGGCAGTAAATACTAACTCCTATCATTATTATTATTATTGTAATGAATCTCTACAAAAAGGTGGAAAGTGGAGCGTTGAGCCTTCTGACCTGTGGCTCCATAATTCCAGATTAGCCAATCAATGTGACTTTGCCACACAAGAAGCAATATGCCTTTCTCACAGCATCTTACCAGGAGGCATTGGATGTCCATATTTCTCATTACTGGAGTTGCTAACTTTGATCCTGTGGTTAGGAAGGTAGCATACATTTATTGTGTTTCCTTTTTTGGGATACAAAAGTGAATAAAATGTTACCCATGCTCCCAAGAAACTCTCAAGTCTGATGGACAAGTGGTGTCCTAGTTACTATTGGTGTATAAAAATCATGCCAGAATGTATGCTCATGGATTCCGGGGGTCAGGAATTCAAAGGGGCATGGCAGAGATGGCTTCTCTCAGCCCCCTGATGTCTAAGGACTCAACCAAGACTCAAATGACAAGGGGTGACCAGACAGAAAAGTGGAACCCACTGAAGGTTTGCTCACTTACCAGTCTGGTGCCGAGATAGACTGGATTCAGCTGGGCTTTCGACCCGGGCACCTCCACACGGCCTCTTTCTGGGCACCGCGCTTCCTCACAGCATGGCCGCTTCTGACACAGCAGCTTAGATGCCGTAGACTTGAGTGTCCTCCTGTGGACAGGTCAGAGGTGGCATTCATTGCCTTTATGACCCAGCCTCCAGAGTCACACAGCACCATTTGCCCTACGTTCTGTTTGTCAAATCATCCGCAAGTCCTCCCAGACTCAAGGAGAGAGACGTAAGCTCCATGTCTGAGGGGATGAGTGTCAAAGGATGGTGGCCATTTTTAAAATCTACCAAAAAATGGAAAAGCCCTGAAGGCTCTTTGTACTTATACAGGTTTGGAAACTCAGCCCCAAGAGGACACGAGCTTCACCAACTTGAGCCTCTTAATCACCAAATATGTAATTTAATCAAGGGCCAACTGTGTACCAGACAGGTATGGACCCAGTTGCCAGGAGTGCTCACCAAGCCCCTCTTTGGTGTGGTGGGCCCACAGGAACCCACTGCAAAGCCCTGTGCTCTGACCATTGCAGGCGTTTCCCCCTCTGGCAACAGGTCACACGTGGACGTGCGCAGAGGGCCAGGGACTCCAGGTGCAGGGCAGAGTGGAAAATGCTAGATGTTGGCATCACAGTGACTTCAGTTCATGCTCAGCTGTACATCTGCGTTTATTACACTTCCATCCTTAATCCTCATTTATTCAGTAAACCTCATTGACTCCTGCCCTGCGCCAAGCTGGGTCTTGGCCATTATAGCAGTAAACGAATAGGAACCAGGCCTTGTCCTCCGGGAAGAATCTCCCCCCAGTCTCTGCCAGAAAGCCCTGTGTGCAGCCCTGCAAGGTTCCAGGGAGTGGGGTCAAGGGATTATTCAACTTCTCTCACATCTCTATGCCCAAAGCCAACTGGAGAGGAATTGGTCACGCAATTTAGCAACTTAACCAGGTTAAACTCAGCAGAACAGAAATCAGCTGAGTGTGAAGTTAGAGGGCAAGTGGCTTACATTTAGAAACCCAAGAAATATTGCAATGCAGACTAAAAGCAATTGGGAATATCACTAGACAGACTCATTAAGCAAGAAGGTTCCTGTGAAAATAACAAAATCATAGCACCCAGGGCACCCCAGCATGAGATTAAAAGCTAAAAGAAAGTTCAAGCTTCATATTATTAAGCTGCATTAAGACAGTTTAGGAAGAAAGAATTTAGAGCCATCAGAGTTGCTGGTGGCTCTGTTATGGGAATCTGACTGCGTCTTTGAAATTCAGAGCAGTTTGACAGAGTGAAATGATCAGAATATCCCTCCCTTGTGGGGAGCTCTAAGAGGGGAGAGAAAGACACTGAGAGTAGCCCAGGGATAAGGATTGTAGGGGCTGTGGGGGTAGGAGGGGCATGTATTGTTAGGAATATACTCACCTACAGTCAGTCTAGGAGCTGAAGGTGCTGGTTTAGAGAAGGGAGCAAGGTGCCCAAAGTAAGCACTCAATAAATGTTAGTTCCTCTTATTACCACCTGCTGGCCAACTTTGCAGGTTGGGTTGCTGGGTGGTGAATATTAATGACCCTGGGCCAACTGGATTCTGAGCTTGCTTTCTCCTACTGTTTGATCCCAGAGCTGCCAGGAAACCAGCCAAAGTCAGTGAACAGGATATTGATTGGAAATCAGCAAAAGCCATGTTGGGCAAACAAGCCAGCTTCCCTTCTACAACACCGCTTTGATCCTTGGCAACTGAGGGCGTGCACACACGGCTAGAACAAGCTCCCAGCAGGGTGCAGCAGGACCGACTGGCCCGGCCATTGCAGGCGCCGTGCCCTGTGCTGGCAGCTCCGGGGAAGGAGCACAGCCGAGGCAGGTGCTGGCACGGCAAAGCAAACCCACAGCCTGGGCCTCTGACCCTGCGAACCACAGAAGGCTGGCAGGCCCTGGCGGGTGTTAGCAGAGCACCTTAGCCAGTGAGGTTACAAAATAGATCCTAGGCATTCAACTCTCAGTAAGTGGTGGTTCTGGGTTTCAGCTTAGGTTCTGCGAGACGGAAATCCGGCAGTCATCCCTCCCCCGCTCTTCCCATTCCTGAATGTGGGCAGCATCAGAAGGCCCAGGCCAGTGGACATTCACAGATCTTCCCATTGGTGTTCGGCCTTAGAAGTCTCATCACCGTCAGGCCTGCTGCCAGTGTTGGCTCCTCCTTACTCCCACATTTGTGGGAATCTTCACCAGCCAGACTCTCTGGTCGGTAGGTCTGGGATAGCCCCAGGAATCTGCATCTCTCACAAGCTCCCAGGTGATGCTGATCCTACGTTGGGTATGGACCACAATTTAAGTAGCACTGTGCTTAAAGTAGGGTATGATCCTGTATCCTTCTTAAAAGCCTACCCTCTCTTTTAATGGCTCCCTATGACCCTCAAGGTAAAACCAAGCCCTTGAGTATTCACAAAAAGCCTTCCATGACCAACCTCAAAGCAGGACTGTCAGGTTCTGTTGTATAGTTTGTGTACTGCACAAAGACACATCACCAAGAGGGTGAAATCCACTAAGCACTGGGCTGTATTTGCCAGGAGGACTATGACTAGGCATTAGGAAACCTGCATCTTTTTCTTGTAACCGAGGCACTCTCAGCTCACTGATGTACCAGGGGCTGGGACGCAGGGGGCCTGCATCCGCCTGCAGAGGTGCCTTTTCCTCATTTGCACAAAAGCGCCGCACAGGCCAGCAGTTGCCCTCCCAAGAGCATCTCTGCAGCCTCCACTCCCTCCACTGCCCTCTCTCACTCCTTTACCTGGTTAACACCTGGTTAACTTTCTGGCCTCAGAAACCTTCTCTGCTCTACATCGCCCCTTCATTCAGAGCGGTAATCCCCCTGTGCCTTTGCCGCTCCTGCCTGTGGGCGTGCCTATCTCTCTGACCGGACTGTAAGCTTCTGAAACCTCCCCTGTGCTCAGCATGAGCCCAAGGCAAGAGCTCAGTGAGTGTCTGTTGTAGACTCTGTTCTACAACCACGAAGAACTCACAGGTGCCAAAACCCAGCATGCCCCTTTTCATTGTTGTTCCTCAAACATTTTGTTTTGAAATAATTCTAGGGGCGCCTAGGTTGCTCAGTCAGTTAAGCGTCCGACTTCAGCTCAGGTCATGATCTCAAGGTTCATAGGTTCAAGCCCCGTGTCCGGCTCTGTGCTGACACCCAGCTCAGAGCCTGGAGCCTGCCTCAGATTCTGTGTCTCCCTCTCTCTGACCCTCCCCTGCTCATGCTGTCTCTCTGTCAGAAATAAATAAAACATTTAAAAATTTTTTTAAAAAATAATTCTAAATTTACAGAGAAGTAGCAAAAATAGTGCAGAGAGTTCTATACCCTTCACACAACTTTTCCGAATGTTCACGTTTACCTAGTCACGGTATAGTTATCCACACTGAGAATTCACATCAGTGCCTTAGTGTTGACAAAACCACAGACTTTTTTCTCACATTTCCCGAGTCTTTCCACAAGTGTCCTTTCCCCCTTCCAGGTTCCCACGTAGCATTTAGAGGTCATCTCTCCTTCTCCCCCCTCCACTCTGTGATAGTGTCTCAGTCTTTCTTTGGCTTGACGACCTTGACAGTTTTTAAAAATGCTGACCAGTATTGACTCTGGGTATGTCTGGTGGTTTTGTTGTTATTGTTGTTGTCGTCGGTGGTGGTGGCATTGTTACCGTACTTATTGATGGGCTGAGATTTTGGGGAAAAAGCCCACTATGGGTGTGCACCTTCTCATCACATCCTACAAAGGGGCTCTTGAGCTCAATATGACTTACCATTGGTAGTGTTGACCTTGATCACTTGGTTAAGGTGGTGTCAGCCAGGTCTCTCCTCGTTAAGCTACTCTTTTCCCCCTTTCATCCTAGATCTATTTAAAGTGAGTCACTAGGGCAGTGCCTAGGTGGCTCGCTTGGTTAAGCATCTGACTCTTGATTTCAGCTCAGCTTATGATCTCACAGTTCATGGGTTCAAGCCTCACATTGGGCTTTGCACCAACAGTGAAAGGAGCCTTCTTGGGGTTCTCTCTCTCTTGCTCTCTCTGTCCCCCCCCCAAAAAATAAATAAATATTTTCAAATAAATAAAGTGAGTCACTAGGCCCAACTCATACTCAGCAAGAGAGGAATTAGTCTCCACTTCCTGGGCAGAGGGGTGCCAAAGAATTTGTGTTCTGTTGGTGAAGCTACATCAGTAGCTAGTAATTCTGGGAGAGATGAGGCTGTGCAAACATTTTATTCCTCCTCAGCGTGGTCCACCGGCTCTCGCATTCACCCACAACCCTGCCTGCAGCTGTTACCCTGTAGTGCTCCTGTGGTGAGTTCCCTTCCTTCAAGCATGCCATGTGAGGACACCTTTCTTTGGCATGGGCTGCATTGTGCAGTCCTTCTGCTTAATCCCCTTCATGGGGAAGGGTCCGTTCCTACCACCCTCAGCCCTGGCTGCCCAATCAAATCTGAAGAAATTGAAAACAGTACCAATGCCAAGACCTTTGTGCTCAGAGCATTTGATTCACTTCGTTCAGGGGAGGGTGCAGGCACTGATACTTTTTAAAAGGTCTCCAGGGCATTCTGTGCTCTGGAGTCTGGGCTGAGGAACATGGGCCTGACCCAGCACTCCGGCAGCTTCTCTGGTGGCTGTCCTCACTCTCTACGGCAGAACTGGTCACTCCCAGATCTGTACTCCTCCAGGACCCAGTTTCCTGCAATATCCATACGTGCCTCTGTTTGTCCCCAGAGTCAGGAACTGGGTCTTCTTCACCGATGTCCTCTCCAGAGCCTGGAGCACAGTCTGGCACAGAGCGGGTTCTTGGTGAGCATTTGTTCATTGAGAAAATGACTCCATCTCAACAGAGGCAAAAGTAGTAGCTGTCTGTGCGCAAAAGTGGCAAACCCGTGTGTTCTTTTGCTGCCTCAACAGTGTTAGAAACACCGGGAGCAGCAGTATGCATGTCAGTCATTATCATTTTTCTGCTGTTGTTACAGTCCTCAGTTCTCGAGGAAAAACAAGGGCCCCATGGCCAAGAAGTCACTGGCATGTGCGTTTCAACCATCTGTGCCTTTGCGCTGTTGCAGAAGGAACATGTTTGCATTTTATTTTTTAATTTTCAGGAAACCGAAAGACAACATGAACACTTCTCACAAGAACAGATTACCTTGAATAGATCTCTTTTTGTATGTTTACCTTGGAGGTCACTAAGATGGCCAAGACCATGCCTGTAACAATCACTTTTACAGGGGGTCCAGAAAAGGAGAAAATGTTTTACCCATTTGTTTTGAGTTTAAAGAAAAATAAAATTAATTTAACCGTTTTTAAAAGGAACTGATTGTGTTGGTAGCTTTGTTAAGACTCTGCTAGGTTGAGACCCCAGGGTATGGGCTGGAAGCCATTTGGGGAGAGTCAGGAGTAGATGGGATGCATAACTTCAGGGTTTAAGATGAAGACAGCATGGGTATAGCATGAAGGTCTTAAGCTTTAGTGGATGCTTCTGGAGCATCAAGCTGTAGGAGGGCTGGTCTTGACGCACTTTATACTACCCCCACGGCCAGCATATGCTGTTAGGGGTTTCCTCCGCTAGGGGTCATCTGTTTTTTTTTTTTTTTTTTTGGTTTTTTAAACTTTTTANCTAGCAGTGCTATTGCTGGGTCATAGGGGAGTTCTATTGTTAGTTTCCTAAAGAACCTCCACACTGTTTTCCAGAGGGGCGAGGATGTGGAGAAACGGGCACCCTCCTACACTGTTGGTGGGAATGTAAACTGGTAGGGGTCATCTGTTTTTTGAGCGAGCTCTTTGAACAGCCCTCCGGTCCTCCCAGGGCATCTGTACGTATTCTAGTAGACTTAGCCAAGCTCTTGCCACATCATGGCACCCACATTCACACACCAGCTGAGAGATGAGACCATGGTGAAGTAGAAGCAGCAGAGAATGCTTCAAGGTCCCCATCTGTCCTTGGAGCACACTGCCTGATGGCACACATCACTTCCGTCATGCCGGCTTTGACCTGACACCTCTCTTGGCCTCAGTCTCCTGAGCTAAGGAATGGGAATGACCGTAAAGAACCCATATCACATTTTTGAGGATTAAATGTGCTTGGTACAGAGCGAGTGCCCCCAGATTGTATTTTTGCCATGATTGTGTCTTCTGATCCCCCGGCTTCTGCGTCCTGGCCACTTCCCTCGCCCCTACTTTATCTCCTGTCTTCTCCCAGTCCCCATGTAGCATCTCACTTTCAGAGTGAGAATCTTGTCAGCTGCGCTGTCTGAACTTACCCCAGGGTCAGCCAGTGCCCGGAGCACAGCATGGCTCCACCTCAGCATGCGTAAGAAACAGACAAGCCCTTCCTGCTCCGGCTTTTCGAGGGAAGTCACTGCCTTCTGTTCTTCCTGCCTCTCTTGTCCTATCCTCTGTAGCCCAGGATAGAAGGGCTGCTTGTTCCTCGCAGGATGACCCCTGGTCCATTGCAGCCAGAGCCTGGATGCAGAAGAAGTCACTCGTGGACCCCCTGGAGCCTCACTTCTGAGCAAAGGGGCTGCTTTCCAGGAGTAAAGAAGCTCATGGAAAAGGACTCCTTAATGAAACATTTGCATGGTTGAGTGTAAAATTAGTGGTTCAAAGGAGAGAGACGTTATTTGGGTAACATAAGACAGGAGGACCGGAGAGTCAGAGAAGGCACTCGTGAAAAGTGACATTTGTGGGGAGAGAGTGCCTTTTACTTATTTTTTTAATTTCAGTAGCTCTAACACAATAGTATATGTTACGGTATTATACGTTCAGGTGTACAATATAGTTATTCAGTAATTCTCTTTTTAATGTTTATTTTTGAGAGAGAGAGCGCAAGCAGGGGAAGGGCAGAGAGAGAGGGAGACAGAATCCAAAGCAGGCTCTAGACTCTGAGCTGTCAGCACGGTGCCACCCAGGCACCTCAGTTATTCAGCAATTCTATACATTACTAAGTGAGCGTCATGATAAGTAGACTCTGAATCCCCTTCACCTATTTCACACATCCTCCACCCTCGCCCCTCTGGTAACCATGGTTGTTAAAATGTCATTTTAAGTGAGAGGTAAGGATAAGGAGTCATTAATTAGGTGAAAGGGAGGCACGGGAAGGGAAAAAAGCATTCTGAGCTGACAGAATAGTTGGTGCAAAGGTCCAGTGGCCAAAGAGACCTCAGCTCTTTTCAGACATTAAAGTAGAGTCTTGGAATGCAGGAGGCAGGGCAGGGGAGGTCAGCTCATGCAGAGAGCTGATGAAAACCACAGGATAAGAGCTTGCTCTTAATCCCAAGAAGAATGGGAAACCACGGCTTTCTGATACTAAGGGGTAGTGTGACTGGATTCTTCTTATGAAGTGCTCATTCTGGCTTCTGGCCAGGAGTCTCACTGACAGCAATCAAAAGAGACTGGGGTTGACAGGCAGCTCAGCACCCTTTCCCCCACTAACTTTTTATTTTGTTTGCTCTTCCTCTGATTCCAAAGATTCACATCCCAGTATACATTTTACTGCCACAGCTCCATCCCATTCCATTTTTCTCACCTTCTGGCTTTCCTTCCCCAGCCCCATTCCCCCACTAACTTCGTAAAACTTGCAAGTTAAATTTTTCAAAGACTGTTTCTGACAAAGCAGTGGGAATTAGATTTGGTGAAGCCCTTCATAAAAAATTGAAGGCATGCTATATTAACATACATTGATTTATTCATAGTGTTTCATTACAAGTAAGTGAGGATCCTGTAATACCAGGAAAGGTTAGGAGAGCAGGAGAGCATGGTATATTATATTGACAGCTCGGTGGAAATTGAGTCGCTTTTGGATTGAATTTGGAGTGCAGAAAAGGAATTGGCTAGTAAATAAGGCATGAGTTTTACCTCCCAGTGTCTGTATATCAGTGTGGTTGCCACCAGCCCAGGCAGGGGGACGGGGGTGGAATTTCAAAAGGATGCCTGAGCACCTGGTAAACTGGGCTTGGCTGCCACCCGTCAGAGCTCTATAAATGTCTCTGTTCTCATGCCACCGGGAAACCGGGAATCCAGCTGCACCCTGGGGGCTCAGCTCCCCATTTGCTCACCATGGCCGATCACACTGGGTTTTCCCCGGTTCTCCCAAGACTGTTCCTACCCTGGGCCTTTGTCCAGGCAGTTCCCTCTGCCAGGAACCTGGAATGCTCTCACTGCTGCTCTGACTGTGTGTTACCCGGGGCCGTCAGCTCACTTCTTCCCTGAGACACCTCCATGAACACCCGAACACCCTGTCTTAGTTTGGTGACCCTGAGACACAGATTCGAATGCAAGTAGATTACTGAGTGGTGGGAGTGGGGAAGGGAAAGGAAGGTAGCCAGTGATGGATGTGTTTCCCAGCCAGCTACCTTGGAAGCAGTCAGAGGGGAATCCCTCCAGGAAGTCCCCCGGATGCTGCAGGAGCATCACATGGGAGGACCCCAGAAAACATGTGCATCACTTACTATCAGTCTAGCTCTGGACGTAGTAATTACCCAGCGCAGGCGAGTACCCACCCCTTGGATCAGCCCTCGAGCAGGAGGAGGCAGATGTTTGCATTGTTTCTCTCTGAGAAGTATGGAGCAGGTGGGGGTGACCAGAGGGAAAGCTGGGGACAGGTTCACCGAGGACCCGCAAGACAGATACTCCTGCCCAGGCTTTGCTTGCAAGGTGCCCAAATCCTTCAGCTCCATGTGTTTCCCCTCTGGGGCTTGCTCAGCTCTGAGGAGTCCCGTCTCTCTACTCCTTTGCATGTAGCATCGATTGCTACATCACCTGTGCTTGACAGAGGAGAGAGAGGTTCCCTCTTTCTCTAAAACATGTGGTGCCCTTGCCAGAAACCGCAAACTGCTTATTTTTGATGTAAAGTTGGTGTGTTCCTGTTTCTGTCTGGGTTTGGCCTTCCTAGCTCATACGAGACATTCTTGACAGAAGACAAAGCGATATAAAGTGTGTGTGTAGTTGACCTCCTTCGCTCTAGAATGGAAGACACCTGAGCACAGGGTCAAGCCTGCGTTCACATCGGCTGTACACAGCAGTATGCAGTGCAGGTCCCAGGGTACAGGAGTGTGCAGGAAACATTTGTGATGGTGCAATGAATGCATTCTTTAGTTTATGAAATGTCTCCAAGCCGGCCAGCAGCTTCTAGAATAAGGAGCACAGCTTTTAGATCCAACAGACCTGGGTATAGGCATGTGTCAAGGGTAGAACCCTGGACAGCCATGAGAATGTATGACGTAGAGCTACATGTGACAGCCTGCACAGTTCTCACAACCATACTGTGGAGCGAAAGAAGCCAGACATGGAATACGCCCTGTATCTTTCCACTGATGGAAAGTACCAGAACAGGCAAAACTAGTCTATGCCATGTGTAAGCCAGGATAGAGGTTATCCTTGCTGAGGGGTGGTGGGGAGGGGTTGGAAGGGGGCATGCAGACTAAGTCTTGGTTCTGGTAATGTTCTTCTCTTGACTGGGTACTATGTCCAGTTAGTAAAAATTCATTGAACTATATAGTTTCTGTATGTATGTTATACTCTAATAAGACATTTTTAAATGTTTTTATTTTTGAGAGAGAGAGAGACAGTGTGCAAGCAAGGGAGAGGCAGAGGGTGAGGGAGACAGAATCTGTATCAGGCTCCAGGCTCTGAGCTATCAGCACAGAGCCTAACGCAGGGCTCGAAGTCACAAACTGCGTGATCATGACCTGAGCTGAAGTCAGACGCTTAACCGCCTGAGCCACCCAGGCGCCCCTAATAAGACATTTTTAATAGAACAAACTAGATGAAACAAATAAACACACAATCCTGTGTTTGTCACTTTAACAACTGCATGACTTGGGAATGTGGCACTCAAAGTGTGATCTATGGGGGCTGGTGCTGGGATGCCAACTGTTTTTGCTACTTTCACAGCAGGGTGAAGTGCAGAAATAGAAAGAGAGCACTTAGAAGCTCTCACGGTACCTTGACATTGCTACAGCCCCCCAGTGTGGGAGGAGTGGACGTGTCTGGTGGCACAAAGTGCAGAGCAGAGTGGCTATTACCAGACTTGTGCGATGAGTCCCATGTGATGTGGTCTGCCACAGAAAGTTTAGAGAGTGCTGACTTAATGCAAGTTGCTTCCAGTTGAGCCTCCGTTTCTCCAACATTTAAATGAGATTAAATATCGTGATGTCCTGAGGTTTGGGGAAAAGGAACAAGAAACCGCATGAGAAAGCAGCAGAGAGCACCATGTGGAGGAAGGGACGAGGGAGCTGCATTTTTAAGTAGCCTTTCAAGCCATTCTTGTCAGATGTCACACCTCAACACTGCTCTAGAGCTGTGCTGTCCAGTGTGGTGGCCACTGGTCACGCGGAGCTACAGAGCTTTTGAAATGTGGCTAGTCCGAATGGAGATGTGCCCTAGGGACAGACTACGTACTAGATGTCTAAGACTGAATATGAATACAAGAATCTAAAATACCACGTTAAATGTTGATCATTGTTGAAATGATAACACTTTGCATATATCAGGTTCAACAAAATATGTTATCAAAATTAATTTTACTTTTTTTTTTTTTGCTTTCTTCTCCTGTGCCCATTGGATGATCGAAAAGCATGTGTGTGGCTCCCATTCTATCTCTGTTGGGCAGCAGCGCTCGGGCGCATGTCCGCAGCGGTCTTGTGAGGCTGGGACCATCGGGAAGGTGGACGATCACAGCAGAACTTGCCGTTCAAACTTACCTGCCTTCTTCTCCTTTCTTCTCCTGCCGTTCCCCTGCATGAGCTCCATCTAGCTTCCTGCGTGAGGTGTTTATTTGTTTGTTCGCTGGCTTGTTGTGCAGATCAACTACAAGGCTGTTGGCTCCCTGGACCCGAGTGCCGACCTCTCCAGCCAGCGGGGGAAGGTGTTCAAGCTGCGGAATGAAACCCACCACCTCTTTGTGGGTCTGTACCCAGGGACCACCTACTCCTTCACCATCAAGGCCAGCACAGCAAAGGGCTTTGGGCCCCCTGTCACCACAAGGATTGCCACCAAAATTTCAGGTATCTGTCTTAGAAAGGGGAAAGGAAGAAGGGTGTTCTGTTTTCCCCCATTCCTGATGTTCCTGGGAGTGAAAAAGGGCAGAGGCAGCTGTCACCTCGTGGTAGCGGAGCAAGGAGGATGGTGCATCCCCCTGCTTGTAACACTGTTGTTCGCGAAGAAGCCGAATCCACAAACCTCCTACAGTGTAAAAAACATACTAATTAGACTAGACCAGAGCGAACGCTAAGTGACTCACCAAATAATTTACCACACAGTTGCATTAAATAAGACTTCTTCTTCCCATACAAATTGGTTTGTAAAAATATGATTTCTTTCCAAGAATATTCCTTTTGGCAGTGCAGGGAACAGCCATAGGTTCTCATGAAATGTCTGATGGATGAATGAATGAATGAACGAATGAACGAACGAACGAACGAACGAATGAAAGTAAGTTAGTTACAATGCCATGGAGGTCCGAGATTTCACCTGCCATCACCAGTAGGGTCCCCTTCACCACCAGACAACATCAACACAGAATTATCTCAGATTCCACTTTACAATATACAATTTTTGCAGATACCTCTGGAGTTCTGGCGTACATGCGTATGTCTTTTAAATAGACACTAGTGGATTTTGCAGCTTTACGTTTTCACTTATCTTTATACCATGAGCATCTTCCATGTTGGTACATTGCTTTCATGATAATGTTCTGTCAAGTGGATGGATGTAATTTAATTAAACATTCCCCTGTGGTTGCCTGTTTTTAGAAAATAACTCTTCAGTAAACATGTTATAGAATAAAGTTTAATTCTTTGGTTTGGATTATAACTTTAGGATTAAATTCCAGAAATTGAAATACTGAATTAAAAGGGATATGGGTTTTAATAGCTCATCATACAGATGGCTAGATTAGCTTCCCAAGAGATTAGATTTCCTTGTCCTCCCATCAGTCAGGCATGAGAGAAGGGGGGGTGTCCTGAACAACGAGAGAGAGAGAGAGAGAGAGAGAGAGAGAGAAGATCAGAAGAACTAGTTCATCACTGCTGTAATTTGCATTTCAGATGTGTTTAATGAGGTCGGCTCTGTTTTTACATCTTTGTTAAGTACTTACACTTCCTGCATTCGTCTGTGTATTCGGTGTGGCCCTCTGATTGCTGAGGACTACCGGCCATATCACTGCCATCCTTCCCCTCTGTCTTTTGCACCTTGGAGGGGCCCACGGGCAGGTTGGAAGGAGAGCTGTGTTGAAAACCTGGGACACCACGTGCCTCTCACCCACCCCTTTCCCAGTATCCTCCTTCTGGCCATCCAGGGCGTGTTTAGTGATGGCAGCAGGGGAGGTGGTTAGCAGGGTTTGGGACCTGCACTGAGTGCCCTCCTCTCTCTGTCCAGCTCCATCGATGCCGGAATACGACACAGACGCCCCGCTGAATGAAACGGACACGACCATCACAGTGATGCTGAAGCCTGCTCAGTCACGGGGAGCCCCTGTCAGGTGAGGAGAGCTCTTCCCTTGGGCCTGGTGGTTTTTCTTCTCTGCACTGTGCAGTGCCCATGAGCAGGCCTGGCTAGAAGCAGGCTTCTGGAAGGTGAGATTCCGTAGCCCCAAACTCAGTTCAGGGGGTGCCACTGAGTCACAGCCTTCCCCCCGACAGTCTTCCCCCCAAAGGATGGGGACATGAGGAGGGCTGGGAGAGAAGTTTCTGGACCACACCTATGGTCAGTCTGTTTAGTGGGGTTGGAGGCCTGGAAACAGAACCCCCCGGAATACCTTTACATGTGTGACTGCCATTGACAGACACGTGGACCGACTCGCTGAATTCTACAAACTAGTCTGAGATGATGTAAATGGGACAAGACCTCTGGGCTGGTCCAGTTTAGGACCTTACGGTGCTAGAGTCCCTCAGGAGGACTTGAAAAGTCATACTGCTGACTTTCATAAGAGGTTATTGGAGTTCAGAAGCATGCTTCTGGCCCAGGCAGTGCAAACAGCTCAGTAGCTAAGCTGAGCCAGTGCAAGTCCCTGGGCTCATGGCTGCCAGGAAGATGGGCATCTCTTCAAAACAACTGCACTCTGCACAAGGGCAGCGGCTTTCACATTGGCTCCATTCCATTAAACAAGCATCCGTTGAGTATCTCATCTACCAGGAATGCTGGGGCACAAGGGATCCAAATGATTCATTCATTCATCCATTCCTTCAACAAACACCTGTTGAGCAGTCAGTCACTCAGGGCCAGGCACTGTTTAACAGCTTGGGAGATAGTAGCGAACTAGCTGTGAAGAAGTCATTTCCTAAAGAAAGTTAAACTTTAGTTGGGGAGCAAGAAACATGAAAACATCATTCCAATATGGTGTATACTTATGGAGAAGAAATTCTCAGCTGACATTCTCAGGTGACACCAAGGTGTCTCTTAAATGTGATGTAAGATGTTGCCAAGGCAGTAAGAGGGTCCAGCATGAGCAAGGCATGAATGAGAGAAGCATCCTGATGTATTGGGAGTAGTTAATCCAAGGCTCTGGAATTTGCTTTAGCATAAAGATCAAGGCAGGAGTGGTCGGGTGAGAATGAGGGCCATGTTTGAGAAGCTCCAGCTTGTTTGAGGGGTCACAGGAAGCCATTGGATAGCCACATGCAGTGTCACTCTTTCAACACTGGAGACTGGGAGACCAGCCAGGGTGGAGGCCCCTGAGATGGTCGTTATCTGTTTTCCAACCTGGATCCAACCTGGATCCAGCTCTACGCAGAAGTTGTAGGTGGTAGAGCAGATAGGATCAACTGCCAACCATTTGGAAGTCCCCATCTCTTCCGAAGATTTTGGACTGTGTTCTACCCTAAGTCAGGTGAATCCTTCAGGCCTTGCAGTGGGTATGCGTGGTGTTTGTGGAGCACCTGGCAATAGAACCTTCGCCTTATGTTCTCCACGTCGGCTGTTCCAGGACTGTCCTACCTGTGATGAGCCAAAACAGATGGTGGCTTTGACGTCACATGAATAATTGCTTGAGTTACTGCTTTTCTTCCTGTTACTCTCATGCAACATTGTCGTTTGATACACTCTGTACAATGCTTTCACTCTCTTAACACATTTTCTATGTGATGATCCTCATTGTCACAGAAGAAACTGAAGCTCATAAATGCCCAAGGGTGCACAAAAGTACGTAGGAAGGCTGAACTTGGATGCAAGGCCTGCCGATGCCAAATCATGTTTCCATTTAGGCCACCAGTGCCTCTCTCCCTTCCCCAGCTCTTACCTCTCATACAGCAGCATTGGTCACCATTTCAAAATCTTAGAAAGCTTTTCAGATGATGGAAGTGTGGTCGAGAAAAAAGCAACAGCCTGCCCCATGTACGTTGCACAGCAAGTTAGCGGCTGACCCAGGTGCACAGGCCAGATCTGTACACAGCCCACAACCTTTACATTGGAGACCCAGGTAATTCCCTTTCCTTAGTGAAAGTCTACAAATCAGCAAGGGGACTTCATCACTTGGCACCCCACTGTGGCTTCCCAGCAGCTGCAGATTCCATCTAACGCACTGTAATGTGCAGGCTATTCGGGGAGAGAGGAGGGAAGACAATGAAGAGGACATGACTTTGGTGGCAGCAGACCTGGATTGAAATTCTGCTCTGACACTACTGTGTGACTTTGGGTGAGATACTTAATGCCCCTGACACTCATTTTCCTCATCTGGAAAACATGGATGGTAGCTATTTTGCAGAGGCTTAGAACAAAATACGGAAGTACCCAAAGCAAGGCAGACCTTCAAGAGCTGTTTGTTAGCTTTGCTGCTTCTCTGTGGCACTCAGGAGGTCCTTGCAAAACAGTGTTTGACAGTCTACCCTCCCTGTGGGATCACAGTGCTGCCCACTTCCTTCCTGTTCAAATTTCCAAAGCCTTTCGAGACCCTCATTCCGTGATGGGGAAGGAAGGGCTTTTGCTTTTTATTTAGGAGTCCCTAGCTGCTTTTCAGCACAAAGGCTCAGAAAAACTTTTTTTTTTTTAAATGTTTTATTTATTTCTAGGAGAGAGAGAGACAGCGTGAACAGGGGAGGGTCAGAGAGAGAGGGAGTCACAGACTGAAACAGGCTCCAGGCTCTGAGCTGGCAGTCAGCACAGAGCCCGATGCAGGGCTCGAACCCACGAACCGCGAGATCATGACCTAAGCGAAAGTCGGACGCTTAACCGACTAAGCCACCCAGGCGCCCCTCAGAAAAACTTTTTTTAAGGAAAAAATTGTACTGAGAAAGAAGCAATCTTGGTTTTGCCCAGTGGCAGGATAAAGTTCATTCTTCTACAGAGGATTCATGGTCCCATCCTCAAGATGAACCAGATTATAGGTCTGTGAACCCCTGAAAACTCATCAAAGCCGTCTGAATACCGATGGGAGTAATTATCACCATGTTTCATTGGGCAGTTGGCTATTTGGTGGGATTGCAAGTAAACTTCCAGGAGTTTAACCTTGACTAATTCATTAGTATTATTATATCCCTGTTGGAAATGAGGAAACTAAAGTTCATTGTCACAGAGTCAGCACGTGATGAAGATGGGATTTACATCCAGACCTGCTCAAAAGGGGTCCTCTGAGCAGCTTAAACCATTGTTATTGGGGAAGCTTTTCCAGTTCTCCCAAAGAGGTACCCCTTACACTTTCCCTCTGAGCCTACATGCTCTAGTTTGCACATCTTTGTAATAACCTTATACATCCTAAGTAAATTAGGAGCTGGGAATGGAAATGCCCCAGTAGCAGTGAGAAATAACAGTAAGCAGGAGCAAAAAAAAAAAAAAAAAACCAAACAAACAAACAAAAAACCAGGACAAGTCTACAAAACAGACAAAGAGGTTCAGCAAACAGGGAGGAGTACATGCTGTAGCCCCTCACAGCCGTGGGTGTTCATTAGCTGTTCTGGTTCAGCTAAAAATGTAGCATTAAGTTCTATGTCTTCAAGTTAGAAGAGCCTGCTGGTTTCCATTTAATAAGGAAGCCCTTGCTATGTGTCTGTCCCTGTACATAAACTATCTGTATCCTCACAGCATTGTGATAATCATCTCCCCATTTTGCAGATATGGAAACTGAGATAAATAGAAACCAAGTAAGTTGACTCAGGCCACAGAACAAGCAAGGGGTACAGGCAGAACTTAAACTCAGTTCAGCTGACCCTAAGCCAATACTCATTTCTCACAACCTCCCAAGGAGAAAGTTGTGTGTGACATATTTTGGTGACATTTCCATTGGAAAAAAAAATTAAATGTCACTGCTCAAAGGGGCAATGCTTGGTGTCTGGAAATGTCTGACTGCTTTTCTTCCCAAAGAAGAAAGGCTCTGGATCATTGAGGGTGGGGACAGGCTCAGTTTCTGGGATTATTTTCAGACTATTGCTTGGACATTTGCCAAGAAGAGAAAGAGATTAACCAGTGCCAGCTAGCATGACTTCCAGGTCAAGTACAGTGACAGTAGTGGCAATATCACAATAGATTTCAGTTACCTTAGCCCTCTTTCACCTTGAACTCTAGGCACTAGGATGCCCTTCTGGGAGGTGGTAGACCATTAGGTCATTCAACACATGTTTATTGAGCCCTTGCTATGTCCCAGGAACTGAGCTAAGCAATAGAAATGTAGCAGAAAACAAGGTAGATTTACACCTGGCTTTTTGAGCCTTACCTTTCCACAGGTTTGCATGTGAACAGGAAGGGAGGTGGCGAATCAAGCAGGTGAGCAGACACAGTTCTGAGCTGAAAGTGGTCAAACAAGATAATATGAAGCCTGTGGGGACCGTGTATTGATGGAAGAACTGCACTGTCCAGAGAGATGGGCACAACTCTGGCAAGCTGGCCAGTGAAGAGTCCCGCAGATGGGGTACATGGGGATGTGGAGAAGACTGTGAAGACTCTCTAACCACAGGGCACAGTGAGCTCACTAGATAGATTGAGTCACAGATGCTTGGAATCCTATTTTATAGTTGAATGCTCCTTTAATTTCACTGTATCTTGTGATTATCATTAACTTAGTGAGTGAGCTGGGTGGGAAAAACCATTTCCGTATCAGAGGAGGGAGCTGATGTCTAACATACTGAGTGGTTAGCCCAAGGTCATGGAGCTCATTCTACACAAAGCCTGTGGTGGGCCTCACCTCCTGCTTCTGAGTTTATTGCTCCCTCGAGAAGTTCTGGGTTCTCCGTGCCTGGGATGTCAAGTGGTGACTCAGTAACCTTTTGGTGGGGCTGTTGTAGAGTGAGCTTCCATTAACTAGGGAATCTGCGGTAAGCAAGATGCCTTCCCAGGGGGCCTCCAGCCCTGGACTGTGCAGGCCCAGCCATAACGTGGGACCCCCAGCATATCTCTGGGCGGAGTAGCCCATTCACCAGTAGTCTCACTCTTGAGCCTTGGCTGCAGGCCCCACCCAGGTAGCTTCCTTCCTCCGTCTGCCAGCAGTGTTCTGGTCCCAGCTCAGCCAGACCCCAGCCCCTGCTTGTCTGCTTGCTGTGCCTGGGGAGCCCCATGGATCTAATCTACTGTGCCTGGTAGAACTGGGCACACAGGGAGGCGAGGAGGAGAAGGGAGAATTGTCATGTGGGGCTCCCGCACCCCCATCCCTCCATCCAAACCACCTCGGAAGCCTGGCCTATTTTTCTCATACTCCACAATGGAGATTTATTGCTTTTGCATTGCTTTCCCCAGGCCTTCAAAGATTTATTGGTTTTTAAGTGACAGAATCCCAGAATTGCTTAAAAGATCAATCAAATTGTGACTAGAATCTAATATTCAGCTTCAGCTCGAACCCGCCAAACCTTCTTCCCCACGCCCCACCTGTCACGCTGATGTATCTGTGGTAACCTTCATAAGAAAGTAACTTGGCCGTGAATTTATCACCCGTAATGCAGTCCCTGAAGCAGAGCCCCTGATTCTGTAGCAGACCCTTCCCCAGAGCCCCAGCTGGCTTCTCCAGGGGTGTCTTTCTGTCCCCTGCTCTCCTTCTCCTCCCGTCAGTCACAGGCACCTGTCCACTGCATTCCAGAATCAGCTTCGGGAGTAGCTGCTGCTTCTGCCCCAATGCCACGCTTCAGCTCACCTACCAGGGTGGTCTTGCTGGTTTGCCTGCCATCACTTTCTCTTCCTTCAGTCCATCCTCCACTGAGCTGCTGGAGTGTCCCTTAAAATTCTTTATATATATGTATAAAAATAATTTTTATTATNAACATACAGTGTATATACAGCGTGCTCTTGGTTTTGAGCATAGATTCCCATGATCCCTTGAAAATTCTTAAATGGGTCACTCATTGGCTTTCTGCTACACTGAGTTCAAGCTTCTTAGCATGGAGCTCAGGGCCTATCAGAATCTGGCTGCAACCTTTGTTTCTGGTTTTATTCCCTTTCGCTTTGCCCTGTTACCACTTTTTACTCGACAGGGCCCAGGGGGCTTCCTTCATCATTCTTTCTTTAATTGTTATGCACTTGCCTAACAAGTATGTTTTCCTTGGTTTTGTTTCTTGCCTGTCCCTCATTAGACTGTGAGCTCCAGGAAACCCAAGGCTTGACACTGATGGATTCCCTTTCCCTGGGACAGTGTCTGGCATGTAGTAGGTGCTCGAAAACACAAGTAAGTGACTCAGCACATCTGTTTTGCACATCTGGTAGATGCCAGGTGCTGGGACTGGAGGTGCCCTTCACAGGCCTTGCCTTCAGCAGCTTCCAAATCTAGAAGACTGCTGCCCAGTAGACCTCCTGCTCTGATGGAAATGTTCAGTGTCTGTGCTGTCCAGTCGTCACCAGCAACCACATGTGGCTGTCACTGAGCACTTGAAATATGACCACTGTAACTGAGGAACTGAATTTTTTTTTAAGTTCATTTAACTTTAAAGAGTTTCAGGGTCCATTCATAGCTAGTGGCTACCATTTGGGACAACACAGTTCTATCAGGAAGATAATCAGAAAAAGAAAACAAAATACTCGGTCGGACGTTTCTATGAGTGTTCAGGGCAGAGGCACCCATCGTGAACCTGATGGGCTCAGGTGCAGAGAGGGCTTCCTGGAGACCGTGTTACCTGAGCTGAGACCTGCCAGCTTGTGGGGAGTTTGCTTAGTGAAGGAGGAGGGGGAGCAGCATACACAGGAGCCCAGGCAGAGAAGGTACACGGTGTGCTCACAGGCGGCGGGGACCGCAGTGCACGTGGGCAGGGGCAAGCAGGGAGGCAAAGGAACAGGCCAGGCCTGGTAAAGAATTGTCATTCTAGGTTTGGACTTTGTCCCGAGAGGTGTGGGGAACATTTGGCAGCTCTTGGCTCTCCTGTAAGCATCCCAGCTCTCATCTGTGCCTTTCGCAGTGCCAAGCATGGCATTCTCTACCTGTCCAATGTGCAGTTCAAATCTGCTACATGTGGGGCCGTTCCCCACCCTGCAGCAGGATGCATCAGCTCCCCTGGGGGCCCCCGCTCTGCCCTGGCCAGTCCCCGGTCAGGGTTTCTGTCAGCCCGTCACCTCTTGGTTTCCTCCTACCGTAGCTAATTTCCCAGTGGGATACAATTCCAAAGGCTTCTAGAATCAGATCCACCCTTATGCAGTTGACTCACAAGTGGCCTTGGGCCAGTTACTTAATTTTTCTGATCTCAAAGCTGCTTGTTGGGAAAATGGGAAGTACCCATGTCACAGATTGTTTTGAAGATCAAATGAGGTAAAATGTGTAAGGTGCAGCTGGTAGTTGTTCAGCTTTCTCCTTGGGTTGGCCAGGCTGTTGAGAGCGAGAGTGGCTCCCTGCCTTGATAGCCCTGAGAGAGGTGATTCTCTGAGCCCTGCTGTAAACTGACGCCTGTTCATCCTTTGCTGCTCTTACACCGTGGAAGATCTGCATGCAAGGTGCTGGCAAGGCTGTGGCCCCTCAGGAAACATGCAGTTATCTCCAAGAGCATCACAAAATCCTCAAAACAATATGCCTTAAAAACAGATACTCAAATGTCAGTACAGTATCAGAAACACTAAAAGAAGCCTACGGGGCCAGAGTGTCTTACCTGCTTTAAAGGCCAGCAAATCAAGGGCTGAGAGCAGCGCCCTCGACTTGGGGGGATGTCCCTCTCTGTTGTGAAATCAAAGTAAAGCAGATCCAAAGTATCGTCAGGAATGGGCATGGGGACCCACCTGAGCTTCCTTAAGTGAGGTCTTATACATACGGAGAACCAGAGTAGGTACCTGAAATCAAAACCACGCAGGAGAGGTGAGAGCAGATCCCAGGAGATGAGCCAAGTTTATCCGTTCACAATTCATTAAATGCCTAATTGGAATCTGAGCAAACAGCCTTGTGCCAGACATTGTGCAGCGCTGGAGACCCAGAAAGGAGCAAACAGGCCCACGTGCAGCTGACGTCCCAGTGGCAGAGGTAGCACTGTACACATGGGGCCACAGATACTAACTGACAACACAGACTGTTAGCCGTGGCCACCTGTACTGACTGGTTTGGTGCTACCTCCCACTTCTGGTTTCAGCTGTGGCTGAGCTGGCCGGTTCCCTGAGTAGTTACAGGATCCCTCCTCCAATGCCAGCACCCCCTCCTTTTGTCTTCTCTGCTTTTTTGCTTTCTCCAGAGCCCCACAGACCTTATTTGGTCTGATCGGGCAGATACAGCTCAGAAGCACACGGATTTGTGGCACCTGAGTGGCTCATTCAGTTAAGCATCTGACTTTTGGATTTGGCTCAGGTCATGATCTCACAGTTGGTGAGTTTGAGCTCCACATCAGGCTGTGTGCTGACAGCATGGAACCTGCCTGGGATTCTCTCTCTCTCCCTCTCTCTCTGCCCCTCTGCTGTTCTGTCTCTAAAAATAAATAATCTTAAAAAAAAAAAAAAAAAAAAAACCACGGGATTTTATGCCAATAGGCAACAGGAGTCCAGGAGTGCCCCACCTTCTGTCCTTTGGAGGAGGTATGTGCTGCTCAGTTCCCCACATACCTCCATTAGGATTGGGCCCTGCTTGCACACAGTGGGAGCCAGTTCAACAATGCAAACCTCACTGGATTTTTTTTCTTCCTGAGAGGGGATCAGACCAGGCTGGAGATGAGGTTAGAAAGACTAAAAGGAAGCCAGGAGGACAGCAGTGGGCAGGAAATGCGAGGGAGAGCGACATCTGATCAGGCTGGGTGGGAAAGGGCCAGAGACACTGGTGTCCGTCCAGGTGAGAAAGGACAGCCACCCAGGGTCGAGTGGTGGTGGAGGTGGAGAGAGGGCCTTGAGCTGACTAGGCAGCAGCTTTGATGGTGACTTCTCTCTAGGGAGCAGGCAGGCCGGTGGATGGGAAGGAAAAGACATTGTCCAGGGTGACTCCCACATTTTGGCCTATTAGAGAGTTGGAGGATGGTGTCTTGTCTGAGCCAAGGAACACTGAGGGCAGGAAGGGTCTGCAGTGATATATTATCCAGGAGAGACCAGTGGTGGAGAACGTGACCTGGGCACCTAATGAGGGGTTAGCAACCAGCTGCGCAGGGACAGGCTGTGTGGCCCAGGCAACTGCTGGGGGGCTCCCAGGGATCTCTTCCCAAGTCGGCTAGGACTTGTGACCTGCTTTCACAGGATGTTTAAGGCCTAGTACACATGGGTCAACTCTGGCTTGGAAGGCCACCAGTATGACAGTCTGAGTACAGGAAGACAGAGCTACATGGCGAATGGTCTGTGACATGACTGCAAGTTCTCTTCACTCCTGATGAGGAACCTCGAGCCTTTACATTTGACAGGTGCAGGTAGTTAAGGCTGTGGCTTTGAAATACCTAGTGACTAGCTGCAGTACAAACCAGAGAGCCAGTCAACTCTTTTTTTTTTTTTTTCATTTTTTAAATGTTTATTCATTTTTAAGAGACAGAGTACAAGCAGGGGACGGGCAGGGAGAGAGGAAGATGCAGAATCCGAAGCAGGCCTTCAGGCTCCAAGCTAGCAGCACAGAGCCCAACGCGGGGCTCAAACACACAAACCACGAGCTCATGACCCAAGCCAAAGTCTGACACTTAACCAACTGAGCCACCCAGGCACCGCAAAAGATCCAGTCAACCCTTAAAGAAAGAAAAAACTTAATTAGAAAGAAAAGGAAAAATTGCCGAGTTTCTTCCAGGATTCCCTTAGAAACTGTGGAGCCCAGACAGGGAGCACAAGAAACCATCACAGAAGGCTTCTGCTGGTCCCTTGGAGATGCAGTGAGCAAAGTTGGCATCGTTACCACCTGATTCTAAGATAGGAGCACATGATGGTGTCCAGTTAAGAAGGAGAAATAAAAATTTTGAGGAGTTATTAGCATGGGGCAGCCTGAGGTGTTTCTGAGTCCCTATCCACTTTGGGAGGGATAAGAAATGACAGTTATAGTGGATACTCTTTCTTGAAACATCATTTATTTCATTTAGCTCCCCAGCTCTCTGGGCCACCATTGCTGAGGCCTGAAGATGAGGAGTGCTATGTGTCCCACTTTGGTGGGTGGGATGAGCAAGAGGCACTCCCACATAGACTGTGAGATTTAGCTCTGAAAGTTAATACTATTTGTTGCCAAGTCTATGCTCTTGCCGGGATTTCATCACACCAGACTGGGTAAGAGGAGGAGCCAGATACAAAAAGAAACAACCAGAAATAAGGCATAGCAGGATAAATACTACTGCAGAGCTGTTCCCAATGGGGCTGTGCCGTACTCTCAACATGGCGACTAAGGGCATGTGTAACTGTGATTAGAGGGCCATGTAACCACCAGTGAAACTTACAAGAGATGGAGTCAGTCTGTTGAGCGTGACACAGAGCTGCAGTCAGGAAGATCACCCAGGAGAACAACAGGGAGGGATGGTGCGCCCCAGACTATGTATGTGAGTTCTCATTCACTTCAGCTCACCGTAATTGTATCACAGGTTTCGCTTTATTGATCCCCAAAGAACCCAGTGATCCAGCTTACCAAGAATTGGTTCTGGTGTCCACGGATTCTGGATTTTATTCCTTAGGTTCAAATCAAGGAAGGAAAACAGGTGTTTCAAAAGAATATTTTAAATGGAGCAGGAGGAGCAGTTGCTGGAACATGAAGAACGAGAGTGTTCTATTTTGGACCGTCTGCCATCTGGAGAGATGGAAACAGACTGTCACTGGCATGAGGGAGAAGGGAGTGTGGTTGTCATGTTCACCTCCTACCATGGGGACTATTTAAATTCCAGAAGGCTGGGGGGCTGAGGAGGCATGAGATCAGGGGTTTTAGATTTGAGAACCATTAACATTCAAGTGGTATTTGTAGCATGGGAGGAGCAGATGACCTTATCCAGGGAGAGGATCTACAAGAAGAGATGAAGAAGAAGACAGCTCCATAAAATCCTCTCAAGGAACCACACAGGAGATGGAGAAGGGCTGGCCAAAGAAGTAGAAGAAAAACCAGGGCATAGTTAAAACATGAAAGCGAAGGAAGGTTGTTTTTGGTTTTTGTTTTGTTTTGTTTTGTTTTGTTTTAAACAGGAGATGGTTGTAATTTTGTTATTCAGTGTTGTCTAAGAGCTCCCAGAAGCTCTTACAGTAGAAAAGAAGGGAGACTCATACACTGATCCAGGACCATAGGAAAAGAAAGATGATGATGATGATGATAATACCAATGAAGGTGCTTTAAAATGGGCCATATGACCCAGGCTTGATTTAAAAAGCCCATAGAGCTAGATGTGCAGATAACAGAGATACTGAGGGCCAGGTGACCCCAATGCTGTTGAGGAATCTGTGCAGAGGGTACAAGATTGGGAGAGGCTGGACAGATAAGGAGTGGCATTCAGAGAATAAATGATCAAAGATAAGGATTTAGTAATGGAGCCCTGCAATGGAATAATATGGCTTCAGGAGTTACCATGTTGGTAGTGGTAGTAGAATAATGGTAATGGATTGAAGGTCATTGAAGCCAAGTATTTCAAGGACCAAAGAGGCCAGGCTATCATGAGCAGCCTATCCAAGGAGACACAATCCTTATAATGCTAATCCTCCCAACCCTGGGGAGGTAGTGAAACCTTTTGCTTCAATTTTTTTTCTGCTGACTTGTATTTCTCACAGTGTTCTGGGCCCTGTGACAGCTTGCATCACTGCTTTGTCTCAGATCTTGCACAGCTGATAACTGATGGTTCTCAGTCTCTCTGTCTGCAACTGCCCAAAGGTCAGACTTTCATGTCTGCCTCCATCAAGTACACTTCTATAGCCTGATCTATTGATGTTCTTCTGAGCTAGTGCATGGATCTGTGCCATGTTAGACTCCAAGGAGGTTTACTCTCATCCAAAAAGCATTCTACACAATGCTCGCTCCAGCTGCCTGCAGCTGCTCAGAGAGTTGCCTCCTCTCAGCAGCAGGGAGAGAGGTGATCATGAAAGCCCTAGCTCTTTGGTAGGACAAAAACAACTTAAAGGTTAGAATCTCTTCCATGAGGCAGAAGAAATGTGTACTTCCCCCCTTTCACAATGCAATCCATTGCTTTCTTGCCTGGCCACAACTGCTTGCAACTTTCTGTTTAACTGGTGCATTTCCACTTGAATATAGGCTCCCTAAGCAATTTCTAGTAATAATAAAGATTATAAATGTATAAAGTAAGGATTCATGGCCAGCGTATGGTGTATTGTAGCGCCAATACCACAAGGATTCGTGGGCAAGATTTTAAACCTACCCTGTTCAGTACTGAAGCCAAGACTCCATAGGGGCTATTTAAATTTAAATTAATTTGAATTAAGTTAACACTTCATTAATTACATTGTCCCCATTTCAAGTACAATTGCCATATGTGGCTAGTGGCTACCATATTGAACAGCATTTCCATCATCACAGGAAATTCTGTTCTTACTGCATGGCTCTAGCTCCTCAGGCGGCTGGTAAAAAGAGGTCAAGCCCTGTGTATGGCTTCAAAGGGGCCTTAACGGGGGCTTAGACACAGGCATAACGTGTAAGTCCCCAGAGCCAGAATGGGACCTGTAACTGGCCTAACTTACTGCTGAGACCCTGACCTGCTGAACCAGGCTTCCCAAGCTCCACTGCTTCACCCTTACTGGGGGAGCATCTGGGAAATGATTTAACCCCAGGGTTATGAAATCACAGTGGCTATTAGAACCACCTAGGGAGCTAGTAAATATATAGATTTTTGCTCATCCCCAGGATTAATAGCACCAGACCTGAGAATCTGTATTTGCACAAGCTCCCAGATGATGGTCGTGCTGGTCTTGAACCACAGCTCTACCACGGGGTTAGCATACAGGTGGACTCTGGTATGGGGAGAGGAGCCCTTAGGGACCAAGTATTCTCTTCTGTAGTGCCGATGCTTACTTGTTCTCCTGACATGAGGAAGTAATTGTTTTACATGTTACTATGGGGTTGCCCCTGTTGGCTTTACAGCTTTTGGAACTTCTGTCTGTTTTGGTATATGTTTCAGCATGAGGATAATAAATTTTTAGCTCTTAAGAGCCAAACTAGGATCTCTGCCAGCTTCCTTCTCTATGTAACGTCCATACGGGGGCCAAAACACACCCCTCTTTTCCTGCAATGACAACAATGACTGGCGTGTGAAATAATTCATGTTGTGTTGTTACATGCTGATAGCACATCTGAAGATATCACTTCTATGCAGATACGGGGCTTAGGTAGAAGATGGATGTTTGGTGAGATGGAGTGTCAGGATCTGAACCAATCTGTATTCTTTTGTGGAAGGCTCGAGCAGCCTGGGAGAAACAAATCCATTTCCAACTTTCACTCTATAAAAAGTTCCATATTTTCTTAGATCAGACAAAATATACTGAATGCCAAAATGTTACAGCAATATGGGCGCGTCACTCAGCTGGGTTGGAATCTGTATGCATTGTCCCCCCGGGCCAGTTTTGATTATGTTCTTTTGCCTTTTATTGCAGTCAGCAAATCTGAATTTGCTATTGTGGGGAGAGCAGGAAGAGGAGGAAAAAATGAAGGTTTTTAACCTTCAGCAAGTTCAGAGGTTCAGTCTGAATAAGCACAAAAACTTTCCGTGTGCCTCTGAATTCCTTGAATTTGCAGAACTGCTCAGAATCCCAAGGGAACTACCTTGCACACAGGATTCAGGCCCTGCTTTGTAGCTAAAAGGCAGAGCAGAAATTATGAGAGGAGCAGAACTAGAGAAGTGGGAAGAGGAATCAGTGTACAAAAAGGAGTTTGGTCCAAATCCAGGCTAAGTTTTAGTCTATTGTTCAGTTTCTTCAATTCCAAGCCATCTGCTTCCCACGGCTCTCAGATAACGTCTCCCCTGCCAGGACACCCTGTTCCTGCTTAATTGAAATTAGTTTCCAAGAATAGTTGTCCACAGCAGTTTCCAATGGCGGGAATGTTTTGAAAGTCACAATAGGAGTTGTAGCTTTGGGATGCAGATGTCTACACATGAGCCAGATGTTCAAAGGCATCCCATGGTCCGCAGCAGCCTTCACATTACCAAAGCCAAGAGTTCTCTCATTGGCCTCTGCAACTCAGAAATGGCTCCTTTGAAACTGGCATCATCTCTCCATTAGGGACCTGTAATACTGCAAGTGTGAAGGAAACAATCACTTCTATTCAGGTTTAGAGCAATGTGTTTCCCAGGCTTAATTATACCACAGGTATATAAATTACAGAAACATGTTAATGCTCCCATGATTAAAATTATAGAGTGCCTAATTGAAAAAGCATAAACTGAATTGAAGAATTCCTAATTATAGTTTGCTTTGAGGTGTTAATTTCCTCCATAACGAATGCATAATTTCTTGGAACCTAAAAAGGTGGCCTCTTGCATCAGCACGTAGGCTGCAGGCAGATGGGATGGGGTTGTCATCTTTCAGTACAGGAAGTTGACAAGGGAGGTTTGGTTCGGTGGGAGAACCTTGGAAGAGTGCTTGGGAAGGAGGCGGAACTGATGAAGATGCCAAATCAAGGTTATACTCAGTGGACAAAGGACAGATTAGGAGCCCTCAGAAAATCTTGTTCTACCTGCCTTTTTCTTCTCTCTCCAAAGTCTCAACCTTTATCCCAGTTGTTCTGGGTCATTTTTGTGCCTGTGTCCTGGATTGGTGGTATTATCTGGGAATCTGTCAAATGCAGAGGTACAGGCCCTGTCTCCTGACCTACTGAATCAGGAACTCTGGGAGTAGAGCAGTCTGGGTTTTAACAAGGCCTCCAGGAGATTCAGATGCATGCTGAAGTTTGAGAAGCCCCGTTCTAAGGAGCAGGTCACAGACTGCCAATGTCCCATCTAGCTGAGCTTGATTGCGCTCCTACTCTGCATCAGAACCCATGATAGCATCATTTCACTTTATACTCAGAGCATCACACTGAAGCAGAAAAAATTCATCCCATTTCTCAGGTGAGAAAACAAAGATCCAGAGAAGCTGACTTGCCCAGCCTGTAGCATTTTGGAGAGCTGTAGTCCTTGTCTCTAGGTTCGGATGGGGACTCAGATGCACTGTGGTATCCATTTCTTTCACCTGCTTTCATTAGAACTTTGCTAATAAATGGGTTTTCCGAACATTGTGGAGCTGGAGGCTGAGCCACTACTGAGAACGAATTACAGTTGAGTCATGACTTTGCTAATGCTGAGTCTGACTTTGGAACGAGGAAGGGGACTCCTTAGTGTCTGTAATAATTGCTAGTAATGGCATCAATTGTTAGTACGCATCCTTCCTGAATAGTGATGTGAATTCTAAGCATAAAAGGCCGGAGCTCACAAAGAAACTTTTTGAAGTTTGGAAGAAATTCCCCTTCTATGGGGACCCAGGCAGCTGTAAGCCCCCGATTAGAGCCTCTAGGGGCAGAGGAACCTGCCCCGAGACACACACGCTATCTCCACCTCCTCTGTTCAGACATCCTGGTTTTCTCAGGGTTCTGCTTCCTAGTCTAAACACGTAAGAGACTCTCGGTCTCTGTCTGTCTCTCTCTCAATATTTCAGTGTCTCTCTCTTTCTGTGTATTTGTGTGCGGTAGGTTTTAGCCAGTCCATAGCCATCTGAAACAATAAACTTGTGTTCTTGGCCTGTAGCATTCTACCAAATTTTTGCATAATACTTAGCCATTCCCATATGGTTGAAAATTTAGGTCATTTCCAGTTATTTGTTGTTATAAATAGCTCAGGAAAAAAAGTACTTATTCATGTTTTTCTTTTGGTATTGCATCTTTAAATAGGACACATTTCTCAAGAGTTCAATTACTGAAATGAATAAAATCGGGCTAAAATATATTGAATGCCTACACTTATACACCAGGCACTGACAGCCAATTCATATATATTAACTTTTTTCATTCTTTAGAAGAATGAAAATTCATTTGTTAATTAAAAAGAATCTCAAAGTAAAAAGTGTACATAGTTAGGAAATCAGATAGTCAAAGACCATTCCCTGCACACCCTTTTCAACCCCCACTCCTGTATCCAGAGGCAACTGCATTGTCATCCTTTATTTCTTCTGGGAATTGGCTTTGTCACTACATAGTGTGCTGGGACTTTTGTTTCTTTGTGTTTTCTATCAGCATGGAGCCTGACTTGGGTCTCAAACTCATAAACCATGAGATGATGACTTACACTGAAATCAAGAGTCGGAGGCTTAACCGACTGAGCCACTCAGGCACCCCCATATAATGCTGTTTTAAAATTATTGATTATAAACATTATCTATATACTTCCTATTATTATAAATGAGAATTTGGCTGTTTTAAATCATCTAGTACTTCCCCTCCAGCTTCCCAATGTCGTTATACCACTATTTTTAGTTAAATAAATACACAATAGCTAATTTTATAATTCTATAAAAGCAGGGCACTTCAGTGCCAAGTGGTATACTATTTTTGTTATAGTATTGTATAATTAACTCAAAGCTTACTATGTACAAGATGCTATTTTCAGTTCTTTACATACATTAACTCGGTTAATTCTCATCCAAACTCTTTAAGGTAAGAATAGCATGACCCCTATTTTAAGATGTGGAAACTGAAGCACTGAAAGATGAGATAACTTGCCACAGTTCACACAGTTAGTATGTTGTTGTTCTGGGATTTGAACACAGTAGTCTGGTTCTGCAGTCTGAAATCTTAACCACTATGCTATATTACCTGCCATTACTCTTCCTGTCTTATACAGTTTTTTTTTAAATTCATCCTAGAATATACAATTACTCTATTCAAGCAATATCTTTATTATGCTGTTCATACATTTTTCTTCTCACAGAGCCCTGTCATTTCAGGTTTGCCCTTAATTATTTTAGTTTTCTTGTTTATCTTTTCTTCTTTGTCTTTCTATTCTATTTTCTAGAAAAATAACCCTTGTATAGCAATTGTTTAAAATTTCAGCAATTATAATCTTTTCTTTTAAGAGTTGTATACCATTCTCTGAATTTATTTTTCACTTATCCTCCCTTCTTGTTTATAGAAGCAGTCATTTTTCAGGGTGTTGGTTGAGCATCTGACTCTTGATTTCAGCTCAGGCCATGATCCCAGGGTTGTGGGATCAAGCCCCATGTAGGGCTCTGTGCTGAGAATGGAGCCTGCTTGATTTCTCTCTCCCTCTGCCCTTCTCACTAGCTCATGCTCTCTCTCTCTAAAAATAAAACAGAAATAAGTAAATAAGAAGGAATCATTTCCCAAAATTTTCCAAAGATATTATTTTGATTATGAGAGAAGGCTTTGCTTATTTGCTGTCTTATCCCCATTCCCTCTGGAGTCATTTTTTTCCCCATTTGAATTGACTATTCTCTCTTATATTGGTGCATTTCTCATCTAACCAACAAGACTTGTGGTCAGTATTTAAAAGTAAGCTATTGTGATCAGAAAGAGAAATTAAGAAGGCAATTTCATTTGCTATTGTACCAAAAAGCATAAAATACCAAGGGATAAATTTAATCTAGGAGTTAAAGGTCTGTATACTAAAAACAATAAGACATTGATGAAAGAAATTGAAGAAGACACAAATAAATGGAAAGATATTCCATGCTCATGGACTGGAAGAATTAATATTATTAAGATGTCCCTACTACTGGAAATTGCAATCCATATCAAAATTCCAGTGGCATTGGGGCACCTGGGTGGCTTAGTCGGCTAAGCGTCCAGCTTTCGCTTAGGTCATGATCTCTCGGTTCGTGGGTTCAAGCCCCGCGTCGGGCTCTGTGCTGACTGTCAGCTCAGAGCCTGGAGCCTGTTTCAGTCTGTGACTCCCTCTCTCTCCGACCCTCCCCTGCTCACACTGTCTCTCTCTCTCTCTCTCCTAGAAATAAATAAAACATTAAAAAAAATTCCAATGGCAATTTTCACAGAAATGGAAGAAATAATCTTAAAATTTATATGGAATCATAATAGACCCTGAATAGCCAAAGCAGTCTTGAGAAAGGAAAACATCTGGGAGGCAGCACACTCCCTGATTTTAAACTATATTACAAAGCTATAGTAATCAAAACAGTAAGATATTGACCTAAGAGCAGGCACATAGATCAAGAGAACAGAATAGAGATCCTAGAAATAAACCCACAATTACATGGTCAGCTAATTTATAATAAAGGAGGCAAAAATATACAATGAGGAAAAGACCATCTCTTCAATAAATGGTGTTGGGAAAACTGGACAGCCACATACAAATGAATGGTACTACTGATGTCTTACACCATATACAAAAATTAACTCAAAATGGATTAAAAACTTGAATATAAGACCCGAAGCCACTGAACTCTTAGAAGAACACATAGATGACAAACTTCTTGACATTTGTCTTGGTGATGATTTTTTGGCAAAAATAAACAAATGAGACTATATCAAACTAAAAAGCTTCTGCATGGTAAAGGAAAACATCAATAAAATAAAAACCATGCTACTGAGTGGGAGAAAATATTTGCAAATCATATACCAAATAAGGGGTTAATATCCATAATACACAAAGAACTCCTACAATTCAATAACAAAGATTAAAAAAGGGCAGAAGACCTGAGTAGAAATTTTTCTAAAGAAGACATACAAATGGACAACAGGCACATGAAGAGATGCTCAGTATCACTAATCATCAGGGAAATGCAAATCAAAATCACAGTGAGAAACTAATGGCTATTAAAAAAATGATGATCAAGAAGATGACGATGACAACAATGACGACAATGGCGATGATAACAAGAAATAACAAATATTGACAAAGATATGAAGAAAAATAAACTCTTGTAAACTGTTAGGATTGTAAATTCGTGTAGTCACTTTGGAAAACAGTATGAAGATTCCTCAAAAAATTGAAAATGAACCACCATATGATCCAGCAGTTTCACTACTGAGTATCCAGAGAAAACAAAAATACTAATTTAAAAAAGATATATCCACCCCTATGTCTGCTGCATCATTATTTACAATAGTCAAGATATGGGAAGCAACCTAAGTGTCCATCAGTGAGTGAATGGATAACGATGTGGTACTTACTGTATATGTATACAAAGGAATACTACTTGGCCATAAAAAAGAATTAAATTTTGTCATTTGCATCAAGGACGGACATTGAGAGAATTATGGTAAGTGAAATAAGTCAAAAAGAGGAAAATAAATATTCTATGATTTCGCTTACCTAGGAACAAAGCAAACAAAACAAAGCTCATAAATAAAGAGAACAGAACAATCGTTACTAGAGAAGGGGACACATTGAGTGAAGAGAGTCAAGAAATACAGACTTCCAATTATAAATAAGTCATGAAGCTATAATGTACAGCGTGGTGACTACAATAATATTGTAGTGTATACTTGAAAGTTAACCAAGAGAATAAATCCTAAAACTTCACATCACAAGGGGAAAAAATTTGTAATTTTGTATAGTGATGGATGGTAAGTAGCCTTATTGTGGTGGTCATTTCACAGTGTATGCAAATATTGAATCACTATGTTATATATCTGAAACTAATAAAATGCTGTATGTTGATGGGGGAAAGGGAGAGAGGCAAACCGTGAGAGACTCTTGAATGCTGAGAAACAAACTGAGGACTGATGGATGTGGGGGGGGGGGGGGGGGG
>NW_027532409.1:1113759-1124338 GCF_008692635.1 Crocuta crocuta
TTTTTTTTTTAATGTTTATTTTTGAGAGAGAGAGACAAGAGCATGAGCAGGGAAGGAGCAGAGAAGAGAAAGAGAGGGGGGTGGGGGGGGGGGGGGGGGGGGGGGGGAGATGGGCATGGAGGAGGGCACTTATGGGGATGAGCACTGGGTATTATATGGAAACCAATTTGACAATAAACTATTTGTAAATAAAATAAAATAAAATGCTGTATGTTGAGTATACCGCAGTAAAAAATAAAATCCAGTTGCCATGTGTCATGTGGGACACAAGCAACCATTGTAAGGCATGTTGTTTACAATGTATCCTGCATTGTACCCCTCTTAGATGGCATACAATTAAGTGTCTGTGCCAGGAGGCTTTCCTTATGAATTCATTACTCCAGAGAACATATAATTGATTATCCAAATTGGAACACTTTGAAAATGAAGGGGATCAAATAAATACCACAGGACTATTGGTACAAACCTGGACTCTTGTGTGCAAACTGGAAAATATGGTCACCCTGTCTATAATCTGCCGGAAATAATGCAATTTCTTGCAGTAATGATACAAAATTAAATGACACATTATTAGTTATATCTATCTGTATTTGCCTTTTGCTTTCTCATTCATAGCTTACAATAGCGTTCATTTGTTTATATTTGTTTTACTTTTTATTTTTTAATATAATTTATTGTCAACTTTGCTAACATACAGAGTATACAGTGTGCTCTTGGTTTTGGGGGTAGATTCCGATGATTCATCACTTACATACAACATCCAGTGCTCATCCCAACAAGTGCCCTCCTCAATGCCCATCACCCATTTTCTCCTCTCCCCCACACTCCCTTCAGCAGCCCTCTGTATTTGAGTCTCTTATGGTTTGCCTCCTTCCATCTGTTTGTTACTATTTTTTCCCTTTCCCTTCCCCCATGATCTTCTGTTAAGTTTTTCAAGTTCCACATATGAGTGAAGGCATATCTGTCTTTCCCTGACTGACTTACTTCACTTAGTATAATACCCTCTAGTTCCCTCTTTGTTGCTGCAAATGGCAGGATTTCATTCTTTCTCATTGCCTAGTGGTATTCCATTGTATGTATAAACCACATCTTCTTTATCCATTCTTCATCTGATGAACATTTAAGCTTTTCCCATAATTTGGCTGTTGTCGAAAGTGCTGGATAGCGTTCATTTTTATCCTATTATTCTCAACACCTCTTTCGTAGTTTTTCAGTAGTGAAAATGTCCAAAATTTAATTATCTTTGAAAATTCAGATATCTCCCAATACAACAGGATTTGAGGTAAAATCCTGGTAAAAATAAAGAGCAAATTATTTATAATAATTTAGGATACTTTTTATTTTACAATGTAAGTGTTTAATTTATACATAGATAAATTAATTTCCAAGGTGTTTTCTTTTTTTAGTTGGAAGAAAATTTGGAATGTTATATTTTGAAGGACTTTGGCTATTAATTAGGAAACCTGTGGAATTTTTTTCTTTTCTCCAGTTTTATAGAGAAATAATTGACATGCATCACTATAGAAGTTTAAGGTATATAGCATGGTAGTTTGATTTACATATACTGTATTGTGAAATGATTACCATGATAGGTTCAGGTAACATTCACCTTCTCATAGATACAATAAAAAAAGAAGAAGAAGAAGAAAAAATTCTTCCTGTAATAAGAACTCTTAAGATTTACTCTCTTAACAGCTTTCCTAGATGTCACATAGCAGTGTTAGCTGGAATCATCATGTTGTCCATTACATTCCTGCAAATTTATACCTTTTGACGGCCTTTCTCTAATACCCCCTCTTCCCTACCTCCCTGCCTCTGGTAACCACAAGTCTGATCTCTTTTTCTAGAAGTATGGTGTCTGTTTGTTTACTAGATTCCACATATAAGTAAGATCATGTTGTATTAGTCTTTCTCTGTCTGACTTATTTAATTGAGCCTAATGCCTTCTAGGCCCATCCATGTTGTCATTAATGTATAACACTCCGTTGTATGTATAGACCATAATTTCTTTCTACACACCCATTGGTGGCCATTTAGGTTGTTTCCATGTCTTGACCACTGTAAGTAATGCCATGAACATAGCAGTACAGATTGTCTTTTTGAGTTAGTGTTTCTGTTTCCTTTGAAAACCTATCAAAATTAGTAAAGGATCATCTAACTCCCAAGTTCAGAAGGCAGAAGGGAGAAGTACCATTTTCCTCCTGATTAAATGAGTAAAAGAAGTGTTCACAACATAATGTTAAGTGAAAAAAGGTATAACGTGAAACTACATATAATACAATTTTAATTCTGTATCGAAAGTGTATATAAATGATGGTTAAAAGACTAGAAGAAAACTAAAAGACATTAAATAAAAAAGTAAAAGTGAAATGTAGACATTAATTGGAAGTACAGTATTTGGGGGAGTGAAGACATTCAGATTCTCCAGAGATAGAACTTCCTCTCTCCTGCCTGAGGAGTGAGGATAGGTAAGTGGAGGCCCAAAGTTCAAGAGTTTGATGGATTTTTTTTTTTTAATTTTTTAAAAATGTTTTATTTATTTCTAGGAGAGAGAGAGAGAGAGCATGAGCAGGGGAGGGTCAGAGAGAGAGGGAGTCACGGACTGAAACAGGCTCCAGGCTCTGAGCTGGCTGTCAGCACAGAGCCCGACGCGGGGCTCAAACCCACGAACCGCGAGATCATGACCTAAGCGCAAGTCGGACCCCTAACCGACTGAGCCACCCAGGTGGCCCGAGAGTTTGATGGATGAATATAGACTTTGGATCTGCATCCTTGTTTTCAGCCCTGTATCTCACTTCCACACCCCCATACCTTTCTGCTTCAAGGTCAGAGTCTTGCTTGAAATCCACTGGCAAATGAACACCCTTTGTTCATTTCTCTTTACGGTTTGTCTTTCTCTATCTTCCCATACCAGACACCCCTTCTCTGGCCACGTTTAGTCTTCCAGAATTTTGTTGAAGCTTCTCAACTACAAATGGCCCTTCTCCTCTTCTCTCTTTCCTTGTGGATTTATATGCTTTCTCATCTTTTCTTGTCATTTTAGTGGAATTTCAGGAGAAAGGAGAGATAAATGGAGTGCATTAAATCTTCCACTTGTAGCCTGAAGTTCACTTACATTATTATCTCATCCAGTTCTCACAATAATCATTTATTGCCTTCGGATTTTCAAGTATCACTTAAATATTTAAAGGAAGTTCACACAGCTAGTAAGCTTCAGAGCCAAAATTCAAATTTAAGGCAGAATTTAGCATCTAGGCTCTTTGTACTCCTAGGTGATAAAAGTGTTTGTGACTTGAAATCCGTTTCCAAATTATTTCCCCAATTTACTGAATCAATTTACAGTGCCGCTGGAATTCTGTAATCCTACCACTTCCACCACAACTGTGCTGAGATGCGATGTTATGATTTACATTTACTTTGATAATTTAATGGCCTTTAAATGGGAGCATATTATCATCTTGATTTGCATTCCTTGGCTTAATGGCAAGGCAGACTTTTTTCTCATGTATTTTTATACTATCGACATTCCTTTTTGTAAGTTGCCTTTTTAACATCTTTTTATGTATGGTGGTGGTTCTCAACCAGAGTCAATTTGTTCCGCAGAGATGATGACTGAGGTATTTTTGGATTTTACAGTTTGGGGGTTGCGGCTGCCACTGGCACCTAGTTAGTGAGTAGAGAACAAGGATTCTACTAAATATCCTGCAGTGTACAGGACAGCCCTCCGCAACAATGATCATTTAGCCAAAATGTCGGTAGTGCCCACATTGAGCAATGCTGACCTAGGAGGATATTGAGAGCCACCGCCTTTTTTGAAAATTAACGAGTAGATCAAAGATTCTCAATCTTCTTGGTCTCCAGACCCCTTTACATTATTAAAAAATAATGAAGCTCCCAAATACCTTTTGTTGATGTGGGCTTTGTCTGTCAATATTTACTATATGAGCAATTAAAGCCACATTTTAAGAACACTATAAATCATTCAAAAATAGTAATAAAATCACTGCCTCTTAGTATAACTAACATTTATATTTTCCAAAGCAATCAAATTAGGGAGAAGAGGTACAGTGTTCAACATTTTTACAAATATATTTAATGTCTGGCTTAGTAGAAGATCATTGAATTATCCCATCTCTTTCTGCACTTAATCTGTTGTCATGAATTGGTTTGCTTGAAATATGTAAAGGAAATCCAGACTCACATGGGTATGTAATTGGAAAAAGGGAGAATAGTTCAATTGTCTGTTAAGGTAACTGTGGATATTCTTTGATAATACACCAAAACTCAGAGAATGGTAGTTTCCTCAAGTTTAGTGCAATGAAACTGTATCAGTGAATTTTCATAGTCTGTTACATTAAAATATATCCATTTATGTTGCACTTTGAGTGGATATTTTATCCTTGATATTCTTGTTTTTATAACATTATGCTTTGGTCCTCTGAAAAACTTTCACTGAATTATAAAAATCTTCCAAATGTTGACGCATTTTATTATAAAATATCAAAATAATCACATTTGCTAATATCGCTGATCTCATCATAAGTTTTTAAGTATTGGGAATCTGTCAAGTTTACAGTGACAGAAAACAAGTTTTCCAAATTCTAACATTCACTTGAAAATTCAATTATGAAGAAATACTGTCAGTTTTGTTTAACTGACAGTTAAATTTCACTTATTTTGGAGAAAATGTTTACCAGATATCCAAATGTGAATAACCACAATTTGTTAGTCACTCTTTTGAGGAAAAAAAATAGTGCTTCATTTAAAATGTGGCTAGATAAGCATGCAACTTGATAACAGAAATGCTTTTCTTTAAGAAACTATAGAACTTCATTAAGCAGGGGAAGGGCACCCGGGTGCCTCAGTCAGTTAAGCATCTGACTTTGGCTCAGGTCATGATATTGCCCTTGGTTGAGTTTGAACCCCCACGTGGAGACTCTACTGAAAGCTCAAAGTCTGGAGCCTGCTTCAGATTCTGTGTCTCCCTCTCTCTCTCTCTGCCCCTCCCTGACCAACTGACTGACTCTCTCTCTTTTTCCCTCTCTGCCTCTTTCCGTCTCAAAAATAAAGAAAAACCTAAAAAAAAAAAAACTAAAAAAAATAACTTCAGTAAGCAGGAGAAATGATTGATAAAAAACTTCCCCTTGGGTCACATGAATGTTAAAAAGATATGCATTCAGGGGTTGAAATTAATATTTTTAACTGCTTCATCAAGGACATTCTTTTTTAAAATTTTTTTAAATGTTTATTTTAGAGAGAGAGAGAGAGAAAGAGAGCAAACGAGCATGAGCAGGGGAGGGGCATAGAGAGAGGGAGACACAGAATCCAAAGCTGGCTCCCTGCTCTGAGCTGTCAGCACAGAGCCTGACGTGGAGCTCAAACCCATGAACCATGAGATCATGACCTGAGCTGAAGTTGGATGCTTAACCGACTGAGCCACCCAGGTGCCCCTCATCAAGGACATTCTTAAGTAAAACTGGTGTTTTTATTTTTTATAGGGTGTGGAGAATACAATGACAAGAACAGTTGGATATCATTGCTTTGCTTCATACTAAGGCACAAGCACTTCTACCCACCATTGCATTTGTACTCAGTGCAAGTATCAGCACACAGAGAAAAGGCAAAAAGAATCTTAGTGTACTGTTAAAATCATTCTGATGTTGCAGAATCATAGAAAGGGTCTTGGGACCCCCCAGAGCTTCATAGATCATACTCTGAGAGCAGCTAGATTAAGTGATTATACTATACTCACAGATCTCTTTGACTTACATCACAAAATCATGGCAAGGTTTCTGCAGGAAGGTCACTGAAAATTGGTATATATGAGAATACTTCGGTAAGCTTGTTCAAAGTTCCTATTTCCAAGCCTCACATCCAGAGATTGTAGTGCGTCTGTAATTCACAAGCAATTCTCCTGTTTTTTGTTGTTTTTTTTAATTTTCTTTTTACATTTATTTATTTTTTTGAGAGACCAAGAGAAACAGCACGAGCAGGAAAGGGGCAGAAAGAGGGAGACATAGAATCCAAAGCAGACTCCAGGCTTTGAGCTGTCAGTACAGAGCCCGACGTGGGGCTCAAACCCACAACTGGGAGATCAGGACCTGAGCTGAAGTTGGCCACTCAACTGACTGAGCCACCCAGGCACCCAGACAATTCTATTGTTGGACGGAAAGCTGGCACCTACAGTTCTGCACACATAGGTGATTTTCAGCTCACTGCACTCCTGCAAATAATTTCACCAGTGGGTTCCATTTCCCCATGGGAAGAGCGTTTTAATTCATGTAATAATTCTTCTGTAGCATTTATTTACCTTATGTGGCACTAATATGCCAGTTATTATGATTAGTGATTAATTAATAATCATTCCATTTACCTTTTTAGAGCTTGGAAGGGCTTTTTGAGGATAATTGATTTCAGATGGTCTTATAAAAATGCACAGAGGATTTTCATGTGACACTTTCCTTAAGCAAATGTCTTTGTTGGAGGTAAGGACATCCAAGGCACCCTATTGATTACTCTTAAAAACAGCCAGTGTAGCATCTTCTACAAAAGCATCACTATGGGTTTTAATCATGAAGTTTGGAGCCTGAATCCCTGCAGCTACCCTTGTATAACTTTACTTATTTATTTATTTTGTTCCTCTCTCAATATAAGGGGACTGTGGAAAGAACAATGATATTTCAGCTGAGAACCTGGCAGGAGGGTAAAAGGGTTGCTTCCTAGGATATCTGAAGGAGAAGACAATACTAGGAAGCCTGGGGTGAGAGAAACAGGCTGGCTCTCCGCTGGGGGACATAAAATCCTTCCAAATGTTTATTAAAGAAACAAAACAAAACAGGAAGATTTCTAGTTCCCTAGAGTGTTCTATTTCACTTTCTTACTTTTCAGAGTTTAAAGTGTAGATGAGTTACCTCCAGTCTTTCAAAAAAGAGTTTCTGATTCAGTAGCCACAGGATGGGGTCCAAGATTCTATATTTCCAGAACATTCCTAGCTGGTTCAAGGCCCTACGGCAAAGCCCTATGGCATGATGCTTCTCTTGCTGATTGTCATTATTTGCTCTAAGCACTCTTTGTTACTTAAGTTGACATAAACTGTTTTAAAGTTATTGTTTAAATGAGTTGTTACCATTGTCTAACAGAACTGTTAGCTGCCATTGTCCTTCATCCATTACTGGATCTTTGATTGACTGAAATGATACTTTTCAACATGAGGTGGGAAGATAACACTTCTGAGGTACCTTAGGGGTGGGGTATATTTACTAAATATTCAACATCAACATTACTCAGCAAGCTAGAAGTATATTGGGCATGGATTATACCAAGCGACCCAAGTACAGAAATCCATCCATCAATCAAAAATAAGATACTACAGGGGCGCCTGTGTAGCTCAGTTGTTTGAGCATCCACTTTGACTCAGGTCATGAGCTTGTACTTCATGGGTTTGAGTCTGTGCTGACAGCTCAGAGCCTGGAGCCTGCTTCGGATTCTGTGTCTCCCTCTCTCTCTGTTCCTCTCCAGCTTACTCTCTGTCTCTCTCTCTCTTTCAAAAATAAAGATTAAAAGAACAATAACAAAAGAATAAAAATATTATACTACAGCTAGTTGTAACATAACACAGTAAAGAATCATTTTTAGAGTATTTTCATGTTCCCAAGTACCTTTGATCTTCATCACAACAGTGAGGTCGTTAATATACCTTTATTTTGAATAAAGTTTAATATAGATTCATCCCAAAACTGATACTTGCTTATATAGAAATTATAGAAAAATGAAGAGGAGAAAGCAGTTTTTTTTTTTTAATGTTTTATTTGTTTCTAGGAGAGAGAGAGACAGCGTGAGCAGGGGAGGGTCAGAGAGAGAGGGAGTCACAGACTGAAACAGGCTCCAGGCTCTGAGCTGGCAGTCAGCACAGAGCCGGACGCGGGGCTCGAACCCACAAACCGGGAGATCATGACCTGAGCAAAAGTCGGACGCTCAACCGACTAAGCCACCCAGGTGCCCCGAGAAAGCAGTTTTTTATCCATCATAAATTATTAACATTTGGTATGGGGTCCTTTTTTTTTTTCATTTTTTCTTTACCAAATTAAAAAATTAGTTTGTTCATTGTGATACTCCCTTACAATGTCAGACCCTCTTTTTGCCATATATCATAACAGCAAGTGCCATTTTAGTGATATTTACTGGATACTTACACTTTTATCTTTCCCAGTAGTTAGCAGATTTCCTCCACAGTATTGACTGAATATCCCTTGTGGCGCTGCTGACTTGTGACGTTGCCTGTGTGTATGCTTGTGTGTGTGTGTGTGTGTGTGTGTGTGTGTGCGCGCGCGCGCGCATCCCACTATATTCTTGGTTTGCCTTCACTGTTCCATTAGAACTGCCTGTGTTGAGCACTGTGCATACTACACATTTTAATTATGACTTCCCCAACTCTTTTAGTATCTAGTCTTCCTAAAGATTCTTTTTGTTCCAACTGTCCTTAGCTGTTTTCACTCACTTACATATCCCTATACATTTTAAAGCCGCTTTATCATGTTGCCTAAATAATCCCCAGTGGAATTGACCTAAATTGTATTAAGACTCTTACTTAATCTGAAATGGTTACATTATCATGAGACTGTACCCTGAAAGAGGGCAAACCTATCTATTTGAGTCTTTACTCTTTCTCAGGAAAATTAAGTAATTCCTTCATGTAGATGACATCCACAGCTACTTTGTTAAAATTGTTTCTTACTAATACTGTTTTGATATCTTTTTTCTTTCTCTCTCTTTTTTTTTTTTTTTTTTTTTTTTTTGAGACCGAGACACAGAGATAGAGTGTGAACAGGGGAGGGGCAGAGAGAGAGGGAGACACAGAATCCAAAGCAGGCTCCAGTCTCTGAGCTGTCAGCACAGAGCCTGATGTGGGGCTCGAACCCATGAACTGCTAGATCATAACCTAACCTGAAGTTGGCCGCTTAACCAGCTGAGCCACCCAGGCGCCCCTGTTTGTGGTATTTTGTGGTTTCTTTCCCCCATTATGTTTGCTAACTGGTTTCACTGGTGTTTAGGGAAACTGTGTGTGACTGTGTGTGTGTTTTATCCATCCCATTTGCTGAAACCTCTTGTGAGTTTCTTTAATTAAATTTTATTATCTTGGTTTACCAGTCTAATAACTACATCATCTGTGAATAATGACAATTTTATGTCCCCCATTTCAGTTATGATAGCTTTTCTTTTGGTTTTATACTTTGTTCCATTGGGTAGAGCTTTCTGGGAAATGTTGCCAAATAATGATGGTTGACCTTTTTGCGTTACCCCCAACCTCAAATACCAGCCTTACAGGAAATTTCTTCTATGTGTGATGTTTAGTTGTAGGTTTAAAACAGATATTTTTAAAACATGATAAAAATTACCTGTATTTTACCACTTATCTTTGTGACTCTTTTTAAATCAGAAATAGATGTTAAATTTTATCCTGTCTTTTTGGCACCTATTCATATGATCATATTGGTTTTATTTATGTGTTATTTTCCTAGACTTTTCTATTACTAAATCTATCTTGTGTACCTGAGCTAAATGACCTGTTTATGGGAAACCAGTTTATTAGTGTTTCAGAGGAATAATTTGCAACAATTTGAGATGCTTTTCCTCTGTTTCTGTCTTATGTAATTGTTTAGATAGCACGGGAATTATCAGTTGTTGTAAGATTGAAAAAAATCATTGGAAAAGCCATCTGGCTCCAGTGTTGTTTATTCTAATTTTCTTTTTATGGAATGCTTAATTAATTTATTGTCATTCTTTTTTGTTTAATAACAAAGGCTTTTCAGATTCTGAAAACAGGTTTGGTCCTATCCCATAAGCATTAGACTTCATTGTTCTCATCATAATAGTTTCTAAAGAGTGTGAAATTGTGGTTTTGATTTCCTATTTGATATCAGAGTTATTTAGGAAAGTTCTTGTTTTCCCCAGCTGGAAGTTTTTATTTGTTTAGAATTTTGGTTTAATAATTTCTCTTTCTAACTCATTATACAGAAAGAATATGGTGTATACCTCTGTATACAGAGGCATTATTGATTTTTGTGTATACCCCTTATCATTTTTATCAAATGATTTTTATCAAATCAAATATGTTCTCAAATATTAAAATATTGTTTCCTTGGAGCACCTGGGTGGCTCAGTCATTTGGGTGTCTAACTCTTGATTTCAGCTCAGGTCATTATCCCAGGATTGTGGGATCGATCCCCACGTTGGGCTCCATGCTAGATGTGGAGCCTGCTTGGGATTCTCTCTCTCTCTCTCTCTCTCTCTCTCTCTCTCTTCCTCCCCCTCTCCCTCTCCCCTCCTGCCACCTCCTCCTTCTGCCTTTCCTCAGCTCACATGTGCACACTCTCTCTCTAAAATTAAAAAAAATTAAATATTATTTCCATCTCTGTCATAATTTCTGGGACTAGTTTTCCTGATTTGTTTTTTTTTATTCTTATATACAGACATTTCAAATTCACAATAGCCACATCATTTTTCTTTTACCTTTTGCGAATTCTTTTCTTAAAGCTTAAAAATATTTTTTCCACCCACAATCTTTTTTTTTTTTTTTTTT
>NW_027532409.1:1124613-1242550 GCF_008692635.1 Crocuta crocuta
TTCACACCTACAGGATGTTGCAAGGATGGAACAATAAACATCCCTGTGTCCTTCCCCCTGACCCACCAGTTGTAAACATTTTGTCATATTTTCTTATCTCTCAAATGGCTGGTAGGTATCTCCTAAGAAAAAGGTCAGTCCTTCTATACAGTCACAATACAATTAGCACATTCAGGAAATTTAGCATTGATATAATACTAGCAACTAATATGTAGCTCATATTCCAGTTTCCCAAGTTGCATCAATTAATTAATTATCCTGTAAGGCTTTTAAAAATCCAATCAGGATCCAGTTATATGGCATTTGATTGCCAGTGCATCCTGAAAAATTTAAATAAATAAAATCTCTTTTGAGCCAATGGTGCATAATGTGGTTTATCATGTATGGTGAGGTCTTAAATTTGGTGTATTTTTCTCATAGTTATGTAATTTTTCCCAGCACTATTTATTGATAACATTTTCTCTTTCCCCTTGATTTGTGTGGATTCTATTTCTGTATGTAAAATTCACACCACACACACATCCCGTTTTCTTTTAATCATACTCCAGTATCCATGGTTTAATTATTTTACCTTCATTATATGCTTTAATATCCAGTAGTAGTTTTCCACCCATATTTCTTTATTTAAAAAACATTCTTAACTGTAATTTTTATTTTAAACAAACCATAAAAAAAATCCTCCCATTGAAATTATTAGAATTTTCAAATTAGCGTCATGCACATCTTCAGGGCTCCCAAATGGCAACTAACTAGCCTCATATTTCATACGGCTTGCTTTTTCCCAAAGGAAAAACCTCAATTTGGACAGAACTGACATCTTTGAAGTGTGTGATGATTTCATCCAGGACTTGAGCATTTCTATCCCTTTATTTGTCTTCAGTTCTGCATAATTATTTAACACCGGCTCTGCTAAGCCCTATGCTAGGGGCTAGAGATACTCTTTTATTTCACTCAATAGAGAGCTTTATTTTTCCTTGCCATGTCAGTCCTGTACATTTCTTATTTGTTGTGTGATCCTTAGTTGTTTTTAAAGGACTCTATTCTAAAAGGACTTTTTATTGCATCTTCCAGCTTGGTTTTCATGCTGTGCAGTTTATTTATCTCTATCTTCTATCAAACCACTTTACTGAATTCTTTCATTAATTTTAGGAGCCTTTCAGTTGATTCTCTTCAATATATTAGGTCACCGTCATCTTATCTACAAATGATGATAAATTGCTTTCCTCTCTAAAATGTATATCTCGTCTGTTTTGTGTCTTATTACATTGGCCAGACTTATCCCATTTTAGATGCAAGTTCTAGAGGCAAAGTGACTTACTCAGCATGTCAGACAGAGCGGGGAAGTGGTAAAGCCAGCGCTAAAACCCTACCTTGCATTTTAGTTCAGTGCTGCTTTAGAAAAGGTTACCAAAACAAGGTCATCTATCCAAATACCAGCTAACTGGCCCCATATCTATCTAGTTGCTTTTTCCTGAAAGAAGGTTGACATTTTCACTGCTTACAGTCCTCCCTTAAAATGACTTCACCTGTCAGGTGCCTGGGTATGCACGCATGAACATATGTGCACACACACGTGCACACACATGAACAGTGTGCATGATGATGATAAATGACATGAAGAAAGAATTTTAAGCAGAAAAATGTAATAGGGTTTGTTAGGATTGCAGTTGTATCTTAAATAAAATAATTCAGGTCAGACTTCACTGGCAGAGATGAAGAAACAAGTCTTCCAAGGGTTGCATATATCCAGGGGAAAAGCATTCCAGGCATAGAAGCTATCAAATCCAAAGACCTTGAGATGGGAACATGCTTAGGGTGTTCAAGGAGCAGCCAAAAGGCCATGTAACTAGAGAAGAATTAGAAGAGATGAGATCAGAAAGTTTATAAGAGAGCGCTTTGTAGACATTGCAAAGATTTTGCCTTTTGCTCTAAGTAGGAAGGCTTTTAGTAGAGGAATGTCATACCCTGAGTCATGTTTTTAAAGGGTCATTCTGGTCACTGTTCTGTGAATAGATTGTAGGGAGCAAGAGTGAAAGTCAGGAGACCTGTTGAGAGACTTATTGCACTAATCCAGTCAAAACACGATGGGGGTTTGGCCAAGGTGGTAGCTATAGAGGTCCTAGAAGTGGTCAGATTGAGGATATTTATTAAAATTAGAACCATGGTAGTTCTTATGTATGGTATTATGAATGAGAGAGGACCCATGACTAAGGAAGGACATAAGGGCCATTGCCAGATCTTCTGCATTTTGATTTAAAATATATCTCAATGCAAGTAAGTCCATGCTCATTGAAAGTAGTTTCACTTCTTTAAAATGCTGTAGAGGAGGGTATGGAGCTTTAGTCATCATCTGATGGTCGTTTGGTTTTTCCTTGTAAGGTTTCTTTTGCCTTCATTTGATAATAAGTAAAACTTAATTTGAACCCTTCAGTTGAATTGTTTTGGCCCCATACAAATACAACATATTTCTTTCTCTAAATTTCCACTCAACATCCACTTTCACTAAATTCACAAAGTGCAATTCAATCACAGGAGGGTCCAAATGGAAAACAAGGCAAATCTTTGTTGTCTAATTTGATAACACTGTAATAATGATGAATGCAGCAATTGTGTTGGCTCCAGCCAACTTGTATAGAGCACTCTATTCCTACCTCCTTTAGGCCTCACACTATCCAGCATGTGCCCCTCTTCTCAGAATCCTTCCCTGTTTGAGCTCATTGTGTCCTTACCTCCGTGAATTACGCTGAACAGTTAATATCTGTCTCCACATCGCAGGTCCCCATCAACCAGGGAGCATGTTATTTTCAAATTTGCACCTGCTGCACTATAGTCAGTTGATTAATATCAGATGCATAAATGAATAAGTGCATGGAAGACAGACAGGGCAGTAGGTCACACAGCTAGTCAGAAGCCAAGCGAAGATACACATGCACATGCCAAACTGAGAATGTCTACCTCCTCCCATTTTCTCACCTTTTCTAAGGGCTATTGTGCAAGGCAAACAGTGGAGGGAAAAAAGAAACCAGGAATTCCCAGAGCCTTGGAATAAAGGTTGCCTAACTAAGACATATCACTGTAAATTTCAGCTTCTTAGTTCTGAGTGACCTTTAATGTGGGGAATGTAATTGCAAAGCTAGATTCTATCGGGGATTATAAAGCTCACATTTGCTTCTTAGCCCGACTTGTACAGTAATGCCAAAGGTTTGTCATAGCATTTTTGTATTAAAATGTGTGCATAGTTGAATGCTAAAGCACAGACTTTTGAGGGGAGAAAGAACATCCAAGATTATTCAGTCCATTTCCTCGTTTCTTTAACAGCTTTATTGAGGTATAATTTACATACCATAAAATTCACCCATTTTAAGTGTGCAATTCAATGATTTTCAATAAATTTATAGGGTTGTGCAACCATCACCACAATCCCATTTTAGAACATTTCATCTCACCATAAAATACCCTGTGCCGAGGCGCAGTTGATTCTTGTTGCCACCTCCAATCCCAGGCAATCACGAATCTGATTTCTATCTCTATAAATTTGCCTTTTCTTGACATTTCAGATGAATGGAATCATACAATGAATAGTCTTTTCCATCAGGCTTCTCTCATTTAATACAGTGTTTTTGAGCTTAATGCCTATTATAGGATATATCAGTAATTTGTTTCTTTTATTGCTGAGTTCTATTTTATTATATGGATACACCACATATTGTTTGCTTGTTCACCAGTTGATAGACATTTAGATTGTTTTAATATTTTGCCCGTTATGAATAATACTGCTATTAGCATTTGCATACAAGTCTTTGTGTAGACGTGTTTTTATTTCTTTGGGCTAGGTGAATACAGTTTTACATATACCTTTTTTTTTTTTAAGTTTATTTATTTTGAGAGAGAGAGCACACATACATGTGTGTGAGTGGTGGAGGGGGAGAGAAGATCCCAAGCAGGCTCCGTGCTGACACTGTGAGGCTCGATTTCACAATCCATGAAATCATGACCGTAGCCAAAATCTAGTTGAACTCTTAACTGATAGAGCCACCCAGGAGCACCGCCCCCCCATATTTACATTTTTAAGGAACTTGAAAACTGTTTTCCAGAGTGGTTGCCCCATGATTTTGTTTTTTGTTTTTTGTTTTTTTAACCTTTCCGACAGCAGGGTATGTCAGTTCTAGTTTTCTCGTGCCTGTGCCAGAACTTGCTGTTGTCTTTTTATTGATAGCTATTCTAGTGGGCGGTTGGGGAGTTTCTCATTCTGGTTGTTCTGGTTTTCATTCACATTTGCCCGATGACTAATGAGGTTGACCATCTTTTCATGAGTTTATTAGCCCCATGTATTTCATCTTTAGTGAAATGTCTAGTCAAATCTTTTGCCAATTTTTTAATTGAGTTGTTTGTCCTCTTGTTATTAAGTTGTAATAGGTCCTTATGTAGATTGCAGAAATGTCTTACCATACATATGATTTTCAAATATTTTCTCTCAACATGTAGCTTGTCTTGTCATTTGCTTAATAGTGTCTTCTGAAGCCCAACTTAAATATATATAATATATATTCAATGTATATGTTACATATTATCTATGTTGAAACTATATATATATATATGTCTATATATATATATGTCTATATATATATATATATATATATAGACATCCAATTCATCTCTTTTCCCCCATTAAAGGGTATTTTTGCTGTTGTGTTTTATACTTTTCCTAATCTAGCGTCATGAAGATCTTCTCTTTTTTTCCTGGAAGTTCTATACTTTTACTATACTATACTTTTGGCTCTCACATTTAGGACTATAATCTGTTTTCTGTTAGTTCTTGTATATAATATGAATTTAAATTTGTATTTTTGTATGTGACTATTCAGGTGGCCCAACATCACTTGCTGAAAACATTACTCTTTGACCATCAGATTTTCTTGGATTCTTTGTTAAGAATCACTTGATCATAAATGTAATGGTTTATTTCTGTACTCTCATTTCTCCTGCCTTAGTCTATAAGTCTATCCTATGCCAGCACCACACTGTGTTGATTTTCATATTGTGTTATCAGGAACTTTAAATCCTCCATTTTTCTTATTTTTTAAAATTGTTCTATTACAGATCCTTACATTTCCATATACATTTTAGTATCAGCTTGTTAGGTTTTGCAGAAAATCCCCGGGGATTCTCATAGAGATTACACAGAATTGCGATATGAACAGTATTGACTGTTCTAATCCATGAACATGAACATGTCTCCCCACTTATGTAGGTCTTCAGCTTTTTCATCAATGTTTTGTACTATTTAATGTACAAGTATTTCACTTTACTAATGATAAATATACAGTTGATTTTTGTGTATTTTGAATCGGGTGATCTTGTTGAAATTGTTTATCATAGTTGGGGGTCTGTGTATGTCTTTGTCAGTTTTTGTATCTGTGTGTATTCCTTACAGTTTTCTTTGTATAGGATCATGTCATCTGTAAATTAAAGGCTTCACTCCTTTCCCTCCAATGCCTTTAATTAATTAGGCTTACTGGCTAAAATCTGTACTACAATACTCTATTTCACTGCCTAGAATCTCTAGTATAATGATGAGTAAATATCTTTGTGTTGTTCCTGCTTTTAGAGGGAGGGCATTATCTTTTACTCTTGAGTGCAATGTTAACTTTAACACGTTTCATAGATGTCCTCATTGATTTAGAAAGCTTCTATTTCTGGTACTTTTTATCATGAATATGCATTTGATTTTGTCACACTTTTTTCTAAATCTATTGGAATTATCATGTGATTTCTTCCATTTATTCTCAATATATGCTGGATTGCATTAATTGATTTTCAGAGAGAAATCAACCTTGCATTCCTCGGATAAATCAATTAGTTATGATATATCATCTTTTTATATGTTGGTAGATTTAGTTTTCTAATATTTGGTTAAATATTTTGGGGTCTATATTCATGAATACTTAGGCTGTAGTTTTATTTTATTATAATGTGTATTTCTCTGGTTTTGATATCAGGGTTTCATAGAATGAGTCAGGGTGCATTCCCTCCTCTGTTATTTTCTGGGCAAGTTTATGAAAAATCAGAATTATTTACTCCTTAAATATTTGGTAGACTTCACCGGTAAAGCCATACAGGCTGAGCTTTTTTGAGGAAAGAATTTTAATTACTAATTCGGTTACTTCTTATGAGTACATTGAAATTTTCTATTTTTTCATGACTCAGTTTTGATAAATTGTATATTTCTAGGAATTTTCCCATTTCATCTAAACTCTTAAGTTTTTTGGCATAAAGTTTTTTTATGGTATTTATAATTTTTAAAATTTTCTGTAGAGTCTGTAGTGATGTTTCCTTTTTCATTCTTGATTATGGTAATTTATGTTATCTCTTTGCCTCTTAGCCAGTGGAGGCACAGTTGTCAGTTGTGTTGATCTTTTCAAAAAGTCAACTTTTGTTTCATTGATTTTTCACTCTTGTTTTTATGTTGTCTGTCTCATTGATTTCTACTTTAATCTATATTCTTCTTTTTGCCTCTTTGGTGTTTAATTTCTTTCATTTTTCTTCTTCCTTAAAATGGAAACCTAGATTATTAATTTCAGAATTTTTTCTTTTCTATTATAGATGTTGAACATAGATGTTCACAACTATGAATTTTTCCAGCCACTCCTGAAATCTTTGGAGAGAGCTCTTTGTGCTGAGCTCCTCACAACACCATTCAAGAAGGCCCACACCACAATTTTTAAATGTGACAAAGTTGAGGCATGTAGAGGTTATTTTAGGTTGGGTTCTCTCAGAAGCCGACTCATAGGCCAAGGATTTGGAAGCAAGTGATTTATTAAGGGGATGCTCCTAGAAGAAACTAGTTCAAGAGAGAGAGAGGCTGGAAAGAGAAGGTTAAGAAGCCAAACGCAAGTGTGTTCCTATGGGGGACTCTGGAGAGTGAATTTCACCTTGAATAAATGCCCCTTGAGACAAAGGAACAGGATTTTTTCACTACTGTTCAAGACAGTCACTGGAAAAAATGATAGTCTAAGGCCAGATATAGGTGAAGGTTGGGGAAGAGCAGAACTTAAATTTTCTAGTCCTCTTTACCAGGACAGGAAGCACCAATAGTTTCAGAACAACTCTGAGGTGGTCCACAGTGTCCCCACTAATAGCAGAGCACACACGGCTGGCTAGTGGACACAGAACCAGAAAGAATGATTAAAAAACTGGTGGACACAGAACCAGGAAGAATGATTAAGAAATGTAATAACTGTTCTCTTTTGTGAGATTAAATTGTTTTATTAAACATTGTATTTACTGTTGATAAATTTTTTTCATGACTAAGGGCTTTACTGTCTTTATATGAATCAACCCTGATGCCAGGTGCTGCTTTCTGGGACCTTTCCCCATAGTCATTCTGGTCATCAGAAGGCCCTCTGGTAATCTAGGAAAATAGAGAAACCTAAGGAAGCACAGAGAATGCATAAGAAAGGACAAAGTTAACCTTGATGGGGAGTGCATTTACAATGTTCCTGTCGATTACTGTCAGGGCCATGAACAGCCAACATCTACATGTTCCTATAGACCACTCAGCCGAGTATCCTTTGGAAGAAAAGATATTAGCAGACCATGTAAGCATTAGTCAGTATGTTTGAGTTAAGACCTTCTGCCTTAAACTATTTTCATTGTGCCAATACTAAGGGCTTCTTAGTTGACAAGTTTGCTAAGTCACTAGACCTCCGGAATAAATATATTTGCTTTTGAGGAGGCTTTTGTATGTAATATTAAAACTGTATGTTTAAAACAATTAAGGGGCCCCTGGGTGGCTCAGTCGGTTAAGTGTCCGACTTCGGCTCAGGTCATGATCTCACAGTTCGTGGGTTCAAGCCCCGCATAGGGCTCTGTGCTGACACGTAGCTCAGAGCCTGGAGCCTGTTTCAGATTCTGTGTCTTCCTCTCTGTCTGACCCTCCCCTGCTCACGCTGCCTTCCTCTCCCTCTCTCTCTCTCTCTCTCAGAAATAAATAAAACATTTAAACATTAAAAAAAAAAGTTAGATATAAGGTAATTTTTTTAAACAACTGGATTATTTGGTAGGGTACATTACAGTTGATGGCTCAATTTAGGGTGTGCTGAAAGTTGTGTATCCTTATGGATAAGACTGAGGGCTCAGGAGTCATACTGTCTGCATTCACATAATTAGCTTCAGTGTTCAAATAGCAAGTGTTGACGTAAGTAAGTTCCTGAGCCTCTCTGTGCTTTATTTCTCTTATTCTGTCAGAATAAGATAATAATATGTGTCTCTTAGAGTTATTTATTACGAAGGTCAAATTAGATAATGTGTTGAATGAGCTTAACAGGGTGTCTAGTAGATAATAAGTGCTCATTAAGCATTTTCTATTGGGTGAGGTAATCATTGCAGTGGGAGCTATGATAGAAATAAGGACAGAGAGCTATGGGAACAGAGGAAGGAGAAACTAGCTCTGGTTTGCAAGAGAAGTCTCCTCAGAAAGAGTAACATTTGATATGGGTCTAGATTGGATGAAGAATCCTCGAGATGCAGAAAAGGGAAAAAGGCATCTTGGGGAGATGGAACAGCATCTAGAATAGCATTGAAGCATGTAGTAAGAATTGAAATGAATATGAGTTTGAAATTCATTTTCTAAATTTTGCCAGACTTTTTTCTTTAATAAGTACTTAGTGAACGGCTGTTATGTGTTCAGCAGGATATTAGCTGAGGATGCAACAACCAACTGGACAGTAGGATCTCAGACCTCATGAAGTTCACAGACTATTAGGGAGCAGGAAGAATCATCAGACAAGACCTATATCACTTGTGATGAAAGCTATAAAAGAAATAAATCAACAGATGTAATAGACAATGACTCGAGAAAACTGGTAATTGTGAAGGAATGCTGTGGTGGATTGGAATGACCCAAAGTAACGATATTAAACAAAGTAAGAATGTTGGAGGGTATGTCCCTGCTAGGACAATGGTATAAATATTAGAATAACCTAGGTTTGTGGTTTCAGAGCTGCATATTAAGACCATCTGGATACCCCCGTTCTAAAAAAATCCTGATACTTGGCCTTACAACTCGAGATTCTGATCTGGTTGGTCCAGGGTGGGACCAAGAAATAGCATTTCTTTTTTTTAAGTTTGCTGGGAAATTAGAATGTACAGCTAGATTTGGGAATCACTGATCATGAGCAGCACACTTCTGACTCGGAGATGACTGTTCTCTGCCCTCACCTGAAAACTTAGTGACGGGGGCACCTGGTGGCTCAGTCAGTGAAGCGTCTGACTTTGGGTCAGTTCATGATCTCACGTTTGTGGGTTCAAGCCCTGCATTGGGCTCTGTGCTGACAGCTCAGAGCCTGGAGCCTGCTTTGGATTCTGTGTCTCCCTCTCTCTCTTACCCTCCCCTGCTCAGGCTGCCTCTCTCCCTTTCTCAGAAATAAATAAAAATTAAAAAATGAATTTTAAAAAATTTTTAAAAATCAGTGACCATCTCAAAAAATATTAGCTAACTGAATTCATTAAAAGGATTATGGTTTATCAAGTAGAATTCATTTCTGGCGTGCAAGGATTTGCAAGTAGAATTCATTTCTGGGGTGCAGCATATCCATCCCATTAATAGAAGGAATGGGAAAAATCATATGTTCTTCTCAGTAGATACAGGAAAACCTTTTGACAAAATTTGGTAACCATTCATGATTTTTTAAAATGTCAGTGAATTGGCTATAGAAGGAACATGCCTCAACATAATAATATGACAAGCCCACAGCTAACATATTCAGTGGTGAAAAATTAAAAGGTTTTCCTCCAAAATCAGGAATAAAAAAAAGTGCCCACTCTCACACCTCCTATTCAGCATAGTACCAGAAGTCTTAGGCAGAGCAGTCAGACAATAAAAAGAAATAAAAGGTATCCAAAAAGGAAAGCAAAATTACCTGTTTGTAGAAGACATGATTTCATACAAAAGTATAATATATATATATAATATAATATATGACATATATAATATATACTAAACTTATATGTTATATGATAAAATAAATTTTTAATAAAAAGTAAAGGATAATTTGAAAAAGTTATAGGAAACAAACATATAAAAATTGTTGCATTTCTATACACTAACAATTATCTGAGAAACAGAGAATACATTCCCATTTATAATAGTGTCAAAAGAATAAAGTACTTAGAAATAAATTTAACTAAGGAGGTGAAAGACCACTACACTGAAAACTGTAAGACATTGATGAAAGAAACTGAAGAAGACACAAATAAATAGAAAGATACCCTGTGTTTATGGATCAGAAGAATGAATATTGTTAAAATGTCCATACTAACCAAAGCTGTCTAGATTCAGTGTAATCCTTACCAAGACTCCAATGGCATTTTTCCAAAAATAGGAAAAAAAATTCTGAAATTCACATGGAACCACAAAATATTTCAAAGAGCCCAAGAAACCCTAAAAAAGAAGAACAAAGCTGGAAGCATCACACGTCCTGATTTAAAACTATATTACAAAGTTACAGTAATCAAAACAGAATGGCAGGGATATAAAATCAGACACATTGACCAATGGAACAGAATTGAGGGCCCAGAAATAAGTCCATGCATATATGGATATGTATGTATATGCATATACTTAAAAGTAATATTTGACAAGGAAGCCAAAGATACTCAATGGGGAAATAATCTTTCTAATAAATGGTATTGGGAAAACTGAATATTCACATGTAAGTAAGTGAAAATGGACCCCTGTCTTGCACCACTCACAAAAAAATTAACTTGAAATGGATTAGAGATTTAATGTAAAACCTAAAACATAAACTCTTACAATAAAATGGGAAAAGTTCCTTTAATTTGGTGTTGGCAGTGATTTAATGGAAATGACATCAAAAACACAAGCAACAAAAGCAAAAATAAAGAAGTTGGACTATCCCAATCTAAAAAACTTTTCACTGCAAAAGAAACCATCAACAGAATGAAAACGCAGACTGCAAAATGGGAAATAACATTTGTAAAACACATCTCTGATAAGACGCTAATGTTCAAAATACATAGGGAAATCCTGCAACTCACCAGCAGAACCTAAAATGAAATAATCTAAGAATGGAAAAAGGGCATGAATAGACAATTTTCCCAGAAAGGTATTCATTTGGCCAACAGGTATGTGAAAAGGTACTCAACATCACTAGTCATTAGGGAAATGCAAATCAAAACCACAATGAGCTATCACTTCACACCTATTAAAGTGGCTCTTATCAAAAACACAAAAGATACTGTGTTGGCAAGGATGTGAATAAAAGAGGATTCTGTACACTGTTGGTAGAAATGTAAACTAGTGCCACCATTATGGAAAACAGTGTGGCAGTTTCTCAGAAAAATAAAAAATACAGCTAGCCTATGATCCAACATTCTCACTTTTGGTTATATATCCAAAGGAAATGAAATCAGTACCTCAAAGAGATTATCTGCACTACCAACTTCATGCGTTTTTGAAGTCTAGTAGATTTTTAAGAACTCCACAGTAAACTTGTGAGGCAACAAAAGTGCAAAAGACAAATAGTATCTTAATGGTATTCTGAAAATAGTTTTGATCTTGTAGGTTACCTGAATGGGTCTTGGGGACACTAAGTGGTTTCTACTCCCCACACTGGGCCACTGTCACTTTTCCTATCACATAGGGATGCCTGCCTTGCTCTGCCCTACCTGATGGCTTTAAGACTGAATTGTTCCTCCATGCCCATCATGGAGGAGGGCACTTGTGGGGATGAGCACTGGGTGTTATATGGAAACCAACTTGATAATAAACTATTAAAAAAAAAAAAAAGATGAATTGTTTGGTAAGAAGCTGGAACAGAACAGTAGAGAAACCTTGAATTTTACTTTTTACATATTGAGGCTGGTTGTGGTGTTGATGTATTAATTCTGAAATGCTTTTGTGTTTATTGTGTGAAAGAGTAAATGAGCAAAAAATACTGATATTGGAAACCAAGGTCTTCACTGTAGGAAAAAGGAGAATCAAATTCGCGATGGGGATGGTGAGGAAGAATCTTGTGTTAATGGATTTGAATTGGCAATGTCAGTATGGACTGATCATATGAATTTATGAAGCCTATTTATGGGAGAACATGGGCACAAATGTACCCCTCTCTGAATATGGGCAGTCTTCCCCTGTGAACTATAGCATCCTGTCTGTCTGTCACCTGACTTCATTATTCTGATTGGGTAATAGTGCCTTGCTGGAGATCTCTTCCCCAGATATAAAAAGGAGCCATAGGATTTGCTAGTGATTGATGGATGGCTGATAGGCCCCTGGTCCTTCATAGAAGAGCATGAATTATCATCCAGGCCATTGATATGAGGCCCTGGTAGTGGGTCCTCTACTACCTGCAGAGGAATTCCTGCATGTCTTGCTCTTCAAGGTTTCTGAAACAACCGTCCTCTGTGAGCCAAGGTCTTGGGACATGAAGCTAGAGTACAGTGTTCTAGTCTCAAGACAGTGAAACTGGAGGATTGAAGTTACCGGCAAGACTGAGTCTGAAAAGTTAGGGAGAGAGGGCTGGGGGTGCAGTCACTACAGCAAAGAGGATGAGTAAGGGATCTTGAAGGTAAACTGGAGTGAGGCAACCAAAGACAGGGAGGCAAAAGAAAGTACAAACTCCCCTTGATCTTTTAAGTTGAGGTGAAGCTGCTTTCAGGCCCCTGCAAGAAGAGACCCTCAGGATAACTTATGCAAAAAATATGGCCTTAATTGTCCATCTTCCCACTGGAAGAAATAGAGGGGATGTCACAGGATGGGGAAATGTGGGAGTAAATGCTGTATGTGGTGAGGTGAGCCTCTTAAGTTATTCTTCTCTTATACCATCAGGATTTTTCTACTAAAAAAATAATCCCTTCTGTTTACAAACGCTCCGGAATATATTGCAATCACTTCTTTTGCACTAGAGATATGACTTTCAGGGAGTTCTCATTTAGGTATGATTTTGTCATTAGCATCAAGCCATAAATAGCTTAGATAAAGATGTTTCTAAGAGAAGGACCATGAGAATGAAGTTACCCCAAGAAACACAAAGAAACTGTCTTGTCCCCCCATCCCACTCCTGCTTCCTCAATTGTGTGTATCAGGGAAAGGACACTTGCACAGCTTACACGTGCCATTCTACCCCTTAATCAGAGTCCCCTGATCTTTAAGAGAGGCTGAGTCCACTGGCAAAAGGATTTACACGACAAAATTGTTTATGGCTTCCTGGCTGCAGTTGCACATTTGCCTCTGAATAGAGAAGCTGCAGGCACAGTAGGCCTGAGGGTGGTGCTGGCTCTACTTTTGGCACATTTAATCCCAATTGTTCGTGAACTATATGTTTACAACATGGTTTAACCCACCCCCTCATTATCCTCCCCCCACCAAAACAATCCTTTGCCAGGCTTTGTGATTCCAGAAGAAACGGAGTGCAATGGGGCTAAGCAGTTCAGAATGCCAAGTAAAAAATACTCAGAAGATCCTTTGTACATTTTGTTGGCTTATGGAAAAAGAAGGGCGGTGGAGGAAGAAAAGGACACTGAACCGTGAATGAGAAGTCTGGCTTTCTGCTTTTGCCACAGTTTGACACAGGGCACTCAGCCTGTCAGCTTCAGTGTCTTTATCTGTAATCTGGCTGCTGAGTTTGGTTGAACTGACAAGTGAGTCTTCAATGGTGAGGTTGATGGCGGGATCCCAGCCTGACCCCTGGAGACATGTTTTGCCTCCCTCTGTAGCCTTTGGCTGCATTCATAGTCAGAGCCCAGTGAAGACCCACTGCTTAGCTGTCTATAACCTCAGAATCTCATGCCAGTCATGGGCAGTACTCAGACCAGCCTGGTGCCTCTTCATGATCCATCCCGTCATAGTTGGGCCAAGGACAACAGAAAGTGATTCTGGAAATGGGATCTGGCCCCCTTGAAGCTCCCAAGCCTTTGGATTCTCAATTTAGAGGGAAAAGGTAACAGAAGGACTCAGGGGTGGCACAGGAGTTTTCAACTTAGAAACAAGGACAGAGGTCTTCTCGTGTGGACAGGATTAACCCAAGAGTAGTTAGGGATAGATTGCACATCAGAGGAAAGCAGGGACTCACAGGTCTTTGCAAACCCTTTTCCTAGAGGTAGGCCTGTTAGTGCCTACTCACCTAGTCAGGAGAGCGTGCGGGCTGTATAGGCTGAGTGCCTCCAAGCCCAGTTCAGTCTTGTAGGTCCTACTGCAAGCCTCCACAGGGGGACCCAAGAGACTGTTGCTTCTTCACTCTTCATTGCCTTTTGCCTTTTTCCTTATAGATTAGAGTTGCATGAGTCAGACCCTCAACAAACAGTCCTGAGCACTCTAGCAAAATTCAAGTAAAGAGTTTTACTTGAGACTGCTGTTACATGTAAAGCATTGGAGATCTTGAAAACTGTTATAGACATGCCTCCTCTAGGTTTGGGTCTTGGGTCTTTGTGATGTCTTTCAGAGACTATTTTGAGCTTAGCTTGATAAAAATAGTGGCTGTGCCATTGAGAAGGACCCCAGAGTTGAGGAGGGAATATGCCCTGAAGTCATAATTTAATTTAGGCATTTATTGACTTAAATTTTAATATATATTTTAATGTTTGTTTTGAGAGAGGCAGAATGCAAGCAGGGGAGGGTCAGAGAGAGGAGACAGAATCCCAAGCAGGATCTGCACTCACAGTGCAAGGCCCAGTGCAGGATTCGAACTCACAAACCATAAAATCATGACCTGAGCCAATATCAGTTTGGAGGCTTAACTGACTGAGCCACTCAGGCACCCCAGACTTCAGTTTTATGAATACATATACATGTCACACACACATATACTTTGGGATCTTAGACACACTCAGATGTCATACACATTTAGGTGTCCACACACATTCATCTGATGTTGTACTCACTCATTCAAAGAGTATATGTGTTTGCTTAGTTTTTAGACACCCAGGTCCTACAGATGCTCATTTGGACATTGTGGATACAATGTCAGATATAGTCTGCCCTACCAGAGAGGTTGGCCACATTCACTCATATGGCACTCACATGCACTCTGGGTTGTTGAGTTCTCATTCAGGTGTGCCCATCAGAGAGTACCCATGCTCATTGAGCTATTATTGCTCACCTCCACTCAAGGTATCACTCTCTTCCAAGTATGGCAAACATTCATATGTGTATTTCTTTCCCATCTGCATTTCTGACCATCCCCATGCTCAAGGAGATTCAGGGGAAGACTTGCCATATTGTATCATGTTTCCTTGGGTTAGTCCCTCTATACCCTTTTATTTTAATGAAGTAGTCCCGTGCCTCTATCTTTACCCAAGTTAGGCTTAACCAAATGTCCTTAGATGGACTGCTTGATTGAAATATGATAGCTCTTGCCACATTTTCATAAACCATGTGCTACCTCACTATGCCATCTTTAGAAGATTGGTTTGGGGCCACTGCTGAAATCACCTTATTAATTCACAAAAATTTCCTGGGGGCACTCTTTAGGCAATTGGTGTTTTGTCTTAGATCATGAGTCCTAGAAATCTCTGCAATAAAGATCTTCTAAAAGAAGAGCATTTAGAAATACAAAATGTGGGCATTCAAACAGATAGTAAAATGCCATCCATATTCACAACCTTTAGGATAACTTTTATAAAAGGAGCCTACACATCTGGCCCACAGCTGGTGTTCAATAAAAGCTTGATCATTTCTGTTCACACACTGGTGCCTTCTTACTTCCAAGTTGAAGGGAATGGTACAGAATCACTAGACAGGATCTCAGAGTATTCACTGTTTATCTTGATTAGGGATTCTGTATCCAGTCATATTTAGTTTCATGCTTACTTTCAATTTTAACTCAATTTAATTTGGATTACTTGAGCAAGCATTCACTGATGACTCTATGGGTATCAGGTAACCTACTGGGCAATGTGGGATTGGGGTAAGTGATACGGAAATAACTAAGCTGCAATTCCCAGTGTCCAAAAAGTTAACAGTCTAACCAAAGAAACAGTAGTCCTGTGCTCATAGTCTTGCAATCCCAAGAAGATATCCATTAGTGAGTTGTAGGGGAGCTAAGGTTGGGGGAAATTCATTCACAGTGTTGGGGGGGGGGGCGTCTAGACAGGCTTCACTGAGGAGATGAAAGATAGACTCAGCCTTTAGGGAAAGGCTTCCCAGGCAGAAGTAGATAGAAGGCATTTCATGTGGAGGAAGCATGAACTGACAGTGGCCTGGAGTAGAATCCCAAGGATGTTTATGCAATGGCAGGGGGTATGAATATATTAGAATGAGGGGTTCAAACTAAGAATTTCCAAAATACAGACTGGAAGCCAGGCACAAGTGTCCTCAATGCCAGGATGAAAAGTTTAGATTATATCATTAGGATAACAGGTTATGAAAGAGCTTGAAGAGAAACACTGTCAATATGTTTAGGAAGATCAGTGAGTTAACTAGTTAGTTGATCAGGTAAGTTAGAGGTAAAGACAACAGTTTAATCCAGGAAAGAGGTAGAGAAGTGCCCAACCTCAGCATTATCAATGAAGAAGGAAAAAGAGGAGGGGCAGATACAGAGTGCTGATTTCAACAGGGCTTTCTTTTTTAATGTTTCTTTTTTTTAATTTATTTCTGAGAGAGAGAGAGAGAGAGAGCATGAGTAGGGGAGGGTCAGAGAGAGAGGGAGATACATAATCCGAAACAGGCTCCAGGCTCTGAGCTTGCAGTCAGCACAGAGCCCGATGCAGGGCTCAAACCCATGAACCATGAGATCATGACCTGAGCCGAAGTCGGACATTTAACCAACTGAGCCACCCGGGCACCCCATCAACAGGGCTTTCTGATTATAGGGGCATAGTGAGGTCTAAGGAGGTAAGAATTGAAGTGAGTCCCAGATCCAATATCTGGTCACTTGATGGGCAATACTACCCTTCACTAAGGAAAGAAAGGTAGAAGGAAGAAGAGGCAGGTTTGTAGGGGTTGGGACCAAGTTACATTTTGGATATAACCAGTGTGATCTTGCTTTGGGACATGTAAATGGAGATTGATTTCTACACAGCAGTGAGTTTATGATTCTAAAGCTTAGGAGGGAGGTTCAGTTGTAGACAGAAGTGGAAATAAATAACAAGTTCATTCCTCCAGATCATTGCTCATCTGCTTCTCTTTTCTGTCCAGTGTTTATCAGCTGGTTGTCAAGGAGGAGCGACTTCAGAAATCACGGAGGGCAGCTGATATCATTGAATGCTTTTCGGTGCCTGTGAGCTATAGGAATGCCTCCAGCCTTGATTCTCTACACTACTTTGCTGCTGAATTGAAGCCTGCCAACCTGCCTGTCACCCAGCCATTTACAGTGGGTGACAACAAGACATACAATGGATACTGGAACCCTCCTCTTTCCCCTCTGAAGAGCTACAGCATCTACTTCCAGGCACTCAGCAAAGCAAATGGAGTAAGTATGGCCACATGGAGGCCATTTCTTGCCTTGTTTGTATTTTCCCATTCTCAAATGAAAAGTAGCATGGCTTTAGAGCAGAGGTTGACAAACTAAGGCCTGTGGACCAAATCCAGCCCCATGACTGATAAATACACACACACACACTTTTTTTTTCTAATACAGCAGTGCCTTTTCATTTACTTGGTCTAAGGCTACTTTTGATGCTACTCCAGTGCAGTTGAGTAGTTTAGACTTTATTCCACATAAAACCTAAAATATTTACTATATGACCCTTTACAGAAAAAAATTTGCAGACCTCAATATTAATAGATAAAAAAGGTCTTTCAGATCACCTTTGGGCACATTGCATGCCCATCTGAGGATTAATTTCCTCATCCACAAAATAATACCTATAGATTTGTTATCTGAATGCACTAAGCATGTTATAGTTAATCAGTGAATACTAACTCTTTTATTATTACCAGTAGTTACATTATAAAATATTCTCCTCTCCCAAAGACAAGGTAAACTTTTTTAGTATCAGATATTTCTTTGGTCCAGATAGGACACCAGTCATAACATCGCAAAATCACGGGGCTGAAAAAGATCTGAAAGGTCACCAAATACCTACCTCCCTCCCCCTACACATAAAGCAATCAACATTACAACATCACAGTTAATTGGCATTAGTGCTTACTCTTGAATATTTCTAATGACCAAGAACTCACTTCTTTATGTGGTAACTTTACTGGTCTTTGGAGTGTCTGTGGCTCTAAGAAAGTCTTTTATTATAGTGCCTAAAATATGTCTCCTATTATAGGTTCTACCCAATGCTCTTGGTCCATACCCTTAGGTCCCAAGAGAATCAGTGCAATCACCTTCTCAGGTGGTATTCTTTCAGTTACAATAAGATCTTTCCTACCATCCACTTCCCTGTTCAAATATACCCATCTGGTCTTGTCTAAATATCTTTAGTTCTTCTTATGACACAAGTGTTTCCCATTTTGCTTTTGTGGACATATCTCAGACTTTTATATTTCACAAAAACTGAAATACTTTATATTTCAACAAACACTGACATATGCTAGGCCCTATAGTTCATATTAAGGTAATATAGAATGTGCCCCACCCCCACCCCCAGCAAGACCTTTTTTAACATAAGGGAATCTGGTGTGTGCCATGTTCCACGGTATATCTGGAGAAGTGAGAAGCTCACTGGAGAAGGGAAAGATGAAACAAAAGCAAGATTTGGTGAAGGGTGTACAGAATAGCCTCTGTAGGCTCTGGTGGCCAAAATAGAGACTTTAGTCTGTCAGTGGCAGTCATTACCTTATGAGAAACCTGGATTGAGGAACTAATTAACATTTTAAATGTCCACATACCCACTTAAATTCCACATTGGTATTTCAGTTCCGCATTTATTACTTGCCCAAGCAACATTCCTGACAGAGAGTCTAAAACTACAAAGAGAAGCTGCCAGACTGCCTTCCATCTGTCCATCTGGTCTTCCCCCTGCATGAAACACTCTGGTGTGTTGAGGAGGAAGACATAAAGATGGGCAGAAAGCATCTGGGGACCCATCTTGTTTCTGTTTCTCTGCATCCCAGACTGGCCAGTTTGTTGGTCAAGCACAGTTGTGAGAAGGTGTGGCTTTCCCTGCTCTTGGTGACATGTCAAGAGGTGCTGTTTGGGTTTCAATGCTGTGAAGAAGAGTAGGAGCTGCACTCAGTTCACTCTGTATCACATTCCTACCATGACCCTAGTAAAAACCTGGCGACAGAGCAAGTCTATAGGACCCAAGAAACTGACAAATGGACCACAGGACGAATTTCCCCAACCCGAGTGTGGTTGGCCTTGAGTGGAACAAGCAGGTGAGGCCAGAGGACCGTGAGAGGCTTGGCTTCCCAAACTTCACACCATACACTACTTCCTCAAGAGAAGGCATTGGGAAAGAAGTCACCCTGCTCTGAAGCTACCTCATTCAGGAAGGAGTTTCTACTATTGCTTCTGGGTGAACAAGGCCATTTAATTACTTACACCTTCCATCCCACACCATGTGTACTCCCATTTTGGAACTAAGATTTGCAGGACAGGAATTGGATGGGTGCTTATGCCAGGTGTCTTGAGGGAAACAGGAACAGAGAGGAACAGGAGGAAACAGAGAGAAAAAAGAACAGAGAGGAAAGAAAAGCTGTGGGAGCTGGGCACTCAGCGTGTCGTTTTTCTGGCAAGGGAAAAACTACATGCTATTTGAAATTACTGCATTTAGTATTAAGTTCTACTGAAAAGACTTAAGTTAAAGGGTCATAGGAGCAGAAAAGCCATTCTCAGTCTAACAAATCTCTGCCTGGCCCCTCTCAGATTCCTCCATCTCGTAAAGGGCAGCAGACAATGCAGTTAAGCCTGGAGGATTTTTGAGGAGAAAATGTTATAACCCACAAATTCCTTATCAGCCCAGTTGTTGTTCTTGTGCAGATACATCAGAAAGACATTCTTAGTATCCAGGGGCTCCCGCATGCCCTGCCTCTAATAAATCATTCAAAGAGCAATTGACCAAGCAATAAATCAAAATAAAGAAATCAAAACAGAGAAGTGTAGACTGAAAAGACCAACAGTGAGCATGGAAACTAACTAAACATAGTGTTAATGCTAAAGACTTGCTATAAATATGCTACAAAAGAGAAGGTTAATATAAAAAAATAATTAAAGAGAAGATGTATAATGTAAGAAATTAACAATTGTAATGTAGGCCGGTAAATTTGCTGTTATATCAACAGAAACTGAGAAGGAGTTGGAGGATTGATGAGTGTAAATAAAAATCTGCCAATTTCCCCAATTTAGGCAAGATGGAACAAATAGCAACTACTTTATTTTTGATACTGAGAATTGTTGAAAACTATAGTTTTTTAAACATAAAGGCACATTTCCAATCTATCTTTTAGAAAGAACAGGAAACAACAATCTACAAAGAAAATGGGAGACGCAAAGGAAACTATAAGTAAATATAAAAATCAGTAACTGTAAAGCAAGCCAGAAGACAATAAGTGGTGCTTTGTTCCCTTCATTAAAAAGGAAAAAATATCTTAGGTAAAGATATTTCTATATTACTAGAAGATAAAAACCAAACAAAGGATGAGGCCAAGTCACATTAAATTAAAACAAATTAAAGGAAAGCAAAAAATGGCCATTTGTTGCATTATAGTTGTTGGCCAGATTGAACAATTTACTGTCAACCAGTTTTATTGCTCCCAGCACTACCTGCAAGTTTCATCAGAATGGGGTAAGAAAATTTTAGGGTCCAGGTATATTTTTCTATGGATATTAAAGATAGTGTTTTCTTTTTCAGTTCATCAGACTGGCTAAATATCCAGCCTTTGCGATGAGACTACAGACTGCCTACACACAAAACCCTAGTAACTCTGATTTTAAATAAGCTATTAAAAATAGTTATATATGATTTATCAATTAAGCAAGCCTCTAGCAAGCACATACTATCATTAAAAAGGCACTTTTTCACTCATTAAATGTTGACATAAGATCTGTGTTGAATATTAATGGGATGAGGATAAGGACATTCTGTAAACTCTATAGTAATCTATTTAAATGTAGGAGTATTTTAATCCACCCCTGTAAACACAGTGGAGAGCCCAAGTATGATGTACATCATGAGGCATGGTGCTCAGAGTCCTTGCAGGCATTTTCATGAAGTGTGGGTTGTTGACAGGCACTTTTACTGGGAATTTTGACCAGATTACATTTAACCACTGATGGCTTTCTTAATGAGACAAGGGCAGAGCTGGCTGTTAGAGCACTGTTCTTGGTGCTGAATCCTCGGAGCAGGTCTTTTCTTGTGAATCAAGCCATATTGTAACCATTTATTTTGGATACAGCTATATTATAGATCTATTATATCATTTTACAAATGGATGGTTTTGCAGTGTCATCTAATTCAGACCAGCATCCAAAGAAATCGCCAATAAAGCGTTCTTGCCAGGGCATTATAGAACCTCAGCTTGACCACTGAAATTCTCTGGAGGTAAAGAGTTGATTCCTTTGAGGAGCAGGTAAAACTATTAGAGCTTTCTTCCATCTATAAAGTCAGATTTGGTCTCCTTAACTCTCTACTCTTGGGCACTTGTATTGATGTGAACAAATCAAATCTTTCTTTCCCATGTCAGCCTCTTGGAGAAAATACGACAGTACCAACTACCATCTTTGGTTACTCAGGCTAGATCATATTGATGTTTAACATGCAATTACTTATGTTTCTCACTTAGAATGATTTTCTCTATCTTCTTAGTCCTATGTATTCTGTACTTTAATAGACAGTCTCCTTTTTTCCAATGCCCTCCTTAAAAAGGGCTCCCAGAACTTGGCATTGTGCTTCAGATATAGTTTGACTATGCCTGCTACATTTTCACTACCCCTCCTCTCCTTACCATTTTCTAAAACATTATTTCCCTGACATTCTAAGAGATTTTTCTCACTTTTGGGGCCTTATGCAAGCTGTAATTCTACCTGGCTATCTCTTCTCTACATTCTTTGTCTGCAAAGAACTTTCTCATTTTTCAGGCCTCATCTTCCATGTCACATACTCTGAGAACTTTGCATTTATATTTTCTAAGAGCTGTCCATGCCAGTACTCACTTATATGTTAAATTGTTCTTTTTCTTTATAAAGCTGAGCACATTTTTAATTGCACTTATTTCTATGTAGTCCTTGCCTCCATCCTTAGACTGAGAGCTACAGGAGGTAGCATCTCTGTTTTGTTTGCCTCTGTATTCTCCATACTGAATACAATATTTAACACATAGTATATACTTGATGATTGTTGTGTGATACTGAATACAATATTTAACACATGGTATATACTTTATGATTGTTGCGTGAATGAATGAATGAGAGCACAAATGGTTTCAAACTGTTTATTGTTGTCTATGAGTGTTTTCTTGCTTATGAAATAGAAATGGTAATATAAAACTCACGCAGTCATTTTGAGGATTAAATGAGAAAAGATCTTGAATTCTGAAAGACACCAAATAAGTGTCAGTACAGTCTGAATTTCCATTCAGTGTGGCATGAGAGATGTGGTTCAGAGCTATTTTCACCATAGACAGATGAGCCCCTAGAGGACCTTCCTTCTGTGATAGCAGTAAGACTTTTCCCCAGCTGTCTCATTTCCCAAGCTCCAGGCTTCTGGGCAGCCTTGATTTCCTCCAGATCTTCCAAATGGTACCCAAAGTAGCTGTCTCAGTTGTAAACAGCAGGTGGGTGCAGTTTTGCATTGTTTTTCCCCCACTCATCCCAGAATGAGGTCTGCTGAATATACTGTTCTCTGCATCCCCACCACCATTAACCATGATTGTGAAGTTGAAAGGACCATAATTAACGGTTGGATGCAAAACAAGTGTGGTGAATTCATGCAAATATCCACCAGAAGCCACCTTTTCTTGGGCAGAGCTGTTGTGCATGTTATATTTATGCAGAGAGAAAACTCTTTCCTTGCCATATCTTTTTCATCATGTAGAGGCACATTTAACCTGGATGATGCCTCTGCCAAATGGTGATCTAAATAAGAGAATTGGGAAGTAGAAGGGTGATTGTTCTCATTCTCTCGCTTTCTCTTCCAGCTCCTGAACTCAATTGCCTCTCGAGAGCAGTTGGAAGCCAGATGCTATTTTGAAGGGGTTCTCATGTTTGCAGTGTAATCACATTATAATAGTTAGGATTATCTAGGTAGAGCATGGTTATGGAGAATTCTGTGTCTCTGAATGTACTGGAAGGAGCTATATTTAGTTGTGTCCAAGAACTCTTAAAAGAACATTTGTACATGGATTGGTTTTCTGCGGCGTGGTGGGATGGAAAGAATTGAGAGGTAGTCATCAGACAGACTTGGCTTCGAATTTTGGATATTTCTAATGATGTGAACTTGAGCTGTTACTTAACATCTCAAGATATATGATGTGATTAATGACCTACCTCCCCCAGAATTCTTTTCCTTTTTGCTGTTTTCCTTCAGCTCTTCTCCTGATGGAGGGGAAGGTTGGAGCATCCATATCTGACCTCAGGAACCTTGTCTATGTGGCAGCTGCTGACTGTTTTGAGTCACCCATGACTTAATTGCTTTATAACCTCACTTTAGGCTTTTTTTTAATTAGTTTAATGTTTTACATGTGGTTCCAAGCCTGGCCTCTGTTCTTGTTGAATTTTGTGACATGTGACATAATTGATTTTGTATTTGGGGATTGACCTTGCCCCTCCCAACCCCATTTCCTGATTCTGTTTCTAGTTTAGTGACTTTCACTTGTCACATGAATAAAGCACAGGTGGACCATGGATTGAGAAGACATGGGAGACTCAAGCTCAGATGGGTTAGAGTTAGGATCACACAAGGTATCTCATGGCTTGGGTTTTAGATATTCCATCGGGGAATTTATAAGAAAACTCCTATATTGGATAGGACAAACTAATTTATGCTGTAGTAGCAAACAACATGAAATCTTCATATATTATGAGAAAAAAAATATTCACTCCTTCATGTCCAGAATGGGTGGCAGAAGGACTCTGGACCAAAGTCCGTTTTGACATATACTTACACAGTCACCAAGGCAGAGAAAGAGAAATGTGGCAAATAGGGCACTAGTTCTAAAAAGTTTCCACACAAAGTGATACATATCACTTGCACATTTCATTGACCAAGGCTAGTCATGTGTCCATGTTTAACTTCAAAAACAATGAGGCAACTGATTCCAACCAAGTGCCTAGAATGTGAACTTAGGATATTTGAGAATATCATTAATGACCACCACATTTCCTTATTATTGCCCATTGTGAAGCTTTTCCATCAAATTCCCATGATACCCACACTTAATGTTGAAGCACCTGTGCATTTCCTATCACAGATCCTGAGAACCTTCTATTACTGTGCACCTGCTGCATCCCAGACACTAAGAAGATGCTATCACCTGTGCTACTCCCCAGTTGGTCTCACAAAGTAACTCCAGTTAAATCAGTGAATGAATAGACTGCCAGAAGCATCCAACAATCTCATAGAATCTGTTACTTCATACTGAAGAAGGGATTTTAGTAAGAGCTTTCTCATTTTATCTCCATAGATACGTGGTAAAGAAATGCCTAATACTCCCTGTTGACTCTATTCCACCTTGAAAGGCAGTGGTTCTTCCAAGCCTACCATGCAGTATGGACGAGAGGCCTCAGAAAACTTAAGATCTCTCCCACCCATCAATTGTTGATCCAAAGTAACAGAAAACTGTGAACTAAAGACCTCCACATATTCTTTTTCTGACTTGTTGCCATAGTCCTATGTTAGGAACTTGTCTCAGGATTGTATCAGCTCTGCAGCAGCATAGTTAAAGTAGAAAGGGAGACTGAAATGGACAGGATTGTCACCAAAACCTTTCTGTAACCACTTTGGAAAGCTTAGGCCTGTCAGTGCCCCTCCCAATTCTGCACTGTCACCACAGCCTAGGTTGCCTGCCCCATCAACCTGCCCAATCCTCTTTCCCAGTCCTTGGATCCTGTGGATCATCCAGCCTCCTGAGCATACCTACCTCTAATGTCCATTCTACCATGTGAGCCTTACACATACTCTTGAAAGTTCTGAACTTCTATTGAAGCCCTGTTGAGGCTCAAACTTCTCTTACTAAGTGAGAGAGAAATTCCCTGAGTGTCACCTTGTACAAATACCAAAATGAGCTCTCCCAGGTTGCTAATTTATTTTTTCATTCACAGTTCCTACAGATTTTATTATCATAGTATGAGACCTGAGGGACCAAGAACATTTTCCTTTTGACACAAATATACTTTAGACTCATTTGGAAAAGGAAATGAAGGTTACCCAAATGTTGACAGCTGATAATCTTCTCAGCCTGCGTGTTGAGACTCCAGCCCTGGTCCTAAAAAGTCTCATGGAAATAGCGATCTATGTTTCCATATAGCAGAGGTTTCTGCTTCCATTGGGCCCCTTTCAAACCAATGAAAGTTGGCCCATTTGGCCTCCATAGAGTGAAAAAGTTGGGATACCACTGAATTTGGAAACTGGCTCTGCTATTTTTCAGCTTCATGAACTGAATACTTCTCTATTAAACCTCAGTTTCCCCACCTGTCAAGTGGGGAGGAGATATGCCCCCCCCAAGCTCCCTGGAGTCTTTGTGAGGAATAAATAATAGGTGTCATAACTTTATTCATATTCCTAAACACCTTTTGAACAAAGATATTGCTAATGTGAGTTCATGTGTATGTGTGTGCATGTGAACGTGTACAAATTCAGCATATGTGTATATATACATAATACACATAAATATTTTAGCATGTGTATATAATTATATATGTATATATGTGAATATGTATACATATTGACTTAAAATAAATTTTAAATTAGCTCAAGAATCTTAGCAGAAGAAAGGTTGTCATTTCTTTAGAGGCCTAATACAGGTAGTTAATGAAATAGAACATTATCTATACCTCTTGAGCTTCCTAAAAAGCAAAGGTAAAAAGGAACATATGGCAGATTCTCAAAGCTTTTCTTAGTGGAAAGAAAGAAGCATACATACTTTCCATGGAAGACACTAGAATGGAGATTTATCATCTGCATCCTTATATAAGGGGCCTCGAGGAGATACTGGTCAATATCATAATATCTCTGCCCCAACACTCAGCTTCTTCTCCATCAACATTGTGATACAATATTAAACTGAAATGTAAAGGAATTATTTACACTCAATGATTCTGTTTCTTATGCTGTATAATAGTATTAATGCCGCTAATTACCTCCATCAAGTAAATTAATGGATCTCGAAGTTTCTTTTCCCTAGGCATTGTGGATGAATATACCTGGTATGGAGTCTGTTGCGTAGATTGGCACTGACCATCCATGTGACCTTAGGAAAGTGATTTAAAATCTATGAATCAGGTTCTCATTTGGAAAATTTTGATGCCAATAGTATCAACTCTATCAAAATTTTTGTAAATATTAAATGAGAAGATGCATTAAAAATGCTTATCTGGTGGTGGTATGCAGTAAATACTGAGTTAATGTTGGCTATCACTATTAGAATTTCACAGATGACATATGTGAGGCAGAGTATGGAGGTGTGCTAAGGGAAGAACAAGAAAAATCAGTGGGTGCACAGACTTTTAAAACCCATCAATCAAATTTGAATAGACTGGGAACAGTGTTCAGGAAGAGGTAATGCAGGGAGGAGAAACAAAATCAGTGAAGTCCAAGGTGTGCAGAGATAGCAGTTGGCACACTGGATGCATTGAAGAGAGAGGAGGAGTGAGATTTCAAAGGGAGGTTAGAAATGTACTTACAGAGAAACAAGTGGACAATCTTGCAGGCCCTTCCTGGAAACTGAATATTGGTCACATTCCAACTTCTACATCATGACCCCCAAATTTGCAAACCCATTAACTCGATTCATCAGGCTACAGAATTGATGAGATTCACATAAACTAAACCTACACGAGACTGGTGGAGACAGTATGCAATGAATTTGTAAAAACTGAATTGTTTATTCCTCCCTTCCAAAAAGATCCCTGGGTCTTTTCTAGCTTAGAAGTCTGGGTTGCCCAGGACACCTCACTTTCTATATCCAGTTGTCACCAAGTTCTAATGGTTCGCCACTCTGAAATTTTCTTCAATCCACATGTTCTTCTCATTTCCAGCATCACCATCCTCATCCTGATTATCATCATCTTGTGCCTGGGAAACCTCAACAGCCTTCTAACTGGTCTTCCCATATCCACTCTTTCTTACCTCAAGCAAGTGTAAATTGCACAATTACACAGCAAGTATAAATTCATACTGTATGTATCTTCATTTAACAGATGAGCAAGCCAAGACTGAGGATGTGCCAAAGCACATTCCAGAAGCAAAAGGCTGAGCTGGGTTTGAACCTATGCATGTAAAAATGCCATTAGGCAGCCGTGTGCATTTAGTGCCTTGATGCTGACTCATAACCCCACAAAGTAGAATCTGACTAGACTGAAATCAGCAGGGGTTTCTAAGAGATCTCAGATCCTCCACACATCACATTTATCTCTTTCTCCGTCCAGATATGGCCAGCCTCAATCCCCTGCTCAATCTAGAAACACCTGCTGGCCCTGCCGTTAACATCAACAAATAATGAAGAGCTGTACTAATAACAATTATCATAATAAATTGGCCTTTGATTATATCTGTCACCTGAGAATTTCAAAGACTTTACAAACATCAATTAGTAATTACAGCTCAAAGGCTCTCTCACAGAGAGCAGTGATCATTAAGGTCAGATAAGAGCTGTGCAGGGAGGTATGAAGGACAGCTCTAGCTTACATTGGTTTAGACCTGGGAGTTTCCAGTCCCTGATGGAAGGTCTAAGCCTCTTACCATGAAGTCCACACTTAGGACATCCCAATTAGAGTATAATTCTGGTGTTGAGGAATAAAAAGCATGAAATGTAGTTTTGGAAGGGAGTGTATAGATTATGCTCTACCCTTCTTACAACAGAAAAAGAAAATGTTGTCCAGACTGAGGAAGTGATTTGCCCAAGGTCAGAGCCATGACTTGAACACAATAACTCATACTTTATCTGCATTTGTTTACTCTGGAAAACTGTGTCATCATTGGCCATTCTCTCCTCTGTAAAGAGATACTGATGATAATGATGGTGGTGGTGATGGTAGTAAAAATCCAACAATCATTTATTAAGGGCTTGCTCTGAGTTGGTGGGGAGATATAGAGGTAAACAGGTAAATAGGATAAAGTTCCTGCTCTGGAGAACCCACAGCACAGTGGAAAAGACAGTCATGAAAACAAATATGTACAATAAATTGTATTGGGGTCTCATTGGTGGTGTACCCAGTGTACAACTAGAAGCTTGGAGATGGAGGGGATGAGAAGGTAGTTAGAAAATTTTTCATAGAAAAAATGACAATTTAGTTGAATATTGAAAGTAAGTGGGTATTTTCTTCCTGTAAAGGAAGCACCTAAACAGAGGCCCAAATTGTATCATTCCATGATTTGGAGAGATTTGATAGGATTGGTTCTGAGACATAGATAGAAGATCAGGGAGAAAAAGACAGGAAGCAGATGATGAGGGGTGAGAGGGGTTAGCAGGCCATGGTTTAAAGCTTAGAATTTATTCTCTTATAGACAGGGAACATGATTTTGTCAATAACCCTGACACCCATTCATGATAATAATAAAGCCATGCATGTATACTTCTTTGCATCTCTCAGGCACATGTGCGTTCAAAATTTTGTTCAAGTCAGTGAGATGTACATTGGGAATTGCCACCATTCTATAGATGAGGACAGTGTGAGAAAGATTAAGGGATTTGCCCAGGGGATTCACCTAAGTTCACTCAACCAAGAAAAAATGAAACTAGAATTTGAATGTCTAACCTCACCCATTACATCACCATGGCATGATCAATATATGTCAGGTACTGTGCCATCAGTGAAAAGGACTGAGAAAGTCTCTTGCCTTCATTGTCTTTCGTTAAATGTGGTGGGAATCATGGAAAGTTCATAAATAGTAAATGCACAATTTCATATAATGATGGGTGAGAATAGAAAAAAGTGATCTGTGATAGAGGGTGACTGGAGAGTGTGGCAATTGATTGGAACCATCAGCATCTTGAGGAAGTGACAGATAACAGAACTCAAATGATGAGGGCATAAAGATTGTGAGATATTCCAGGCAGAGGGAACAGCAAAGATACAGGCCCTGAGGATGAAATGAATTGAGTATGTTCAGGGGTTGTAAACAAGAGCAATCCGCCTGGAGGGAGAAAATGGTAAAAAGATAGAAGAGATGGCAATGTTGGTTTATGCAGGGAAGTGAGAATCAAGGGGAAGAGCAGGGGCTTTACCCGTAGTCTACCAGGGATCCATTGGAGAGTTTAAATAGGGAATCATGGGATCTGTCCTAGACAATTAAGAGATTACAGAGAGGCATTAATTATTAAGAAAGGCTGTAGGTATAGTGGACAGGAAGCTATTGTAGCCATTTAGGAAAGAGATGATGTAGAGAAAGGTGGTAACAGCTGAGACAAAGAGAACACAAAATATTCGGGATGTGGCCAAAAAAAAAGTGTATTCTCTCCCTTTAAGAAATTGATTAATATGAAAAAAAAAGGAAATTGATTAATATGGCGAATTTCAAATATGATCGACTCATTTCCTAATGCCCCTTATTTCAACAATGATTAACCTATTGCCAGTCTTCTTTGATCTACCCCAATTCACTCCCTGTACTCTGCCAGAAATTTTTAACTCCTAGTTTCAAAGTAATTTCAAACTTACAGAAAAGTGTCAGGAATAATATAGAGCTTTCATAGACCTGCCTAATTCCCTAATTGCTTACAGATCACCACATTTGCTTTACCATTTCTTTCTGTCTCTGTCTCCCTGACTCTATCTGACTATCAATCTGTCCGTCAATGATCTATCATCCCTTTACACCAAAAGCTTCAATGTGCATTTCCAATACAGACAATACAATTACCAGGAAATTAATGTTGCTGTAATACCCCAGATTTGTCACTTGTCTCAGTTATGTCCTTTTTTTTTTTTTTTAATCTGGTCCAGGATCACTTGTTAAATGTAGTTGTCATGTCTCTTTAGATTCGTTATATCTCAGCCTTTCCTTGGCTTTTTTGAGCTTGACTCTTGAAAATTACAAGCTGGTTATTTTGCAGAATATTCCCTATGTTCAGTTTGCTCACAATTAGATTCAAGTTATGCCTTTTCGGCAGGAGTACTACAAAACTTATATTGAATTCTTCCTACTGCATCATATCCATGTGTCCCATTATAGGTAATGTTAAAGTTGATCATTAAAGTGTTATCCACTGAGGTATTCCTCACTGTAAAGTTACTGTTTCTTTTTAATGTATGCATATTTTATAAGGATTTATTTCTGGACTAGGTAAACATCCGGTTCTTCATCAAACTTTCTTCCCTTAGTTTTAGCATTTATTGATGATTCTTGTCTGAATCAATTATTGATAATGTTTGCCAGAGGATATTTTTTCTCATTTCATCATTCATAATTTATGTATTGGTTAACGTCTATTGTGGGGATGAGCTCTCTTGTGTCCCTTGTTTTTAATGTATCATTTTTTTCTATTACTTAAAACTCATAGATTCTGATTGTTCTGAGTCAGTGATAACCTGTTGGCATTATTATTTATTTTTATGCTCAGATTGTCCCAGCCTTAGTGGGAGCCCCTTCCAATCAGTTCCTATATACTTTTTTTAAGATATATTTTGCCAACTTGTAGTCAGGTGAAAACTATACATACATCTTCTAATTTTTGTTTTTATGTATAGATGCATTTGCCAAAGTAGGATGGAATGAATGTATCTCATTTAACAGGTTATTAGTTTGATCTGTTGATTTAAGCGTTTAAGTAAGCAGTTATGTGGCCCCCATTTGTCTCTCTGTCCAAGTCCTGCAAATGTAAGAAATGCCTTCAGAGAAGTGCCTATGTCCTTGTGATATGTCCCCATCAGTTCTTGGAAACTTCTTTTATTTTTCTGGTAAATTTATGGTGCTTTTTGTGCACCAACCCCAATTCCTTTTAGCAGAGAATGATACTTAGAAACCAGGATCTGAGGGCTGCTGAGTATCATTGCTAATGAGCATTTTTGCTTCTTGCTCTCAGAGTGAACATAAACACAAGATATACATGTACCTGTAGACTTCCTATATCTATCTGCCTGACTACCTAGCTAGTTGATAATAATAATCTCTGTATTAAAAACCAAGAGTTCATAATTATAGCCCTAATTCCAGTTGAACATCACAGGATTTATTTCACTGTTCACCCTTCCCATATTTCAACTCACTTTTTTGGCAGTGAGAAACTTTACTTTCATTATTCTTAACATACTTACTTATTTGTTCAACCCTAGAATACCCAGAAATTATTTTCAGGGTTACTAACCTATGTCACTTTGTAAAAAAACCAATTAGGATTCACCATAGGCTTATAGACGGGCTGTACAAAATATTGTGTTCAGAGTTAGTTGGTTAGTTATGTTTCTTTCTCTAGGGTATGGTTATTTATTGGGAATAGTTATGTTTATTTGTTTATCTTTGTTACTAATTTTGGGTTCACTTTATCCATTTATTTTTTGAGATGGGGGAGGGGCAGAAGGAGAGAGAGTCTTAAGCAGGTTCCACGTCCAGCATGGAGCCCAGTGTGAGGCTTGATCTCACAACTGTGAGATCATGACCTGAGCTGAAATCAGGAGTTGGCCGCTTAACCGACTGAGCCACCCAGGTACCTCCCCTTTCCCCATTCTTACTGTTTGGGTTTTTTTTTTTGTTTTTTTTTTGGGGGGGGGATATGTAAAATATTGCAACATGGTTCCAAAAGAGGTAGCTACAAAAAAGAAGTATATGCAGAATGGTACATATTATTTCTTTTCCCCCCATTCCCACCATCCTCTGTGGGAAATCAGTGCCATTAGTTTCTTGTAAATTAGTGGAAAAAATTAAGAAGTTCACATATATTTTATTTCCTCTTCTTATGGAAAAGGGGACATACCATGGATGCCTGAGAATCACTTTATATTATTTCAGATCATTTTTTTTTTTTACAGATGCATAGTATTTCATGATGTAGACATATTAGTCTATTCACTTACTCTCATATATGGACATATAGATTGTTCCCAGTATTTTTTAATTGCAAACACCACTGTAATAAAGGAATGCATGAATATATATTTCTCTATTTTGGGAGGTCTCTTCAAAGTTATACGTAGGAATTTTATCTTGGCTATTAAATAATGCTGTAAGAAATGTAGCGGGCATATATCTTTTTGATGGAAACAACCTAAGTATTCATCAGTGGGTGAATGGACAAAGATGTGGCATGTATGTATGCTTTATATGTTTATATGATGTGTATATTCACACGCACAGTGTGAACGCTACTCAGCTATAAAAAAAAAAAATGAAATCTTGCCATTTGTGATGGCATGGCTAGACCTTGAAGATATTATGCTAAGTGTAAGTAAGTCAGACAAAGACAAATACATCATGACTTTACTTACATGTGGAATCTAAAATCAAAGCAAACAAATATAACAAAATTCAGACTCGTAGATACAGAGAACAAATGGTTGGTTACCAGAAGGGAGGGGTTTGGAGGAGAGCAAAATATTCAAGGGGGATCAAGAATACAAACTTCCAGTAATAAAATAAATCGGTCAGGGGCAATGTATACCATGGGGAATACAGTCAATAATATTGTATCAACTTTATGGTGACAGATGGTAACTAGACTTATTGTGGTAATCATTTCACAATATATACAAATGTTGAATCACTGTTGTCTACATGAAACTAATATAATATTGTATGTCAATGATACCTCAATTTTAAAAGAAGAAATTTTGGGGCGCCTGGGTGGCTTAGTTGGTTAAGCGTCCGACTTTCACTTAGGTCATGATCTCGCGGTTCGTGGGTTCGAGCCCCGCGTCAGGCTCTGTGCTGACTGCCAGCTCAGAGACTGGAGCCTGTTTCAGTCTGTGACTCCCTCTCTCTCTGACCCTCCCCTGCTCACACTCTCTCTCTCTCTCTCTCTCTCCTAGAAATAAATAAAACATTAAAAAAAATAATAATAAAATAAAAGAAGAAATTTTATCTCAATATATTTTAATCTCTTTTCTCTTATTATAAGTGAAGTTGACATATATTTTAAAATATATTTTCATATATTTAAGAGACATCGTAATTTAATTTTTAATTACTACTTTATACGTATATATAATATGTATATTAAGTAAACTCTGTCCCTATCTTTGGGCTTGAACTCATTATGCTGAGATCAAGAACTGCCTGTTCTACTGACAGAGCCAGCCAGGCACCATTTTTCTTTATGTCTTTTGCCTGGTTTTCTTTCAGGCTTTTTACCTTTTCCCCTCAATTTCTAAGGTCTATTTATATATAAGGGATATTAACACTTTTCCTTTTATTTTAATTTTTTGGTGTTTATTTTTGAAAGAGAGAGAGAGAAAAGAGAGTGCAGGCAGGAGATAGGGACAGGGAGAGGGAGACACAGAATCTGAAGCAGGCTCCAGGCTCTGAGCTGTCAGCACAGAGCCCAATGTGGGGCTTGAACCCATGTACCATGAGATCATGACCTGAGCCAAAGTAGGACACGTAACTGAGCCACCCAGGCCACCCCTCTTTTCTTTTTAAGGTGTTTTTTTTTTTTTAATTCATTTATTTGGAGAGAGCGAGAGAGTGAGAGCACAGGTTGGGGAGGAACAAAGGAGGGGAGAAAGAAAGAATCCCAAGCAGCCTCTGCATGGTCAGCGCAGGGCCTGATGCAGGGCTCAAACTCATGAACCCTAAGATCATGACGCAAGCCAAAATCAAGAGTTGGACACTCAACTGACTGAACTACTCATGCACCTCAAGGATATTAACTCTTTATCTGTCATATATGTTATATTTTTTCCAAGTTTGTTATTGTTTGACTCTGCTTATCAGTGTTTTTGCCACACAAAAAAAGGAATCAAATGAATCAATTTTTTTATTGCATCCACACTTTGAGTCAGAGTGAAAAATTTTCTCTTATACCAGGTTTATAAAGGAATTCACACGTTTGTTTCTACTGCTTGTATCGTTTCATTTCTTTACATTTAAATTTCTGATGTTTGGTGTTTATTTTTGTGTATGGTGTGAAGTATGGATTTAATTTTGTCTTTTTTCCCAAATGTCTACTTGGTTGTCCTAGCAACATTTATTTAGAAATCCATTTTTGCCCCAATAATTTAAGTTGCCCCTTTTCTCATATTTTAAATTTTCATATGTTCTTGGGTGTTTTTCTGGATTTTGCATTCTGTTCCACTGGCCCATTTGCCTATTTATGCACTAGTACCACACTGTTAAGATTACAGCAATTTTATGTTTTTAATATGTGTTAGGGCAAATTTTCCTGCCTGGACTTTCTCTTTCAGTGATTTCCTACTTTGTGCATGTTCATTTTTTCATGCAAGTCTTAGTATCAGTTGTCCAGCTCCATAAAAATCCCATTAGTAATTTTACTGCTATTACCTCTCATTTATACATTAATTAGGGTGAACTGACATCTTTAAGATCTTATATTGTCCAAGCTGAGAACAGAGCATAGCTTTCCTTTTGTTCAAATCTGCCATTATGTTTTTTCAGGGGTGTTGTAAAATTATAAAGGTTTTGCACTTCTTGGTAAGTTTATTACCAAGTATTTAAACTCCGTTGTAAATGGGATTTGCTGGTGTGATATCCCGTGACTGATTATCAGTTGTGTGTATGGATACTGTTCAGTTTATATGCTAATTTTATATCCTGCTAACTTTTATCATTAATTCTCTAAGAATTTCTAGACATACCATGATGTCATCTGCAAACAGAAATATTTTAAAGTTTATTTTCCAATTTGTATGCCCCTAATTGATTTATTTTATCCAAGTTTCACTGGCTAATACCTCCAGTATTTTGTGAAGGAGTAGTGGAGATAGAGAATATTCTACTCTTGATCTTGATGTTAGTGGGAATGCCTTTACTAAATCCCCATTAAGTAGGATGCTGATTTTAGGAGTAAAATATATTTTTTCATTATATTATGAAAGTATTCATCAATTCCTATTTTCTTCAGTGGCTTTTTAAATTAGAAATAAGTATTGAATTGCATCAAATAGTTTTTCTACATTAGAGATAATGATATGATTTTCTTCTTTGATTTCTTAATACAGTATATATAGATATCATATGAATGGATTTCTTCACATCAAGCCAAACTTCCACCTCTAGAATACATTCCACTTGATCATAGCATTTAACATTTCTCAATGCAAGTGTTGAATTCTGTTCACTAACATGTTAAGAGTTTTACACATTCAAACATAAAATTGATCTATAATTTCCCTTTTCTTTCTTTCTCTTTCTTTCTTTCTTTCTCTCTCTCATTCTCTCTCTCTCTCTCTCTCTCTCTCTGGCTCTCTCGCTCTCTCACTCTCTTTCTCTCTTTCTTTCTTTTTGGTATTATCTTTCCTAAGTTTGTGTGTCAGTGTTAGGCTGGTTTCATAAAGAAATGAGCAAGCCTTTCTTCGTGTTCCATGTTGCAGAATAATATATGTTAGTACTATCTTGTCTTTAACAGTCGGGTAGCAGTTTTCCTGTGAAAACACCTGGGCACAGCATGCATAGTCCTTGATATCTTTCTCTGTTTCTTCTGTGGAATGTGGTGTAAGTTCTTATTTCTATTAGGACTCATTTTTTCTAGGCATTTATCAGTTTCATTTAGCTTTTTGAAATTTATTTCCAGACATCTAAGGAGCAGTCTCATTTTTACAAATTTCTTCTTTTTCAAAAGTTACTTCTCCCTTGTCATTTCTTATTTGTATAAAGGTGTTTTCTCTCTTTTTTATCTTTTTTATTCCTTACTATTTTTCTCTTCCATAGTTTCTGCTTTTGCCTTTCTCATTACCTCTTGTATGCTTTTTGGCCCATTTTTGGTTCCTTTTCTAGATTTTTGTGCTAAAAATTTAGTTGATTTTTTTTCATTCTTTCACTTTATCACTGCTCTGTTTTCCATAGATTCTGATCTCTAGAATCTTCATTATATTTCAACTCCACATTTGCCCAGGAGTAAATCAAAATAAATTATTTTGGAACTTTTCAGGTGGAAGGACCTGTTTGGTTTTTTATTCTTAATAATTTCTAATTTTATTACACAGTAATCATAGAATATTGATAATAATTCTACTTTATGGAACATAGTGGTGCTTTCTTAATTAGCTAATGTATGCTCAATTTTTGTGAATGTGTCATAAGCGTATAAGGAAAAGGTTTCTGTCTGTTAACAGGCTGTAGGGTTTGATGTACATTCACTGGAGCTGCCTAATTATTTTAGCTTTTCTAGGTCCGTGCCTATCTCTTTTCCCACTTGACCAGACTTATACTGACAATAGTCTATTATTCTTGCATCTCTTGTAGTTTCTACTGCTTAAAGGTGATTATTGTGGTTTTGGTGCAGAGATACTCATACCTGTTATATTTCTCATTAATTGTGGGTTTAAAAAGCGTCCTTTGTTGTATTTAATGCTTTTTCAGTTGTATTCTAGTGTGTCTGATATCAGGATTGCTGTTTCTGCTGGGATTTTTGTATGTAAAATTTTCCCCATTCCTTTATTGTTGCCTTTCTGAATCACTTTGTTTTAGGTATAACCTTTATACACAGCAGATGGGTCTTGCTTTATGAGGCAATTTGATATCCCTTTCATTTAATTGTGTGAGTTAAACCCATTCACAAGTGTTGACATGACTGACATGTTTGATGTCAACTCTAGTTCTCATTCTTTATATTCTAATTTAATATGTGTTTTCCTTACTTGTGCTAAAATATCTTTTGATATTTAGAAAGGTTTGTACTTTTGTTCTAGTACTTACCTTTGTAACTCTTTAATCCTCTTTTCCCATCTGGTTTGTCAGGATTTTTCCCCAGAATTATTAACGTATACTTAACAAATAAGAATTGTATATATTTAAGCTGTGATGTGATGTTTTGATGCAGATGTGTGTTCTGAAATGATTACCACAATCAAGCTGACTACCATACCCATCACCTCACATTGTATGTGGTGAGCAAACTTAAGACCTACTCTCCTAGCAAATTTCAAGTATAGGATACAGTATTTTAGGGGCTCCTGGGTGGCTCAGTCCGTTGAAGGTCTGACTTCAGCTCAGATCATGATCGCGGGGTCTGTGAGTTTGAGCCCCGCATCATGCTCTGTGCTGACAGCTTATTGTCTGGAGCCTGCTTCAGATTCTGTGTCTCCCTCTCTCTCTTCCCCTCCCCCCGAACTCTCTCTCTCTCTTTCTCAAAAATAAACAAACATTTAAATAAAAGATACAATATTTTACAGATCTGCAGAATTTATGAATCCTTCCTAACTCTTGGACCAATATCTTTCCATTTCCTCTGCTCTTCAGCCCCTCAAAACCACCGTTCCCCTCTCTGCTTTTATAATTTCAATTTTTTCAGATTCCATTATGTAAGTGAGATCATATGTATTTGTCTCTCTAAGTCTGTCTTATTTCATTTTGCATAATGTCCTCCAGATTCACCCAGGTTGTTGCAAATGGCAGGAAGTCTTTCTTTTTAAGGCTCGGTAATACTTCTGTATATACCACATTTTTCTTTTCCCTGCTCTGAACATCCCTCAGACTATTTAGCATGCATGCTGATCCTCTCAGTGCTCTCGTTGGGACACCAAAAAATGGGCTTCTTGGGCAGCATCTTGCCTGTCTGGGGAAGCCAGGGGTTCACTGTGCTCCTACATTCCCCCAGGAAAGAAATCATGGGCTAAGGGGTCTCTCTTGGCACTCGGCTGTGCCACTTTAGGAGACCAGTGACATGAGTAAAATGAAATTGCTCTTCTTACCCTCTTCAGTGCATTTGCTTTCAGACTTTTTGCTCCAGTGGAGTACTGCAATCTCTCTGCTGGACTTCTGAGCTCCCATAAAGGTACTCTCCTCCACGGGTGGGAGGAGAAAACTATATTTCTGTGGGAGGATGAGTGTTGGAGACTCATAACTCTGCCATCTTGCAGACATCACTGGCTTGTCAGTTTTTGATGGTATCCATTGACTTTCACCTAGTGCCTGTGAACAACCAATGAATTTATCCAACTCTCCTGTTTCCCTATTTATTCTCTTTCTCACTTTTTCTTGCGTTACTCCTACATTGTCAGAAAATATAACATTTCTGTGTTCTACTCTCACTTATGTCCCTACCTTGTTTTAGTCTTATATTTATAATAAATATATTAAATGCTTACCATTAGTCCTTTTGCTGAAATTTTCTCCATCCATTTTTAGTTGAGTGAAATTTATCCTCTTATATATTCCTCAGGAAAGAGTCATGAGCATAGTATTCATTGAGTTATTGAATGTTGAAAGTTACTTTCTTATAGCTTTGATATTCAAACAATAACTGGCTAGCTATAAAACCCTTGGTTCATAATATCACTCTTTGAGTTTCCTGAAAATGCTGCCCCATATTTCCTAGGCTTTTATGTTGGTTTGGAGATATCTCATGGCATCTCTTGCCCTTGTGAATTTGATTTCTTTGCCTTGAGTCCTTGAGAACTTTTTTTTGAAGTTGAATTATATTATTACAATCTTGGAATAGATCTTTTGGGTCTTTGGGTCCTTTGAATATGCAGGTTCAGGGTATCTTTTAATTCCAGAAATTTTCCTTGGATTATTGTTCTCAATATCTCCCTATCCAGTTGTTCAGTCTTTCTTCTTAGGAATTTCAAGTATACGTTGGAACTTCTTTGTCTTCCTTCTCAGGCACCTTTTCACTGACCCTGGCTATTTTATTCTTTATTCCATTTTCTTTCTCTTCGTTGTTTTTTTTTTTTCCTTTCTTCAGTGCCACTTATTACAGTTTTTCTTTGGGCACATTGTTATTTAAACATTGTTTCTGNTTGAGAAAATTTAATTCAATTTGGAGTGGTGGTTGCAATTTTATTTTTGGTTTGTGATGGTTTGGTTTTGTTTTTCCCTTAATGGGGGGGGGTGTTTTTCCCTTAATGGGGGGGTGATTTTCATCACTTGGGATGTTTTGATTTTTATTTTCTGTTTTCTTCATAGAGTATTTTTATTTGGCACTTTCCTTTTATTCATATTATAGATTGAAGGTGGCTTATACTGATTTCGTTTAAAAACACACTATTCTGATAGGGTAGTGAAATATGGTTTCTTAATGGCTGACTAAGTCTTGTGTATGAGGGAGGATGAATGGTTGTGTGTTCTTAGACTCATGTTGCTGTCCAAATTCCTCTTGCCTCTTTTCCTAAGTCACCCTCCCAAGGGCACATTTCCCTTCTTTGTACCTTATTTTCCCCCATAGGTGATACCTATTTAAGGTTCCCACCTTAAATTCTATGTGCCTTCAAGTCCTTTCCACCTATTAAATGTCTTAATCTACCAGCATTTTCATGCATTTTCAGATATTTTATACATATAAACTTGGTCTTGCTAGAGATCATTTTATTATTTTAATTTATTTATTTTTTCTTGAGAGAGAGTTGCACACAGGGGTGGTGGACAGAGGAAGAAGGAGAGAGAATCCTAAGCAGGCTCCATGCCCAGCATAGAGTCCAACATGGTACTTGATCCAATGACCTTGAGATCATGACCTGAGCCAAAGTCAAGAGTCAGATGCTCAACTGGCTTACTGAAACTCAGGCACACCTAGAGATCATTTTAGGTCAATCTTACACCCTCTACTGAGTCACCTCTCTTCTCTTTCATGTTGCTTTTTCATATGGCCCTTGATGTTGACAAAAGCTTGTGCTGAAAGCCTTTGGATACTTTCATTCAGTTGTGGTGTTTTTTTGTTTTTTGTTTTTTCCCTAACAGTGATTATGAAGTTTTGAGTATTCTCTGTATTTTAATTATGCTAATGTTATATACTTTGTGGATTTTTGGAAGAGAGTCAAAGAGAGTTGGGGTTCCGAGAGGCTAGACTGAAGACCCACTAGGTGTCAGTACCAGAAGCCAATACTGATTCATAAGCCTGGGGTGGGAGTGAGGTGGTAGAAGGCCTCTAGGGTCAGGGAGAGCCAAAATATGCCTTCCAAGGATGGGTGAAGTTGAAACAGGATCTTTTTAGTCACTTTCTTGGCCACCACCATCTCTTGGCTAGACTACAGCACACTCTTCCTACTGACTAGTTTCTCTTACACCATAAGTCTATTCTGTATATAATAGTCTCTACATTTTATTATATTATTTTATTTTTTAATGTTTGTTTGTTTTGAGAGAGGGAGAGAGAGAAAGCCTGGAGGTGGGCAGAGAGACAGGGAGAAAGAGAATCCCAAGCAGGCTCCTTGCTTTCAGCGCTGAGCCTGATGTGGGGCTTGATCTCAGGAACTGTGAGATCATGACCTGAGCTTAAATCAAGATTAAGAAGCTTAACTAATTGAGCCACCCAAGCACCCATAACATTCTCTGCATTTTAAAAAATGTAAATCTGAAAACTTCATTGTTTCTGCAAATAAATCTTTGATAGCTTCCAGTTGTTTTTAAAATATAGACCAAAACTCTATACAGTCTGAAAGGCTCTACCAGGCATCTTTCTCTGGCTTCACCTCATATCATTCTCCAAGTCCTTCTTTATAATGTAACCATTCCAGACTTGTTTATATCTTCAACTACACCTTGCATTTTCTCATGTCCAAGTCTTTGTACATCTGTTCCTGGATCCAAGACGCATTTTTTTTGATACTTCATATATCTAACTCCTACTTATCCCCTGAGTCACAAGTTAAATGGTCTTTTCTCAAGGCAGTGTATCATTTTCCTTCCCATCCACACTTCATGTCTTCTTCTTACACATACTTAGCACCTAATACTTCTTCCTTGCAGTGTTTATTGCAACTTGTAATCAGATACTTATTTATGAAAATAGGTATCTAATGTTAGTCACAAATATTGGAAAATAATGTGTATATGTTCCATGAGGACATGGATCATGTCTGTTTCGCTCATCCTGTAGCACTAATACCCAGCACAATGCCTCGCACATAATGATCATTCAGTAATCATCAATATAATCAATAGTGATCACATCAATAAATGTTGATTGGCTGACCAAATGAATAAATAAAGGGGTAAATGGGCTGTTGGGGCCCTAGCCAAGTCTTAGAGGAATATTAAGGCGGGAGCCAAAGCAGCTGGGAAAACTAGACTATGGTGTCAGGGCTAATTCCCATTGTATTTACTAGGGTATCTCAGTCTTAGAGAAGACAGAGGCATCAGTTAGGGTAAGTGGGGAAATTGTGTGAAAACTGGGGTCAAAACCAAATCCCCATCCTGTCCATAGGGTAGTCTAATGGGAATAGAGTAAGAATTGTATGTACTACCCACGTACCTAGGGCTTCTTGGGTAGTGGCACAACTTAACCTAAGTCTAACAGGATAATAAGCAGCATCTACTGAAATATTTGATGCCTTGGACACTATGCTATAAGTCTCTGAATTAGAGAGACATCCTATAATTTCAGCAGACGGCTGAAGGATGGATATATAGGTGAGTCAAACTTGATCTAATCTTGAAATGGAGGCTATGTGTAGGTAAGTAGGTGTAGACCATGAGGCATTCCAAGAAATAAGGTAGGTGATAACGTTTTGGGGTTTTTTTAGTAAGCTGTGTGTTGTGGGTTGCGGTATGATGATACGGAGTAGTGTCAAAAAAACAGAGTACTGAAAGAACAGGAGTACAGCCAGTAGCTGAAACCAGACTCAGCATTTTGAGAACTTGAAGCAAGCTTCCCACTCTACTCAAATGGCTTTTTCCAACCCTTTCTCTGTTATTTGATTGATGGGGAAATTGAGCCATAGAGAGCAGCAGTGACTTGCTTTATATTGCTCAGCACTAGCAGAGCTTAAGTAGAAGCAGGTCTCAACAGAATCACAACAGTTAAGATATTAAATTCTTCTCCAAGATGATATATACCTGTGTCCAAATTTGCAAGTCTGGATTGGGGAGTAGGATGTGAGTGAAGTTAAAATGATAGGGAAAGGAAATTATATTGTACTGTCCCAGAATATGACACATCTAGAAGTAGGATATAATTAATGGAGATAGAACAGAAAATATACCAAATGTTTTTCCTTTTCCCAAAGCTTTATATAATCTTGGCACAAAGAAAGTACTCATTTCCTGTTTATTGAATGGACTGGGGACTTTGGGTATGTGCACACTGACCAGACTTTCCATATGTTGGGATACAGAATGTCTAGCATGTTCCTGACTTGCTTGCTAACAGTTAAATCATGCAGAAGGGCAAGAGAGTGACTTAGGACTTTGTTATTCTGTATCTAATTCTAACCAACAAAGACAAATTGGTTACGGAATTAAAGGTGTCAGGAACTTGGGAGAAAGCAGCCATGTCAACATCATGTTTGTGAGAGCCAGCGAGAGTCAAATATAATGAGACATGCACTCCAGATTATAGAAAACAGCTTTTAATAGATGCGGGGTGGAGGAGGTGGTGTCGGAAATGGCTCACTTTCACACATACAACTGTGGAAGGGAAGACAATTCTCAGAAAGTTGTCACAAATGACCCAATGAAGGAAAGAAAGCAGTAAAATATTGAAGCTACCCAGATTTCTTTTAATATGACACATTTTAAAGAGAACATTCCCACCAAAGACAGGTTAGGGTTCAGTACTTCAGGGATGAAGTGACGCAGAGGGAACATGATGTGCTGGTAATATTTGGTGTTTTCATCTGGGGTGCTGGCCATAGGTACGTGTTCACTTTGCAAAAAACTTGGCATACTTGGGATGCCTGGGTGGCTCAGTCAATTAAGCATCTGATTCTTGGTTTTGGCTCAGGTCATGATCTCATACTTTATGAGTTTCAGCCTTGCTGGGCTCCACCCTGACAGCAAGGAGCCTGCTTGGGATTCTCTCTCCCTCTCTCTGCCCCTCCCCTGCTAACAGGCAAAGGTATGTGGTCACACACACACACACACACACACACACACACACACACTCTCTCTCTCTCTCTCTCTCTCTCTCTCAAAATAAAGAAAACTTAAAAAAAAATGATTCTCTGTCTCCCTCTGCCTCTCTCTCTCCTCCGTGCATGCTCTCTCGCTCTCTCCCCCCCCACCTCAAATAAAAACTTAAAGAAAGAAAACTTAGAAAATTGTAGTTTAGGTTAGTGTACTTGTCTGTATGTATGTTGTACTTCAAATGAATGAAGTAATGCTTCTAAAGATTTAGTATATTTCCTTCACACATTATTTTTAAATGCTTATCTTTGCATGTTAGTTGTAGTAAAGATCATACTTTGCTTTATTCATTTAATATTTTCTTACATGTACTATTCCTTATTACATGGCACTCACAATCATTTTTGGTTAGCTTCATAATATTCCACTGTGTGGATAGACCACAACCTTCTTTACCATGCCTGTAGGGTTAGACTGGTATGTGGCACTTCACTTTCACTTTTATTAAGAACACTGGAACCAACATGTTAGAATATAAACCTTTTATATTTCAGGTTATTCCCTGAGAATATATTCTTACATGTGAAAAGATTATATTGACTCTCTTTGAAGTCTAGATCCCTATTTACGGATTACCCCCAGCCATGAAACCTCATCAGACTCTTGCCCATTGCTGTATGCAATAATCTTGCACAATTGGCAAGTTTCCTAATATAGCACTTGTAAAATCTTTTTTCATTATATTAATATAAAGAGATCCTTCTGATCATTCCTCATCTCTTGGTATGGCACCCACCCTGCACAGTTTCTGGGTGATGGTCATCATGGTGGTGTACACCCATGTGCAGACTGCTTTCAGTCCTCAGGAACTCGAGCTTTCTGTAACCATCTCAGGCTTCACTTCACTGACCCTTTAAACCAGAGAGAAGAAATGGAAGCCAACAAGAGTTGAACATCTGCTCTTTCTCTAAACATGAAAACAAAAAGTTAGTTGGCTCACTTTTATTATCATTTTCAAGTCTTAGCTCATTTGTTACTGACACTTCTTTGGCATCACATTTAGAGAGTTCTACTTTATTTTCATATTGTTTATTCATAATTTTTCCTTTCTGTCTTCTGGATGTCCTTTTGTAAAAAAAAAAAATTTTTTTCTTGAAATACAGCATTCTTTAAATATCACATGAACACCTCAGATGAATACTTCATATATTTGAGTCATTTCTGCATTTTCAAGTTTTTTAACAAAGCAATTGTTTATTTTTAAAAAGAGCACTTTTAAGCATTAAAGGAAAGTAAAGGAAACACTTGTTCCAAAGAACAAGTCATGTCAACCCAACCTTCTTTCTTTGAGAGAGTTCTTAGGATGATAGATTCCGGGAATGCAGTAGACAGAGCATGAGTATCTGAAGTAAGTTTGACCCTATTCTCAAGCTATTTTTGTGGAAAAACACAGCAGTAGGATCCAAGTGCATAAACAGTTGAGGAAGATGACTAGTTAGATAACCACCACAAATTCTGCTGAGCAATAAATGCCAACCCGGAAGATGGATTCTGGTACATGTCACAGAGCTCTATCAGTGCCATTTTCCAGGTTATCACTTATATTTATGATCTGTATAAAAATATAGAAATAATATTTTCAAAAATTTGCATGTGGTGAAGCATATAAGGACAAGCAATAGCAATCAGAACAAAGAAGATGGAAGTCAATAGCAGAAGTCAGTATATGACTTTGTACTTGAAGTCCGCATTCAACCACATTTGTGTATGTAGAAGCAGGCAGATTTTTTTTTTTTTTTTTTTTTTTTTTTTGCTAGAGGGAAGGTTAATGGCACATTCATCACGATGAATGAAAAACTGGGATGTTGACTATGTGAACAGAAACCCAGTATCACTAAGAAAAATAGAAAATGGTGATAAGGTAATCATATATTGACAAGACCACATGTAGACTGCTGCTTCATATTCTAGTCCTTTATCATTAAGAGGGACAAACTGGAGGATGTCCTAGGATAAGTATCAATATTGGTTCAAAGGACTTGAACTCTTATCGTTGGAATTGTTGAAGAAGAAGAATGTTAAAGGACGTGAGAACCATCTTTCAGTATCCAAACATCTCTCCTACACAAGCAAGGGCAGACTTTCTATGGTCTAAGGAACAGAATCAAGACCAACTGGGGGAGTGTCGTACTTGAGTTTGTTTAATCAAAGTGACAGTTTCTAGCATTCAGAGGTATACTTACAGAAGATAGACTCTGCTGTAGACATTAACCGTTTCTTCCCTCACTTAAGTTAGGCATTGCCATAGGACTGCTTCTAATCAATGAAACTCGAGTCAAGTAAGTATAGTTTCTGATACAAAGCATTTAATTGCCACTGCCCAGCTCCAGCATTCTCTTCTCCTGCCTCAGTGAATAGTGAAGCTTGTGTTAAAATGGAGGTACCGGCCTTGGACTCTGAGTGACTACAGTGGTTATAGTATCCCCCAACCACCACTACTACCCCACCTCAGACCCATTCACGCACCTACATTGGACATGTTGGTTTGAGTGGGAAATAACACCTTTACTCTTTCTCGCCTCTGCAATGCATGGGTTTTGTATTTCTTCATAACCCTGATGCAATATTGTGATCTCATATAAGAAATATATTTTTAGTCTTTCAGATGACCAAAATATATTTCTCATATGTATTTGGTGTTTATCCATGGCTTCAGCTTTCTAATCCTTAAGAATTTCCTAAGTGTCAATGGTGATAAAGGTGTCTTTTGGTATGTTAATGAAGGTGACTCTTGGACCCCACTCAAGGAGGATGCTGGTTGCCAGGAAGATCGACTTCTGATTAGATAGTAGGAACCTTGCAGTTTAATTTTACACGTTCATATTGACTGGGACCTTGTCAAGTATCTGTTTCAGTCTGTGCAGATAGATGCATTATTTACTTATCAGCATAGTTTCCCAAAGATACTGTCGGTGCCATCTACTAACACATGCCACAGTATACCCATCTAGTATCATTGTTAAAGTCGTCGTCCTGTGCTGGGCAGTTGTAAGATTTGATGTTTATAAGCGGTTCTGTCTGGGAAGAAGCTTATGAGGTAATGGGAACCAGGAGGTGAAAGGTACAAAGTATGTACGTATCCTGAAAAGAAATGAAGAAATGGAATTAAAAGGTGAATACAGGGGTGCCTGGCTGCCTCAGTTGGTAGAGCATGTGATTATTGATCTGCGGGTTATAGGTTCAAGCCCTGCACTGGGAGTAAAGATTACTTAAAATCTTAGAAAAAAAAAAGTGATTCCAATGGGGCAAGAAATGGAAAAGAAACTTTATAAATTCTAATTACAAATACATATGCATGCATATATATGCATATACATAGCGTATTTTTTCTTTGTATAACAAACTAAGCCCACAACTAATTAATTGGAACCTCACTTTTGTTGTTCACAGGAGACCAAAATCAACTGCGTTCGCCTGGCTACGAAAGGTATGTTGGCATGTCCTTGTCTGTCTTCAGCCATTTAAGTATTTCTCCTTCTAGCCACACAAAGTTTAAGCAACAATTACTAAAAATAAAGGAAAGAATTGTTTCTTTTCAGTGAAAAATTGTTATTTTTACTGGAGTCATTTGCATCTAGGTATTAATATATATCTATAGTATATATTAATAAATACATATATCATATATTAATAACAGTGCGTAAAACATAGTAAGAGCTCAAAACATACTTGTTGAATCAGTGGATAGATGGATGGATGCATGCATGGACAGATAAACGGACTGACAGACCCATGGACAGACAAATGGACTGGTACATTAATCACTAGAGTGATGAATTTAAATTCACTCACATAGTCTTCTACTATATATTTTCATTATATTTGGGTTTGTGCTTATGTGGGTATTTATTGAGCATGTATCTTAGACCTATTTTCTGAGTTCTGTGCTTTTTTCAATTGGGTTTGGCTTTCACAAACGAGGTGATAGTGTCGGTGCCTTTAATAATGAGAAAACAAACACTGCATTGTTATGTAGTTGGCATTTTCAATACTTATCCCCAAAACTAAGGCAGCATTGTTCAGGCTCATCACTTTTTTGTTTTCCTAATTATAATTGAATTGCCTGGCCATTTCAATTGGTACATGTTTCTGTTTATTACTCTTTAAAAAAAAATCAATGAATGGTTTGTTATCATTTAACCTATTACAAGGTTGAGTGGTTAGAAATCAGGTTTATCTTTTTGTTATAGAATGGATATTTTTAACAGCTATTTTCTCCATATAAACACATGAAAATTGGACAGTTCTGTTGTTCCCTGCATTTATTGACAGTATATATAGTTACATAGGATGCTTCCCCTGAGATGACAATTATAAATAGACATATAATCATAGATATAAACCGTAGACAAAGACCGTGACCCAAGTGCATACATAACTATGTGAATATATACATGTATGCACAATCATACAGAGGAAAATGCATACATATGTGTGGGAAGAGATAGAGATGAGGGAGTGGGGGAGATAGAAGTAAAGGAGGAAAATATCTATGGTTATTTCACAAAATCTACCCCAAGACGTATCACTCTTGTCTTCCATAACTTTGAAGAAAAGCATCTCAGTATGTACACTGAAAGGGGAAGATGATACAAGAGGAAGGAGAAGACAGAAGCACCAAGGACTCACTGTGATAAGAACCCCCTCTGAGTTCACATAAGTCATGAGAGGCCGGCGTGTCCCTAACTTGTTCTCTCTCAGGAACTCAGGCTACTGGACAGACAGAGATAAACTACTCTTTGTGAGGCAAGGAGAATTGATGGCCTGCAAACAAAAGTGACACAAATCACAGGCCTTAGCAGGCTTTCCTGCTGAGGAAAACAGATAATCCAGGTGGAAGAGCATCATCAATTGGGTAGCGTTAGAGCTCCAGACTCAAGCAGGACAGCCAAGTGTTTGCTGCATCCCATTTAAAGGGGCAGCGGGGAAGGAAGAAAACATACAGGGAGACCTCCTTCACCCACCATGGCTCCCCTCTAGCTCTTGACTTCTAGACAAAGGAGGGGTTGACGTGCCCTCCATTGGGGGGAGGGCGTTGGTATTCTAAGGATACCCTCTGGGACATAAGCCCCCCTAAAGGGTACTTTGTTGGATCCTATTTTCTAAACTGAGAATTGGGTTGGATGGGCAAGAGATACATATGGGGACTTTGCAAGAGAATAATTAAAACTACTTCTGGGGCAAGTTCAGGATCCACTGTCCTCATAGTCCTAGAGACCCCGCACACCGCACTTCTCTAGAGCTGTATCGCTGACCTGCAGTAGAACTGCAGTGGCCTTGAAAGAGCTAGAGAGGAAGACTTGTACCTCTTCTAAGCATAAGGATTTCTCCGCCCGTTTGATTTGTAGGATACAGTCTTCTTTAGTGGGGGTGTGCACATGCAACATGTGGGTATGCGGAGGGATGGGAACAGTGAATGAATGTGGATTCCCAGATGACCGAGCCCTAGTAGGGCAGGAAGGAGTCAGGAGTCAGAGGTAGATTCCCAGACACCCTCACTTTCCAGGTCTCTGAGGGCTGGCACTTCAGCCCAGAGAGGCATGGCTCTCGGAGCACCTGGAATAAGACAGAGAACTGGGCAGTGGAAGATGCCAGTCTCCCGGAGCCCCAGAGAGTCACCCCTCTCAGCACCACCTCAGAGAAGAGGATGCTTGGTGAGAAAAAGCCGAGAAAGGACAAAGGAAAGGAGACCTGTGTTTGGTTGGTGTCTACTCTGTGCCTCACATTAGCCTTGGAGCATCTGGGGTTGATTAAAGGGAGACCCTCTCTAATTCCATGCACTCTTCATGAGGACTCTGTAGCAAGGATCTAAGGCCAGGAATCAATATTCGGCCCATCTCTTTCCTGAATCAAATTTCCCATTTTGTGGGTTTGCTAAAAACACTATTCCTTTTAATAGAGAAAAATAAGATAATGGGAATTCCACAGGCATTGGCAGTTTCTAAAGTGCCAGTGACATATTGCACTGGCCACTCGGCTCACTGCAAGCACTTGACACCTTTTTGTCATCATGGCACCTTTTTTTGGGGACTGCCAGATCACATGTGCAAACTCAAGGCCACTGCTCCACTGATGTTTTTGTCCCTGTCTCTGGGGACTCCTGATGGTGTCTGTGGTCACCTCTTGAGTCCCACAGAACAGAAGGGCTTCCAGGGAGAATGTAACAGTCCCTAGCACTCAGGCAAGGTCTTTCTGACCTGACCCCAAGCCCAGTGCCTCTTCTGTTAGATTGCACGCCTGGCTCCAGCATAGGGCTCTAACCCTTGTCTATCTGCAGCATTCCTGTTAGTCACCTGAACTCTAATGCAGCACTGCCCAGTTTGGAGGGTTGCAAAGCAAGGGACCTAAAATAGTTTTCTGTGGCTGCTGTACCAAAGTGCCAGCAGCTGAGTGGCTTAACAACAAAATTTCTTGCCTCACATTCTGGAGGCTGGAAGTCTGAGGTCAAGGTGTCAGCAGGGTTGGCTCCTTTGAGGACTGTGAGGGGAGGATCTGATCCATGCCTTTCCCCTAGCTGCTAGCAATCTTCGTTGTTCCTTGTTTTGCATCTTGACATAATATTCTCCCTGTGGGCATCTCATGTCCAAGTTTCCCCTATTTTATAGAGACACTGGGTACTGTTAGGTTAGGAGCCCACCCTACTCCAGGTTGACCTCATCCTAAATTAACTAATTACATCTACAAGGACCCTATTACCAAATAAGGACACATTCTGAGGCCCGGTGGGGTTGGGATTTCAACATATGAATTGGGGGATGGATGCATAGTTCAACGCATAACAGGACCTGTGCATTTAGGGGCGGTGTCTTTGTGGTTTCCATTGGAGCCTTTAATTGTTCATTACTCACAGTATAATTCCAATGGCTTTTAAGTGTGTGCAAGGAGCAGGAACCAGCCCTGTCAGAGGGGGGCCCTGGCAGTGGGCTGAGGTCTAGATTTGGCTTCTGTTCCCTTGGGAAGCTGAGTGAGGCTGCTTTGGGCAGAGGAATTGCAGGTTCTGTGGAGGGAGCCCTTGGCAGAGGGTAAATACAGTGGGCCGTCTGCACATACACGATGGCTGGGTCTGTGGCAGCAGGACTCTTCTCAGACCCTACATGATGGTTTATCATCAGGTCCTGATCTAGTCATGTTTCTGGGCCCTGAGCAGGGCCTGCTCTCTGGCACAGCCACCAGCCCTGGACTAGGAAGATCTCTGATGAGGAGCTCCTTGGTCTTAACTACTAACTTCCCCATTACATTTTGCCATGACAGAAGTTCCTGGCACTCCAAAAATGCCCACTGAAATGAGTAAATGCATTTGAAGCCAGCATCTCACTGCAACAAGAGTCAGAGACCTTAAGAGTCTCAGTTGATCTTCCTGAAACTCCAAAGCACTATATTTCAAGTTATCCCATCTACCCATTCACAGAACATGTTTTTTAACATTTCTACTGTCAGTGGTTTCATGATAAACCTGTTCTTTGTAGTAAACGAAAAGCCCTTACTTGCAGTCTTTGTTGATCTCCAAAGTATAAATATCCCCACCATGTCCAATATCAAGTTACCAATGGTTTAACAACTGGCTTGCAAAAAAGTCCAGAGTGTTTAAAACCTGGCTCAGCAAGCTAATACAAGCCAGCTCCAGTACACCAAGGCCTCAACCACCCAGTTTGTTAGAGGACCAGATGATATAGTAAACGTATAAGTGTTGTATTTACTGCAAGGTGTTTTGGAAAAAAATATTGTAGTCTGCTCAGTACCTTGAAAGGAACTAGGAAGGGTTTTGTGGTGAGCCAGCAGGCATGGTTCCTATCCTCTAGTGTAGAAACAGACCTTGCATGAGTGATTTTAACAGATAATAGTGGATTATGATTACGATCAATGCTTCCAAGTAGAAGTGAAATGTACTGAATGGGGACTAAAGTATCATTGGTGCCAAAGCCCCAGGCAGTAATGGCATGTATGTTCCTGGGCCATCATCCAGGGCTCTGCTTCTCTGGGACTGGTGCAGTATGGGAGACAACCCTTCCATTACCTCTACCTCTACCCCTTCTCAACTAACACTGGGAATTACACAGTATCCAGAACCTCAGACTGTGAGAGGAGCCACACCCCTAGCCCAAAGCCCATGTAAAGAGCCAAGATCCCTATATGTAGAGGATTTAGTGGGTAGGGATTTGCATATCACCAGAAAACCACAAACTGAAGGCACAGCTAAGGGACTGTGAGGTGGAGTTTGATATTTGCTAGTAGAAGGGGTGATTCTAACATCAGGACAGGCTCACCTCAAAAGCGTTGAAAACAGTCTTTTTCATTGATGGAAGGGTATTATTGCCTCATATTCACATTCTTTTTTATCTTGTTGCTCAGCCAGGGGTTGCTTGTTATTAACTTTGGCTAGAAATTTAAAGGATTAGAATATGAGTTCAGCCATAGTAGGGAAGTGGAATTTATCAATGAGTAGATAAAGGGAAATGGGAGCTGTCTTAAAACAGTTTCCCGAGAAGCAGAACCTGAAGCAGGGATTTGGGTGCATGTAATGTATTGAGGGAGGGCCCTTGGAAGAAATCTGTAAATGAAAGAGGGAAGTGGCTAGGTAAAGAGAAAATATTAAGCAAGAATCTGTTAAATAAATGCAAGCCTAGGCTAGATGCACGTGTAGTATAAATTTCTCCAAAGTTGTTCTGCTTTGAGGCAAGAAGATCAGGATTTCTGCCTCTCCCCCTGTAACAATGAGTCCTTGGTACATCCCCCTTTCCTCACCCTTCTCCCTCTCCTCCATCTCTCAGGTGGCTCCAGGGGAAATGGCATCACTGAGCTTTGGCACAAGTCTCTGGAGAAAGTCACAGATGTGAGCCCTTAGTCCCAACACCCACAGCAGAGGGGGGGGGGGGGGGGGANGGGGATCTGGGAGTGGCACCAGTGGCCTCCACCACATTGCTCTTATTATACAGAGGATGTGTTTCATCATCGGGTTGAGGGATAGGAAAAAGCTTATGGAATTGCTTCAAATTCAGGAGCTAAAAGAAAATCCTAAAAGCCCTCTGCTTGGCACACTCTACCCTGGGAATTTGTTTAGAGCTATAGAGGGAAAACTTCAGCTAATGGGCAAATAAGCATTAAATTTTTGGTTTAGAAACAGAATTATTATTATTCATTCTCCCAACGGGAGGGCAGTACAGAGATAACAGTGAGGTTTCATTTGTGTAGTTAAAACAGGAATTGTGAGATAGAGCAAGTAAGCAGGAGGTACATGTAGACCCATCAAGTAATGTTTACCTCATATTTGGAAGATGGGGGATGGGCTCAGTTTCAGAACCAGGTTGAAGATGGAAGATGAACATGCTCAAAGAAGATAGAGCATGTAGAGATGCGGTGGGAGACTTAGACTTCCAAGGTGCTGAAGCTTAGGCTGGGGGGAAGGGGGCAGGGAACAGCCTTTCCTGTGGAAGATGATTATCCTCTGTGGTGGAAGGTGCTCCAGGCTGTTTATGCCTTTCTGACTCAGAGCAGGCCAAAGGAAAAGTGGTTTCTGATCTAGAACCATACCAGTCAGTTTCTCCTCCAGAAACTGATGTCCAGTTCCACCCAGATCCCTGTCCTGTCTGTCTTATTCTCCCCTGCCTTCCTCCATTCACTTTGCTACTTTCTCTTGCCCGTGCACCCTGCCTCCCCCAGATTTCCCGGCGTGATCTGACCCCTTACTACCTTTCAGCCTCTCCCAAGCTTCTATCCTCTTACTTATCATATTCTTCCAACTTACTGAGCTCCTTCTAACTTCAAGGCCTTTGCTCATCCTGCCCCCTCTGCCCAAAATTATCTGGCCACCATATGTGCCTGCTAAACAGGTAAATATCCTTCAAACTGCAACATAGACACACTTCCTCAGAAATAGTATATCCCCAACATTTTCCACCTGAAATCATACCCTGTGCTGTTTTTCATAGCATTCATTTTGACTTGCAAATATGTACATTTTTTTGTTTGCTTGCATGTATAGTGTATATCCCAGACACATTCTAAGTGAAATAAAAGGATTTTGCCTATTTTGAGCACTGTTGTGTCCCCAGATTCTAGCATACTTTGGTGCTCAATAAAATATATTGAATTAACAAATGGATCAATGAGTGGATGGATCAGTTGATTAACTGATGGATCGATGGATAGATGGATGGATGGCAAGCTAATGGGTTATTCTTTCATGGCCTCTTTTTTTTTTATTTTATTTATTTTTTTTAAATGTTTTATTTATTTCTAGGAGAGAGAGAGACAGCGTGAGCAGGGGAGGGTCAGAGAGAGAGGGAGTGACAGACTCTGAAACAGGCCCCAGGCTCTGAGCTGGCAGTCAGCACAGAGCCCGACGCGGGGCTCGAACCCACGAACCGCGAGATCATGACCTAAGTGAAAGTCGGACGCTTAACTGACTAAGCCACCCAGGTGCCCCAACTTTTTTTTTTTTTTTTAATACAACCTACTTGTTAGAACTGTTCTCTTGCAAGGTAGGAGTAAAAAGGAACAAGATAGAGATCAACTCTGTATTCTACAGTATCCACTCACAGGAAGGCCAGCTAGGCTCTGCTTGGGTATTTGCTGTCATAGGGACCTCAGTACTGGCCCAAAGAGTTCCTCCCACCATGGGAGGACACTTCATTTGGAGGGAGCCTCAATACCATGAGCCCATATTGGCTCCCTGTTAATTCTGCCAATGTGTTTTTGAGGCCGCATAGATCCTGTCTGCCTTTCCTCTTTCCAGAAGATAAAATTTGCTTTCTTTGACTTTGTCCCCCTGCCCCACTTAAGGTCAAGCAGGTACTTGCCTGTCTGCCCTCTCCCTATTGGAACCTCTCTGGCCACCAGCAGACAACAGCACTCTCATCTCTGGCACCAGCCACAGAGGGAACACAGCTGGCTCTGCAGACTCCCGCTGGGTGCGCCCGAGTGGCAGTTAGAAAAATCAGCTTTGATTTGATTTGCAAACTGAGCCTAGTCATTGAGACAAAATAAATCCGGAAACCCATAAAGCCATTTGCAGAGTTGCTTTGTAGAAGACAGCCACAGTTTTAATCTAGTAAACACTCTCTAACGATCCCATTAAAGCAGCCCCCTCAGAGTAGGTGCTGAAAGCTGAACTCCAGAATAATGAAGCATGAGATAAGAGGCCAGTGTTACTGGTAGTTCCACAGCGCCCTGTGGTAGTGATGGACTAAAACCATTGTCCCAACAGCAACAGGCAAGAGGCGTGGGCAATGGTCTTTTGTAAATGTGGCTTCTTTTTATAATGGCTAAGCCTGAGGTAGGACATTTCATCCAGCATTTTCTCTTCTCTCTTCATAATGGATTCTCACCCCTGCAGAGACTGGCAGGACAATAAATACCCATTCTCCAGTGAGATGCCCTCATTTTGCAGATGCTAAGACGGGAGCCAAGAAGGGAATGATGTGCCCACAGATTCCTTATCCATAGAATAAAATGCCATAGGTGGTATGAGGAGCCAAGCAAGATGTAGTTATTGTCTGCTAAAAGATAGGAAATTCCAAGTGCCTGTCCTCCCCTCCTCTGGTGACCCAATTCTATATGGAAGGCTCTATCTTTATGAAGCTTCTTTGAGACGCTTCATGGAATAATGGGGAATTAGTGTCCCATGGATTTAAATCCCACATCCTAAACTTAACTGTTTGACCTTGGGTAAGTCAACCTCTATGAGTCTATCACTTCACTTTTAGGCCAGGAATCATTAGTTCTTTCTCCTGATTATTTGAGATAATGTACATAAAAGGTCAAGAATATAACAGATTATAAACATCTTGAGCTTCCTTCCCATTCTTCTGAACCTTCTCTGATAGGAGATGTAGAGACTCAGGACTCTCTCTGTTCTTCTCTAAGAAAGAAAAGCCACAGCCCAGGCTCTAGTAATTTCTCATACAATTCCACAGATCACACATTTATCAAATGAACTAGGCTCGATCCAAAGTGCAGAAACAGGCACAGGAATGATGCTGGTCTCAGCTCTTGGTACCTAACCTCTTCATCAATAGGTTATTATGTTTAAGTGAGATTCTACATAGCAGTCATATATTTTTATTGACTAAGTGTAGCATTTTGCTCATGCACCTGCTACCGTTTGAATGTAGCACTTTTCCTTTCCTCCTGATCTACCTAACAATTTCAGGAGGGACTCAGGACCCCAGGATGCCCAAATCTAGTTGTGGTAGCTAGAGTAGAGACCCCAGTGAAGGATTACTCATGTGAGGCAAACTGTAGTGAGTCAGTCTATTGGAAAACTCTTGACTCTTGTTCTGTCCTTAGAAATCCTGTCAGAATTTCAAAGAGGAAAGGCCAGGATGTATGCTGGGGGTTATAGTAGGTTATTGCTATTTTTCCCTAGCCAAACCCAATAAGGTGAATTTTCCACAGTGAGGGTTCTCAGAATTGCTTGAGCATAACAAGATCTCCTTGACCCTTGGCCCCTTTTGTTCTTACCAAGTGTCTTACAGGCCCTAAAATACCAAAGGAATAATTTGGCTTTCCTGAAGACTTTGTGACAAGATAGAAGAAGAAGATTATATCATAAGTGGATTAAAATAGCCCAAAGATGACATTCACATATCCCAACCCATTAATATTTTTCTTTCTACAACTGCTGGTACATCTCTCTAGTCTTCTGTCCTTCTACTATCCCTTCTCTCTAAACTGTTCAAACTTCTTTCCCGACACACACATACACACCTTTTCCACATACCACTCAGAAAGACAAAGCTGGTGCAGTAGAGTCCAGGAAAACAAAATCAAGACCAACACTTGTCCTCTCAGTTCATCCATGTGAACTAGAAATGAGAATTATCTACCTAGGACCTGAGACACCTGGTTGTCTTGTTGTCTTGAGTTGACCTTAGCTCAAATCTGATGCACCAAAGCAGTTGTATCTCAAAGGGATACGAAGGGATAGGAAGCATTTTAAAATCATGAGTCAAAGAAAGGGGAAAATGTTTCTGGAGACAGGGTTAGAAATAAAGAAAATAAAGCTCTACTAGAGCTTTCTCTTTTGGGTTTCAATGTAGTGTTGAAGGAAGGGATAGTGAAGGACGCTAGCAAAAATTAGCCATCTATGGTACCCTTCATGGTACTGTGGTACTGTGTACCAGTCATAATGCTGTGTTTGTTCACATGAGTTTATAATGCAGTGATAGAATCAAAGCCTGGAACGTATTACACACTAAATAGTGGTCATCATTATTATCCTTACTAAAGAAATAAAGCAGTATAAGCCCAGAAGGGTTGAATAAAGAACTCAAGGTCCCACAGAATTGCAGCTGAGCTCTAACTCCAAAGCTCATGGCACTCCCATGACACCATTTTGAATCTTGTCAATGACATAGACTGGGTGAGATTCTGTGAGTCAGAGTCCCCTGTCTCATATTTGTTAACCCCTTACCTTGCCTCTATTCCAGTAATAGTTGATAATAGAATCTTCAGAGCATCATGGGTCTTTTGTTTCTCTTTGGCAGTGTCCAGGCTAAGTCCTGAAATCTGCAGCAGACCTGGTGCCTCAAGGAACCCCCAGCTTTCTATACAACTGCAATATATTGAAGCTAATAAACCAAGAAATTAGTTTGCCTTTAAGGTTATCTACTCTAGTGCCATCTTTAGTCCATTAGCATCTCTCCAATTTCAACATTCTTTGCTGGAAAAGGGAATAGAAGTCAAAAGTCAGAAAGGAAGCCTGAATCACTCATAATTCTGATCTTTTTCTTCTTTGTACAGTCTTAATATTTTCATTAATGGATGACGTAAATATATATGAATATATATGAATGGAGGCTGGAAACTATGGAGAGAGTGGGGTTATTAATCCTTTAACAGAAAACCCATGTGATGGGGGAACCAGATGACAGAAGAGAAAGCAAGGGAATACTACCTTTTCTTCTGCTGGATTAGTCAGGTTAGTCAGGCTTTGCTGCAACAACAAATTAATACCCAAATATCAGTAGCTTAATACCAGAAAGGTTTCTTTGTTGTTAACCCATCTAACATATATGTGGCCTCAAAAGACCCCATAGCAGGGGAAAAGAAAGTATGGGGATCCACCTGGATCTTGAATACCTCACTTGGAAATGACTCAAGTCACTTCTGCTTACATGGCCTTGATGAGACTTGGATTCATCTGTGTGACTAAGAAGGAGTGATAGGCCAGGCACCAGTAAACACTACTCATCTCTACACAATACGTATGAGCCCATTTCCTGTTCCCACTCCCTTTTGTGTCCTGCTGAGACCCATGATCTATCACTCGTCTTCTGCTGCTGCACCCACTAAAGAGACCTCTTCCCATCCTAACACCTGTGCAGCTATACTTCTGTGTCTGCCCCTCATGGCTGGGCACTCCTGCCCAGCAGAGTTGGAGCCCTCCTGCCCAGCATGGCTGGGCACTCCTGCCCAGCAGAGTAGGTAGGCTCCTCTGGGCCTGTCAACCAAACTAAGGCTTTAACTGTTTGTTTGGGTTTTAGTTTAATCCTTAAAAGAACTTCATGAGATAGTTATTATTATTCCCATTTCATAGGTAGGGAAATTGAACGTCAGAAATGTAATTTTCCAAATGACATTTAGGTAAATACTAAACCAGAATTGCATTTCTTCATTTAGTTTTTGATAAACATATATTGAGTGCAACTTAGTGTTAATAGTAGCCTCTTGTCCCATAGAGGTTAAGAATTTTGTCTTTGGATTTGGATAGTCTGATTGTAGGCTGGAAAAGGCACTTAACTGCTCTGTGTTTTGGTTTCCCCATCTGTAAATCAGTGACAATAACATCACTTACTTTATGGGACCAATGTAAGAATTTAATGGGCTAATGCATATAAAGTGCTTCATGCAATGCCAAGCTTATAATAAGCACTCAACAGGTAGCTAGTGGAATAACAAAAATATAAATTATATCAATATAGCATGATAAGGGCTGCAATGAAAGTAAATTTAGGATGCTGTGGGAGCAGAGAAGGGAAACATAAATCACTTGAGGATATGCATTCTCAGGTACGTGGTTACTGAGACAAGTTTTAAAAGAGTGACGGTTATCACATCAAACAAGGCTGGAGAGTCAGGCAAGGAGGTTTTCTGAGTTGATGAGGAAGTAGCATGTGCAGATCATTGGAGGCAAGAAAGTATGCCACTGAACTTGAATGGGCCAAAGCAAAGGGACAGATGCCAATGTGACCAGAGGGCAGGAGTGATCAGAGCTGGGGGCTGAACTAGTGAGCGAGGCCAGGACACCAAGGACACTGCGTAGCCCCATCTGATATATACGGACATAGTCCTGAGACCATGGGAGTCCTTGAAGATGCCTAAGCAAACTGCCTTTGTCCAGAAGGCCACCCTAGTTACAGCTTAGAAGATGGATCAGAGATGGGGTTCCAGGGCACAGACAAGGTGGGAGCATGGGAGAACAGGTAGGAAGCCCTTGATATGGGCCAGGTGGGAACATGTGAGTCATGTCTTCTCTCAAGCTTTCTATTTCCTTTTCTGACATGTGAGCCATATCCTGCCTATCTCAAAGGTGGGGGAAAATAATAAAACAGACACTCAGACTAGGGGTTGGCAGACTTTCTATAAAGGGCCAGATAGTAGATGTTTGCAATTTTGTGAGCCATGTGATCTGTCACACCTACTCAGCTTTGTCATTGCAGCACAAAATGCAGCCATAGATAATAAATATAAAATGAGAGTGTGACTGTGTTCCAATATAACTTTATGGACATCGAAATGTGAATTTTGTATAATTTCCGTATGTCATAAAATATTACTCTTCTTTTTGTTTCTTTGTCCCCCAACCACTTAAAAACATAAAAACCATTCCTAGCCCATGGCCACAGGAAACATTGGAAAGCTAGATTTAATCCGCAAGCCATAATTTACTGACCTCTGACTTAGTGCTTTGAAAATGCACAGTTCTTCATACCTTTAAGGGAAGGATTTTATGGTGACAACTAAGTGGTAGTTACATTTTATAGTATTTCATGACCTTGATCAAGCTTGGTGTTTGAATTTTTGAAATTATGTATTTCCTGTTTATCAGTTGGTCTGGAACACTTTACCTCTCTCTCTGTTTGCATAAGGAAGGGCTTCATACAATGTTGTTGATGAGTCACTAGAGGAACATGCAGCCTCTTACCAAGCATAAGACACCTTCCTGCCTTTTGTATCATTTTCTTTATAGAAACAAGTGGTTGGTTTCAGAGGGCAGGAGCATTAGTCATGCAAACCAGGGATGGAATACGGCCTCTGCCAGTTACTAGTTGTGTGACCTTGAGCAAGTTACAGTAGTTCTCTAGTTCACTTCTTCACTCATTCATTTATCCAGATATTCACAGAGCCCTACTACATGCCTGGTACAAGATTGCCTAGTAACTGGAATGCTGTGACTACCTTCAAGGAGCTTACAGCATCAAGAAGGCAGCCACTAATAACACAGCAAGGTTATCACTATGTAAAGGGAAGACTAGGGTGTGATGGGAGGACAGAGCAGGCCATCTGCTCCATTCCTGGTGAGATGCTCAAGACTCCCAAGAAAGAAATTCCAAACTGATTTCCTGAAGGATGAACAGTTGCCGGGCAGGTCGGCTGTATTGCCAGCCAGGTAACAGAGCAGGAAGGGAGTGCATTCCACACAAGGTCGATGAGGCTGGGTAAGGCCTACAGACAAGAAGGTAGAGGGCGGTTGATAACCAAGAGGATTTCACTGCCCTTGGGGCAGAGAGTGTAGAGGGACAGGCAAGCATCTGTCATTGAGGGTCTGCCAGCTGGTAGAGGGGATTTGATATTTACCTTACTGATGCCCTTCAGCTGAAGGGTGGAGAGTGGATTGAAAGGGGGCAAGACCAGAGGCAGTAAGACCAGCAGGAGGCTGCTTAGATAATCCCCAGTGAAATATGAGGGTGACTTCAACCAAGGGGAAATGAAATTGGGAGAGAAGGAGGAGGAGGCTTCCAGAACCTTCCTGGAATATAATGACTAAGGCGTGCTGAGTAATTAGAAGTGGGAGGTCAGTAAAAAGGAAGGGTAAAGGATGACTCCCAGATTGCTAGACTGAGGTGCCATGTGGGTGGGGCTAGCATTTATGAGGAAAGCAGAGATTGGGAGAGAAGACACCAAGTGGAAAGATGATATGTTCATTTGTGATAATACTGATCTTTCTGGGTTGCTCTCAGTCTCAGAAACACTGTATGTGAGGTACCTGGCATGTCGTGGGTGCTTGATAAATGCTGACTCTTATTGTCGTTTCATTTTTAAAAATCGGTTTCGGGCCTTGTTATGTTAGATCACGATGTTCTTTTGCTGTTAGTGTGAGCTCTTCAGAGCCACAAGAACTATAGTTTTGTCACCATGCTGCACGTTTTCATGTGTGTTTCTTTCTCTCCTTCTCTTCTGCATGCTGCCTGGGGACTGGCTTCCTTGTGGTCAGCACCAATGGGCAGCGCCCAGGTGACCCCGGGGACTCCACTCTGCCTCCTCACCACAGGTGACCACCAGAGCCCTGGGCGGGTGGGAAGGGATTGAGAGTGGCCCTCGCTCAGGGCGTCCTCCAGGCCAGGTGCACCAGAGAGGAGCTGGCAGTCTCTCCACCCCACCCACCCATCCATCCGCTCATCTGTGCTTCCAGTCACCCACTCATTCACCATCCACCCATCTCTCCATCCCTCCCCTCATCCATGCATCTATCCACTCATCCATTCTACTAGTGCTTACTAAGTACCTACTTTGTGCCAAGCACTGTTCCAGGCATTGAGGGAACTGTTCCAATGATGAGGGGGAAAAGACACGTTCCTTTGCCTTTCTGGGAAGGAAAAGAGCAACACAGATCAATGTACAAACTGTAACCATGAGTGGTGCGACAAATGAGAGGTGTATGGTGTTCAGAATAGACAAATACATATACCTGGAGCAAAGGGAGTGTGTCCCCAGGAAGTGACTGGACTGTGGTCTGAGGTTGGGGAAGAAGTTGACCGACCACATCTGTGTTTAGGAGATGAGTAGATCAGGCTGTCATCCCAGCCTACCATTTGTCCCAGACAGGCCCTTTATTTTTTTTTAATGTTTATTTATTTATTTTTGAGAGAGAGAGAGAGAGAGAGAGAGAACACACACAGGTAAGGGAGGGGCAGAGAGAGGGGGAGACAGAGCATCTGCGGCAGGCTTCAGGCTCCAGGCTCCAAGCTGTCAGCGCAGAGCCCAACGTGGGGCTTGAATCCACGAACCGTGAAATCATGACCTGAGCCAAAGTTGGAGGCTTAACCTACTGAGCCACCCAGGTGCCCCACGGACAAGCCCTTTCAATGTGATGATGTCAACTTCTCCTGTGTGTTAAGCAGGAGTAATCATGGTTACCTCTTAGGGGGCGCCATTTGCTCAGAGTCTCTGCATAGGCAGCGTCTTCTGGAGGTGTATTCTGAGACCACACAAGATGATGAGCGTAAGAGGGGCTGGTATGGGAGTGCCCAGTCTAGAGTAGGTATTTGTTAGAAGTAAATACCCGCTCCTTCCCTTGAACACACTGCAGTTTGATTTCATGTCACATAAACACCCATCACTCTTCAAAGACTGGGACGCAGAGCCCATCTGTGTCAGAGGCTGATGCCCATTTCGGGGCCCTGCAGACAAGGGACACTGCTGACCTAGAGATTATGCCTCAGGGGCCCATTCTTGTCAGTACAAGTCATTGGTGATTTCAAATCTTTAACTATCACCTCTCTCGAAGTTGTTGCTCAAAGAGTGGTCTCTTCTCTACTGGTCACTGACTGGCCAGTGTGTCAGAGGGATAAGGGGTGTGGCAAGCAGGCATGACAGGATTCCGGCCATCCAGTACCTCACCATCACCATCAGCTTCTGTCCACCCCGTTCCCCAATTTCAGAAATACCCTGCTGGGGCACCTGGGTGGCTCAGTTGGTTAAGTGTCTGACTCTTGATTTCGGCTCTGCACTGTCAGCACAGAGCCTGCTTGGGATTCTCTCTCTCTCCCTCTCTGCCCCTCCCCCCGTCAAAATAAATAAATAAACATTTAAAAAAAAATAGCACCGCTATTGAATGTCTCAGGCTGGGTTCTCTAGACACAGAGCCTGAGATAGGGATTCTGATGCAAATCATTCATGGAGGAGTATTCTCATAAGAAAGTGAGGAAGACAGGGCAGAGCAGGGAAGAAACTAAGTGAGGATGCGGAGGCCTGTGCCAGCCGGAGCCCACGGGGCCCTCTGGAGTGTGGGAACCACCCCCACCTGGAAGCCAGGGGCCAGCAGTTGTGGCACTGTATCAACCAGCCGTTGGCTGTGGGCTCCTATGCGAGTGAACAGCCTCCTAGAGAGGTGACTGGCCTTTGCCTTACGGCACTTCTGCCAGGAGGGAGGTATCCATGAGCCTTTAGCAGCCAGCACATTTAGCATCTGGAGATGAGGTATGCCAGCTCTGAAAAGGAGATCTGGGCAGAGCCTCAGCCCAGCCCAGCCTTCCGTCCATCGCTACCGCCAAAGCTCAACATGTCACTGCCAGCGCCCCAGGAAGGTCATCCTAGCTACTCACTACCTATGCCACTTTAAATAAGTTGCATAGGATTTTTTCACATGCAAATCTAATTGTCACACTTCACAGTCATTTTACAGATGACTGCTAGGTGACCCTGGAACGTGCCCTGCTCACAGCAGCACATAGTAGGCCCTCAGGAAATGTCAATCCCCTACTACCCCCCATCCTAGGCCCACCAGCCTCACCCTCACCTCCAGGGCTGTGTGGTCACAGTGAGGGGCCAGTGAGTCCACCACGGTGCCCACACCCACTTTACTGAGAAACCTTGCTTTTCCGGGGCACATTTGGGAGCTCTATTTCCACTGGGCCATTGTTCTCTGGGATCTGTTCATGTTGAGCAGTCTGATAATGCTTTCTTTAAACAGAGCCAATTCCATATCAGGCACATTTGTTCTTACCTCTTGCCTCTGAGGTGTCTGAATGTTCCTCCTCTGACAGGTTTATTTCATCGTGTTCCATTTGTTTCTCGGCCTCATTTGATGGGTGAGGTGCCTGCGAGTGTTTCTCTTTGAGCAGAATGTGCCTTTCAAAGGGTGTATTTGTTACTGCTCTTCCCCTGGTAGCAATAGGACTGATGTAAATAATAACTGCCAGATTGGAGTGATGAAGAGATTAGACTGTAAGCACCGGCAGCCTTGTTTCAGATCAGCCCCAGCTCAGAGAACCGTGGGACCACGTTGTGTGGCAGGGACAGGCTAGCATTCAGAGTTGAGGCTGTGTTCGGCTCTGGGCTCTGCCCCCCTTCTGGCCTGGTGATGGCGGGCAAGTGATTGTCTTCTCTGGGCTCCCCTCTCTTCTGGAGAAGTGGGGATCGCAGTGCTCCTGGCCATAGTTAATCAGGAGAACTAAGTGTGATAGCAGCCTTAACTTCTTTGCTCAGCCAACTCTGATTAGCTCTTCAGGTCTCTGACTTCCTGACCTTGCCTTCAAAGAGTCTTATGTTCAGGGGCAGGGCTTCTCCCCCCTCACCACTAGGGATGTTTGGGGACAGGTAATTCTCTGTGGTGGGGGCTGCCATGTGCATTGTGGGATGTTCACCAGCATCTCTGGCTTCTACCCACTAGACGCCAGTGACACTTTCTCCCTCAATTATGGCAACCAACTATATCTCCAGGCAGTCCCCCACATCCCCTGGTGGACGATAACTCCCTCTCTTGAAATCCTCCAGAGCTGCACTCTTCAGTAAACATAGAACTTGAACCATGCCTATAATTTTACATTTTAAAAAAAGTGTTTATTTTTCAGAGAGAGAGTGCAAGAGCGAGGGGTGGGGGGAGGGGACAGAAGATCTGAAGCAGGCTCTGTGCTTACAGCAGAGAGCCTAATGTGGGGCTCGAACTCAAGGACAGTGAGATCAAGACCTGAGCCAAAGTCCTATGCCCAACCAACTGAGTCACCCAGGCACCCCTATAATTTTACATTTTTTAGGGTCCTATTAAAAAAGAAAAAATGCTCAGTCAGTTGAGCATCCAAGTTCGGCTCAGGTAGTGATTTCATGGCTTGTGGGTTCAAGCCCCGCGTCAGACTTTAGCTGACAGCTCAGAGCCTGGAGCCTGCTTCAGATTCTAGGTGTCTGTCTCTCTCTGTCTTGCAAAAATAAATAAACAATTAAAATTTAATAAAAGAAAAAATAACAGATGAAATTAATTTTAACAGGTATTATTTAACTCATCACATATAAAACATTATCATTTTAACATGCAGTCAATATTTTTAAATTACTAATGAAAGGTATTTTACATTTTTTTTGCACTAAGTCTTCAAAATCTGCTATACATTTTACACTTAGAGAACTTCTCAATTCAGATGGTAGATTTCAAACAGTTAAAATTAAATATAACCCTAAAAAGAGAAACATCTTGTTTAACAAGTAAACATATTTTACACTGCTGTAGTTTTTAAATTTAAATTGGTTAAAATAAATCATGAAATAAATTTTAAAACCCAGTTCCTCAGTCAAACTAGCCACATTTCAGATACTTGGTAACCACCTGTGGCTTAGAGGCTACCATTTTGGATAGCGCAGATCTAGAGGTAAAAAAATGTCTTGACCATCTTTGTGCCTCGCCGGTGAACAGAAGTGTATATTCACAGAGTAGTAGCTCAGGAAATGTTCAGTTCTTTTATTCGATTTTCACACGCACACACATGCACACACACATGCACACAAACATAGGGACATTTGACAATGCCTGGAAACGTATTTGGTTGTCACAAGTGGGTACGAGGGTAGACACCAGGGATGACCAGGGATGCTTGCCTTGCAGACATAAGGTAAAATCTCTGTGGCCAGCACTGGGTGTCTTTCTGTGGTTAACTTGAGGCTGCAGTGAACAAATGACTAGCTAACATGTCACCTGAAGGACTTGGGACCCCACGGGCCCACCATAAGAGAAAGAATGCCCCTTCTCTGGCCACTGCAGTAACTGATCCAGGCCTCCAGTCTCAGACACTGGGTCCAGTTGGAGGCTGGAGTGATGCACTAACTGTTTGCCTGAGCCGTACCCTTTGCAAGACTCCGATTCACTGCCTTGGCCATGCCCTGTACCCACTGACAATCTGTCACAAGGAAAAGGGCTTTGAGATAAGCCCTCATATGGAGACTTTATTCCTTAAAACAGGGGGATCTTGGGCAAATCACTCAGGCTTGCTGATCCCACCCAGGTCCTCATCCATGAAATGACATGGATGAGTCCCAACCCTGGGTCTCCTGGTGAGGGTCATCAGAGAAAATGATGCATTTCTGGCGTGGCTCCTGTTTGAGATGCTGTCAAAGACACCTCCTCTCTATTGTTCCTTTCTTTCCCGCTTTCTTCATGTTAAAACTCTCCATTGTTATTTTTCTGGCAGTTTCTAAAACCAGAGCCTTGCTGCAGTAAGAGGATTCAGGCCATAAAACATCTCTGAGATTGCTTTGCAACTGCCTCTGAAGCAACTTTCCCAGGGCCAGCTTATAAATTCTAGACTAGGTAGAGTTTGAGCCCTTGGGATAGAAGTGTGTGGGCTGAGAGCAGATTGTTAGGTGGCAGGGCAGCCTCCTGAGGACTCCACATGGCACCTGGTGGCCTAGTCAGACTTGCATACCCTGGGGTCTCAGCGACCCCAGGGATGCTATGCCCCCTGGCAGGAGTTGAGGGCTGGTATGAGAACGGAAGCAGGAAGCATTAAGACCAGATGTAGTGCTCTGGAAAAGGCTGAAACCTGAGCATCCATGGTGACAGACTGTGTTTGGTGGACACAGACTGTGTTTGGTGCACCTACAGGAGGAGACGGGAGACGGCCTGCCAGGCTAGCTGGAGAGAGGCAGCAGCTCTAGAGCGGGCGAGAGGTGGGGGACAGGAACTTCAGGGATGTCCAGCAAGATGAGGAAAAGAACAGCCCAGATGTGTTACACACTTCCTAAATTCTGTGGCACGTGTAGAGGGCTTCACATCATTAATTCAGTTAAACTTTCCGCCGATGCTACTGCATAGGGTGCTATTAGCATCCTCATTTACAGATGAGGAAACTGAGGCTCTGATGATTGAAAATCACACAGCTCAGAAATGATAAAACCAGGAATTGAACCCAGATTTCTCTAGACAGCCTGTACTCTTACCCACCATGCTGTATGTCCATGGCCAACATTAGTGAGTACTGATTTGTGCCAAGAACTAGGAAATACCATAGCACATGGGTTCAGGACTCTGCTTCAAAACTCCTATAATGACTAGCCCTGGAACTTTGAGCCACAGAGAAGTTACAGTTGTCCCATTTCCTTATTGGCAAAGTGGGGATACTCTTAATTATTGTTAAGAGACATAAATGAAATAATAACACTTTGAGTGCTTGGACTTGTGCCATTGCTGTTATTATTATCATAAACCTGTTTTACAGATGAGGAAATTGAGGTCCAAAGAGGAGGAAACAGGCAGGCTCACCAGTGTTGAGATTCAGGCAGGTGGCTGGACCAGATTTGTGGTTCCTGAGAAATATGGGCGATGGTGGTGAATGGGGAGATCTCATGAGAGCCTCAGCCTAAAGTGACAAGCAGAATTTACAAATAAGGGCTCATTTAGGGAGTTGGAATATGAGGTGGGAGGCTAGACACAATAGCATGGCAACCCCAGCTGCTATGATGGCCTAAGGCAAGAGCTAGACAGAGAGCTGAGATGACACAATGCTGAGGTCCCTGAGCCGTTGACCTGGGTGTCCTCCAGTCTCCTTGACCAAGGTCTCAGGTGGTCCCGAAGCTCAGGCCAGGACTGTGTCTGCACATGAGGAGCAGGGACCACAACTGGAGGTCAGGGAGGTGGGTAACATTCAGGATCCAGGCAGCCACAGCTCTTCCATTTGGTTACTGGCATGGCTACACGCTAACTCAGTAGAGCACGGAAGGAGCCAGTACTTGATCAAGTACACCAGGATGCCATCTTTGTTGGCAGTCTTACAATAGATGCTCACAAGCCTGATGGACGTAAGGCTAGGGGCCCACCACTCGCTGCCAGCTTCTGTTACCATCTCCCCACTGGCACGCCACTTCCACAGTAGGGTGTTCTCCTATAGCAGGTGAATGTTTCTGCTGCCTACGAACAAGCGTCTAAGCAAGGAGCATATCTGACTGAGGCCTTCACTACACCTTTTTCTCTCTTGAGGCATTCTCCTTAGACCAAGGAGAAAGCAGTCTCCAGGCTTCTGTGCAAACTTCCATTAAATTCATATTCAGAACCCGAGGGCCATCCTTGCTCTTTCTCCATAGCTTGGTTACCAGCTAGTTGCCATGTGGGACCAATATGGCCTCCAGAATGTCTTCTTTCCTCACTGCTGCTTCTCATTCCCAAGATCCATTAAGTTCTTTTTTTTTTTTTTTTAATATTTTTATTTATTTCTAGGAGAGAGAGAGAGAGACAGCGTGAGCAGGGGAGGGTCAGAGAGAGAGGGAGATACAGACTCTGAAATAGGCTCCAGGCTCTGAGCTGGCAGTCAGCACAGAGCCCGACGCAGGGCTCAAACCCACGAACCGCGAGATCATGACGTAAGCGAAAGTTGGATGCTTAACCGACTAAGCCACCCAGGCACCCCCCAAGATCCATTAAGTTCTGCTCAGATTAGCATCACAACTTCCAGACTGACCTTTCTGTTGTCACACTGGTGCCCTTTTAGTGTATGCTCCACTGAAGCCTGAGTGATGGTCCAGCAATAAGAATCTGTTCCTGATTGAGATGCTCCCAGGCTCCTCTGTGCTTCAGGAGAGTTAGCCTAAATCAAAGACCCTCACTCTCCAGTTAGTCTTCAGCTTCTTTCCCTCTTTGGCATCCTGTGCCCTGCTCACACTGATTATATCAGCAGGGCCTCCCTTCACTGGGATGCTCTCTGTCTGTGATCTACCTTACTCACCCGCTATGATCAAGTCTAGACAAAATCTTCCTTGACCCCCACTGTCTCGGGCTGCCCTGAGAGGAGCTACTCAACTGGCCAGGCTGGTGCACAAAGAGGATCCCCTGAGTCAGCTCCGAGTGAGGGGGCCTCACCATCATGGCTCATTCACACCCCAAGCACACTTTCTTGGAGCTGTGTGGTTTCTGCCACCTCTTCACCTGTACCCAGCACACATACAGTGGTCATTCGCATGACCCCATGCATGAGCAGGCTTACAGGTTGAGTGGATGATTGACAGTAATAGGTCACATGCCAAGCATAGGATGCTCTCCCCACCCCACCCTCTGCCTCCACCCATGATGATTCCAGCACCTCACCTGACACACCGTCTGCCATTTGGTTAGGCTCACTCTGAGTCACTGAGCACTGGTTTTCTATCCAGTATTTGAACTCTGTGCAGCCTCACCTGCCAAGCTTCCTAGAGGCTGATTCTCCAGAGTTTCTGGATCGAGGTCCCCTAAATCTATTGGTTCAGCCCTGCGTAGGCTGTCCTGAGCTCACCTCGTGCTGGCCAGGAGAGGTCAGGCTTGGTGGCAGAATGCACGTGCACCACAGGGCAGACCTCTCAGTCCTCTGAGCCTGCCCCTGAGAGCAACAGCCATGGCTGCACATGCTCTGGACCTCACTCGACCCTCTATCATCTCTGCTAACACAGAGCTGCTTTTCCATCCATCCTCTGGGGAGGAGGGTAGATCAGCTTTTAGTACAGAACACAGTGATTCAGTGTTTCTGCTTCCAAGAGCCAAGGGGCAAAGGCTAGAAGTGAAAGAAAACATGTTCATGGTGGATTTGCCTGGAATCTCAACAATCGATGCTGTTCCCACTGATGGTTTTATTACCCTTGCTCAGTTTCGTTGCACTAATCTGAATTCCGTGCTGCGTGTTTACCGGCTGTTCCGTCTGATCCCGCTCGTGCTTCCACTAATCCTTCCTATAGATTTCTCGTTCCCTTCCACGCCTCCCCTCCTATCCAGGCTCTAATGCTTGCCTCAGGCAGCATGTTCCAGAGGCAACATCCTAGCAAAGCTTCCCAGGCTGAGCAGATCTTAGCCTTTCCTCCCCCTTCCTACCCGTTTGGGTCAGGTAATGTGGTCACTCTGTGACAGAACAGCTTGGCCAGAGTCACTTGGAAAGAAATGAATCTGCTTCTGAGTTAGAGCCTTGGGGACACCTTGACCCAGCGCACCCTGCTGTGCTGTTCAGACAGATAAAGCCAGGACATAGTGGCCTTCCTGAAGCCTCCTGTGCTGCTCAGCCCATGACCAAGCAGGAGTGTCCCAACCTCTTCCCATATCTAATTGGCCCTAACCCCTGTCTGTGATTGCATTTTACTCAGCTGAATGCTAAGACCTCCCTCCTGTTCCCAGCCCATTCCCAGACTGCTTGGAACATGACTGAGCTTAGCTTGGTGTTAGGGGTTCAATGTCTTCCCCCAAAATGTATGTGGAAAACCTAACCCCAGTTCCTGTGAAAGCGATCTCTTTCAGAAAGAGGGTCTTTGCAGATGTACTTAGTTAAGATGGGTCCTGAGGGCAGGCTCTAATTCAAGAGACTGAGGTCCTGACAAGAAGGAAACATCTTGTGAAGACAGACCCACAGGGAGAATGCTGTGAGATGATGGAGGTGGAGTAGACCGTCAGGACGTTGCCTAGCAAACCTGCAGTTCGGAGGAGGTGAGGGAGGATTTCCCCTCCTCCAGGATTCCCAGGATTCCCCTGGGATTTCCCCCAGTCTCGGGGGAAGCCTGGACATCTTGATTTTGGATTTCTGCCCTCTAGAACTGTGAGAGAGTACATTTTTGTTGCTTTAAGCCCTGCAGATTGTGGTAACAACTCATGGCAGCCCTACAAAACTAATACACTTGGAAACACAAGGATCCAGAGCACTGGGCATCTGGCAGGAGTCCACCCTCAAGGCTGTGCCCTTGCAATGGACAGACCTCCATGAGACCAGGGCCAAGAGTTGCCATCCCAGAGAATTTCTTTGGCCCACTGTGTGGGGTCTCCTTATTGACTGTATTCTAGGTTTGGCTCATAGTCAGCCTCTGCTCTTTGGCTCTGACCCTCTGCCTTTTGGTTCTTCCTCCTGCATTTGAATAGTCCTAGCATTTGCTGCTGGTCACACCCTGACCTTGACCTCTGCCTCACCAACCAGGCTGTGGTAACCTGTTCTCTGTGTCCTGACATTGTTTGGCCTGTATACCATCCCAGTGGGCTTTTGGGCACACTGCTACAGTGATTGCTCTGGAGAAGGCTTCCCTTGTTCCACAGCTGCCCTAGACTTCTCTGAACCCCACAGGAAGAACTACAGTATGTTGTTCAGGGTGACCATGCACTGTCTCACACTGCCTGGAAAGTCTTAACAGAACCAGCTGCTTGGCTACAGGGCACACCAATGAGTATGTGTTCTCCTCTCTTACTCCTGTGCTTCAGACTAAACCATTAATCCCCAGTGCAAGCTGGGGGTGCTCTTCTCTGCCACAGCTAAGCAGCCAAACCCCCCTGGGCTCAGACTCAGTGCACAGATTTCTGCAAGCAGGGAGACAGTCCTGTTGGCACTGAACTGACTCAGCATCTTCATCCTCATTGGCAGAGCCGGCCTCGTCTGGACCCTAGGGAGCCAGGGCGGGAAGGGAGAGAGGAGACCACTGAGTGGTCTCAGGGATGCCCATGACAGGTCCCATACCACTGATGACATGTGAAAACTAATTTTGTAACCTAGCTTTAGCTAAACAGTCATGCATGCCCTTCCCTGTACACACCTGTGTTAACTTTGATTTTCAGTTTGGAGACTTCTCTTCCCTGCCAAGTAACGAGCTCCCAGACGGCAGGACCATCTCTTAATTGCCTTGCATGCTCAGCACCTTGCTGTCCTCACTGTCAGCATTATAATCCGAACACCGCTTATCAGGCTGTCTCCAGGACTTTTCCTCTGTGGCCAAGAGTTGAGTTGCTGCTATTGAGATCAGAGTAATGGGTCTAATCCATTTGGAGGTCACTTAGCTCTGTCCAGTCCCATTCCATGGGCTAAATATCACTGCTGGCCAAAGTCCAGTCAGAACTCTAGGCATAAGCTGACCCCTCACCATGGACAGGTACAGGCAGAGCCCTAAACCCCACACGGGTGGGCTCCTGATCCTTCCTTTAGATGTGACGCCTACCTCAGCCACATCTTGGTCTTAACCTTAACTGTGGTCTGACTCCTAAACCAGTCTACAGAGGACACCCAGCTCTACCATTGCTTGTGGCCCTACTCTGGTCACAGGCTAGGAGTGGCACTCACACTGTGGGTTTCTGGGCACATGAGGGAGCAGTTGAGGCCATAGGGAAGCATGAAGGGATTCTCAGCCCACAGATGGTGAAGCCCTGCAATGGGCATGCCTTACGAGGGATATGTCAATAATGACAGTGTCTGGCATCAGTCAGGCATGACTCCTCTTAAATAAGTCTATAATACTGAATTCTGAACACATAAAAAAAAAATTCAGAAGAGTTTTCCTGCACCAAAAAGACATTCACCATAAGGGTTTTTATGTAGCCAGCTTTTCTACTGTATGTAACACAACTGAATTAGAATCTGACCTATACAGAGTATTTGCTGTGTAAAGCAAGGTCCACCCAGAAACAGATTCAGGAGATGCATAGGACCAAGCAGAATCAGCATTTGAGGAACAATTTATTTGAGTGGCCGGAGTGCTTTCAAACAATCAATTGAAGCTATTCCCATCTCACGAGGTGCTAACCTCCATTTAAGGCTGCAAAAGAGGGCAACCTCTGTCAGCAATATTTAGCAGTTTTAGTTGTATAGGCTGTGATGAAGTCAATTCCAACCTCTTAGGACCAGCTGGGTGATATTTAAGGAGGCTGGGATATTAGAAATCTGTATCTTCTTTACGCTTAACTCAGTACTTATTAAATGGTTTTCCCCAGCAAGGGTAGAGCTGTCTTTGAAAAACCCATGTCTCTGTAGTGTTTTCCAGCTCCTTGACATTGACTCTGAGTTAAATCTTGGCTAAAAGCAATTACTGTCATATGATGAATAGAGGCAATTTATTTATTACTTGAGAAACATCTTAGGTGATGTCACTTAGAAGAATGATAGAATAATCCTTCTCAAGCACTCCATTATCAGCCAGACCTAGTGAGGGAGGCACTGTTCCCAGGTGTGGGGGAGGTAGTCAGAAATTTTTAAAAATTAGTCATCTTGAGACCAGAGAAAGAATATTAGGAATAAAGTAGACAACAGTTACTTAAACTTGAGCTAGGCTTGTCTCCCTGTATAATTATATGGGATGCTGTGGTGGCTAAATATCAAGAAAGGAATTATAGGTAAATCCCAGAGATTAATAATAAAACTGAACTCAATATGTTAAGGGCTTAGAGATGGTGGTTGATATACAAGGAAAGTGAAAAGGATGAATGAACTTAAGTTAAAAAGGTCAAGTTTAAAGATCATTTGAGCAAATTCTGTATAATTTGACCCATATAACAAGATTCACATGACATGTTCATCAATCCCTTCAATATTAGAATATGATATGTTGGTGAGAGGGCATGAAGGGTGATAATTTCAAGAAAAGCGGGTATAAAATGGAGCTGTGTGATACAGCAGGTAGCACACTCAGCAGGGACAGGCATGTATACAAAGATGTCTAATCTGGTTAATCAAGATAAGATTCTAGATCAAAATACCAGTAAGCAATACCTGCCGAACAACACCCAGCTGTCCTGAAAGCCAGCCCCAATTTCTCTAACTTGGCCTTAACTTTGCTGAAATTAATACATGGTCCTGGGCATTCCTCCTGGATTTATAAGCCCAGACACCTCTCAAAAGTAGCAATGGGGTGAACATCATCACTTGTTCATAGGAAGCCCATGGCAACCCTTGGCCTGTTTGGCCTCACATCCCTCCTTTGCTCTTCCCTTGCTGGCTGGAATGTACAGGTGACCCCTGTAGGCTGTGTTTCCTGGGCGGAATGTCAACTGATATCTGGGTTTGACCAATAAGGAGACATTAATTATACAGTAAGAGGAAGGAGAAAGCTTCTCCCTCTTGGCTTCAGGCTCCTTCTTTGGCAGTGACCATGTGCCCTCCATGACTTCACTTCTCCTGGAGGTCTTCCAGAGTTCCAGCTTCTTTTGGGTGACCCTGACCTCTGGGCTCTGATGATACCACTATCTCCTTTTGTCTCTCAAGCCTAGCCTGGTTATGACTCCTGGTGTTGCTACTGTCTTGGTTGCCTCACCATCTTCTCCTGATCCCTGTGCATCAATTCTCTAGTAAATGTGCTCCATTTTAAATGTTTGGAGTCGTTTCCCTTTTCCTGGTTGGATACTGATGGATGCAGAGCCTATGCTGATTTCTAGTGATTATTCCTTCCTTTAGTAAATGGTAAGGGAAAAAATCTGATTTAATCATCCAGTCTATATGTTTTATTCCTGTATCAACATCACACTTTACTCTTGTGAAATATCTGGAATCCACATTTTCCCATTTAAAAAAAAGTCAACAACAGCATTTGTTTCTCCCCAGGCTTCTCGCACCCCTCCTGTTTGCTACAATTTCAATCCTCAAAGACTGCCAAAGTAGTTCATGATCACAATTACAAATGCTCTCAATGCCTTGGGATGCAATTTGTAAAGTCTGGAGGCTTGAATCTAATGAAGTATCCAGATGCTTTCCTACCAACTTTTTTCCTATCTTGGACTTAAATTCCATCTTAAAAATAGCCTAGCATTCTGAGACTTCGCTTCCAGCAAAATCAAGAAGGGCTACGGTGCATACCTGACTTTAGAAGAGCCAGAAAGTTGCCCAGATTTCTCACCTTTTCCCTGTTGCCTCCTCTTGGCAAACCCCTCATAATCAGAGATGTCTGCAGTCCTTAAAACCTTCACTGGCATAGAGGTAACAGCTCAGAGTCAGAGTTTGAAAGGTTTTCTCTCCTGGGTGCCAGATGCGTGCAAAGCCAGAGTAAAGACAGAAACTCTCCAACAAGAGAAGTCATTAAGTAGCCAGTATAGTAAGATTTGGGGATAATATGCCCTTGGATAGTTAGGAGTTGACTGTGTATTTTAAAGACTGCAGCTATTAGGAATTGTGTTCCCAAGAGCCAGCTTCCTTTCTTTACCATCAGCAATGATCACCAGCATGGGTTATGCATCCACTGGGATTTACTTGGTTTTATCAGTTACAATTAGATGTTCTTTATCTGAGACTTCTATTTTTGCTCCATATCTTTACAGGGAAATTCTCTGAATTAAAGCTATAGAATTGAGCCTGTAGCCAGGGAGAGCACTTTGAGAATGAATCATTAATCCCTTGTTGCCACATGTTGTTATTGCTGCCATTAAGTCATCCAGATGTAAGCCCAATACAGGCCTTGCCTATAGGAGAAGAGTTAAGTGAATCACTCTGGGGGTCTCTGCCTCCCTTCATCCTAAGGATTAGATGAACTCAGGCAGCAGGTTGCAAGGAAGTATCACCCCAGCACCCACAGTGTACCCACAGTTGAAAGACATAGAAACCCCCGCCTACCAACCCTGGAACAACTTCCAAGGTCATGCCATCATTATGCCACATGTGTGAGCAGCTCCTCAGAGTCTGTCAAACATTTTTACCTCTGTTATTACATTTGGTTTTTTGAAAATCCCTGTGAGCTTGGCATTTACTCCCTATTTTACAAATGAGGATATCAAATCACATGGTGGTTAACAGCTTTGGTCGAGGTCACACAACCATTTAGGAATGGAATCTGTATGCAAACTCATGTATTTCTGACCTGAAACCCATTGCTTTTGACTCCTCTCATAAAACCATAGAATCTCAATCTCAAAATGGTTATGAGAGGTCACGTAGTCTCTCTGCATGATGGGAGAATACCAAGTTTCCAAATAGTGTCTTTCATTGTTGGTGACACATTCTCCTGCCTTTGTGGGTAACTTGGGGACTTGGGGGTTGACCCCATGGGAGTCTCATGTCTCTAAAGACGACAGAGAGAATGTCTCTCACCCAGGATGTGGGTATCACTGGAATCCAGGGATGCTGAGTTGAGGTGGGAAACAGGGTCAATAAGGAAAGAAGAAAGGTCAGTGTCCCAGGACAGTGAAGTGTTGAAGGCTTGGCTAAGCATCCCAGAAGCCCAGGAGGTGAGAACAGATGGAGACAAAGTAGGCAGTTACAAGGGAGGGCCAATCTGGAATAGGACTGGGGAACCATGACTGCTGTCATGCTCCTCTCTACATTATAATGCTGCAACACAGGCTTGAGCCTCAGCTGGATTGTGATTCCACATAAAAACGTTTCTTTGTTTGTTGGCCCCTAATTTACCCCCATCACTCCACCCATTGCTATTAGCTCCAGTTTTTAAAATTAAAGGGACCAATCTATTCCATCATCCACAATGGCTTTTCAACTTTTTGAAAGCAAGAACTAAGTCTCATTTGAATCTTCCACTCTCTAGGCCATAAAGTCCTGATTCTAACTGCCATTCCTCCGAAGTCAGTGATCTCTGATTTTAATGTGCACCTGAATCCCCTGAAGACCTTGTTAAAATGCAGCTGCTGATTCATTAGACCTGAGATGGGGCCTGAGATTCTGCATTTGCAATAAGCTCCCAAGTGATGCTGATACAGCTGACCTTTGGACCACACTTTGAGTGGCAAGGCTCTTAACCTGTCTTTACCCTGGAGCCCCCTCTCCAGGGGTAGATTCAACAACTAGATAAGCCTCACCAGAGTGGTCTGACTAGTCCATTGTTAAGCAAAGCTAATTGCCGTTGGTGGATATTCGGAATCCGTGGGGAATATAAACTGAGATGGTTATTCGGTAGCATGGGAGTAGGTGGTAGGGAGATGGAATATGGTGACTGGACTCTTATGTATGGGGAAAATAGGGAGAGGGGAAGACTTCAAGAGGCCAAGAGCTATTCCTTGGGCACCAGGTTTCCATATGCAGCCGTGAGCAGGTAATACACTGAAAGCTCAATGTGAATGAACTCTGAGTTGGAGGTGGGAGGAATCTGGATTCTAAGACATCAGAGGTTTCATGGACAGAGGGCAGGGGGCGGCAGCAACAGCTTTGAGAGGACCAATTCAGCCTTTGGGAGTGCTCAGTGCTTCCGGAGGGCCCAGTTGGCTGGGGTATACATGGCAGCCTCATGTAGAGACAGTAGTCTCCTGTCAGTGTAGGCTGAGTTCGCAAGATTGTTTTTGATGACTACATCACACAAGGGACTAAGATAGAGCCTTGAAGCTACTCCAGTTGGATAAATTTATCACCTGGTGCATAGCTGCCGGTTCTGATTTACGTGAACTCTTCTCAGGCTGGCTCACCATGGATGGAAGAGATGAAGAGGATACATCCAAGTTCCACCCCCCTTCTCTCAGTTTCAGGCTCATCCCTGCTTAGTAGACAGAAAGTACCCAGGGCCAGAAACAGGGCTTTTAAGGGACTGGGGGACTATTACAGTACAAAGTTTGACGCTCATGAAAAGGGTGGATTAGAGTAAAAGTAACACAGCTACCATGTTACTTCCAGTTCTTCCTCTGAAAAGTTCCCTTGGATTTCTGGCTGGTGAGTCAGATGGCCAAACTTCTTCATGGACCCAGTCTGGCATGTCCTTAACTATACCTCTATCAAGGACAGTTCATTATAGTGATAAGGGGGTGAGCCCTGTACACAGAGTCCCAGCTCTGAAACTCACTAGTTATATGGCCTTGGACAAGTCATATAATCCTTCTGTGAAGTTTTTTAATCTATATAAAAGGGAAAACAAAACCAGTACCTTCTGAGTTTTGAGAAGTTTCAGTGACTTTATATATGAAAAATGTTGGGCATATTCCTTGGCACCCAGTAGTAGATCAGTACTTTTAAGCTAACATTTTATTAACTTACTTATTTATTTAGAGACAGAGAGAGCATGAGCGAGAGCACAAGGGAGGGGCAAAGACGGAGGGAGGGAGGGAGAGAGAGAGAGAGAGAGAGAGAGAGAGAATCCCAAGCAGGCTCCATGCTGTCTGCACAAAGCCCAATGCACAGCTTGATCTCACAAAAGTGTGAGATCATGACCTGAGCCAAAATCATGAGTCAGACGCTTAACCAACTGAGCCAGCCAAGTGCCCCTTAAACTGATTTTATTTTTTAGGTAGTAGTAATTGAGCTTCTGTTTGATGATGAGCTCGGGGCCTGCCTGAGACAGCCTATCACATTGCTAGGAGGCTCCACCATAAGCCAACCCTTATGTGCTTCTCCATAAATCCTATCATAAGGTCTCATCTGCTCCATTGAGAACTTAGATCAAGGTCTCATGGAGACTCTGTACCAGGTGCAGGGCTAGCCTGTGCTCTGTCTCTGTTCCCCTTTTCTTCCTCTCAGATGGAAAAGCTGCACCGGAATGCTCTCTGGTCTTCAGTCCCAGAGCCATTTCCTCTATAACTGTACCACCCACCTTTAAATGCTGTAGGCATGCTTACTCTTTGAACAGAGGCACAATTCCACAGTGGCTAAAGCAGATGCCCTTTAAAGGGCACTAAAGTGGGCATTGGGTTGGCTATGTCCCAGGGCATGCTCCCATCCCTGTACCCAAGTCTCATTGGGCTAGCCAAGAATAACTCCTCCTCATCACGTCCCCGTATAGAGTTTGTGATTTCAGCCCTGATGCCTGTTGGCTGAACTCACTGAATCTGTCTAAATCATTGGGCTCTGGCCTTTTCAGAGAGATTCCCTGGATAAAGTATGCTCCACTGTTGCTTCATGGTCACCATTTCAGTCTAGGGGCATCTTGGAACGTATTTGGGAAAAGGTTTCTAACACATATCTAAACACCTTTAGTTTCCTTTGGACAGAGCTTGATTCTCTCCTAGAAGCAGTGTTTGACACCGCTGATTATTCCTTCCTTCTTGAAACACTCTTTTCTTGGCTCTAGGGCACTCTACTCTCCTGGGCTGTTTTATTAACCATCCATCCACTCCTCCTCTGCCTCCTACACAGGCATATCTTTGTCTACCCACTCACTAAGCGCTGTAGACTCTACTCTCTCTCTAAGCCTGCTTCTCCTTTCACTCTTTATTCTTTCCCTGGGTGTCTCCATCAACCTCGAGCTGCACAAACCATCTATCTGTATGCATAAATCACACATTTTTACCTCCAGCTCAGACTTCTTTCCAGAGCTCCAGACCTACACTTTTAACTGCCTCCTTTTCTAGAGTAAATCTCTAGCTCAGACTGCCCCAAACTTGCCCATTCTCTCTGTCTACAGCTATACTTTGTCCATCGTTTCTTGAATTCATGAACAGAACCATCACCCGCCTTGTTATGAAAACCAAATAGTGATAGTCAATCCCTGACAGTTCTTTCTCCCTCACTCTCTGTATCCATCCCAGCAGCAGGCTTTATTTATATGCTTTTGGGGTAATTATCTCTTTTTATTGCTACCATCATCTCCTAAGTCCACACAACTATCATCTCCCACCTGGATGCCTGGAATGGTTTCAAAATTCTTCTCTCCAAGCCACTTTGGCTCTACACTGAAGCTGGAATGATCAGTTGGAAAAGTAAATCAGACCATATTCTTGCTGCATGAACAACACTTAAATGGCTCCCTGCATTTTTGGGGGTAAAGAAGAAAAGTTCTCATTGTGGCCTCTGATGCCTTGGGTGGATGGGCCCCTGCTGCCTCTTAAGCTTCCCTCTCATTATGCTCTCCTTGCTTTCTTGCCCTTATTATACTCTATTGCTTTCATTTCTCAAGTACACCAGTATCCTTTCCCCATTGCACAGCCTCAGCCAGTGCTGTTCCTTCCGCTGCTCTCACTTGCTCCTCCGCCCACCGGCCATGTCTCCCCCACTTAAGATTCACTTCCCTGTTGTGTGCTTTCCAAGTGCCTTGTGCCTCTCTTTTCTCATCGTTAACAGATTTGCATGCTTACTATTATTGATTCTCAGTTCATTAATTCTGTCTCCTGAGCCCCACCCATCACTCACAGTAGGCTCTTCGAGGGCAGGGACTGTGCCTGTTTCACTCACCACTGTATCACTGAATGCCTGGCATATAGTGAGTGCTTGTGATCATTTACTGAAGGAATGAAGTGTGAATCTCTTTAAGTCAAGCCAGTAACTGTTCCTAGGGTAATAAGATCCTCTCCAGGGCCCCTTTGCCTTTGTACCCCTAGTCTCTAGAATAGGATCTCACAGCAGGCACTAAATAAAATTCAACTATGCCAATGGATGCTCCCAAGACAGCTTCCTTCCTTCAAATGCAAACAAAAAGACTCTAACACAATTGAGGAAATTGTCATCTGAGGTGTTCAGCTTCCTTTATGTTTGGTACACAGTGGACTACCCCTATCTCAGAAATCGTTACTCCAAACTAGGAAATGGGGGCTATGTATGGTTCCTCAGAACCAGCCCACATTCTGGAATATGAGACCAGCCCACATTCTGGAATATGAGAAGGAGATGGTTAGCTTCCTCTCCCATGAACCCTCTGAGCTGTAGATAGGCACAGCTTGCTCAGGCAGCCCTGGGATTTGATGATCTGGTCTTGCCTTTAGCTGATGAAGAGAACTGAATATGATCTCTCATCCATAAGTCCATCCAAGAGAAGGATCTCTCATCCCACAGACAGCATCGTTTGGCACACAGTACATGGGTGCTCAGTGGCGAATAAATGAAGCAAACGAACATCTTTATATCCTTCAATAATCACATGTGAGCCGATAGAAGGAGGCTAGCCAGTGTGAGACACTGGTATTAGAGAGCTGAGAGCCATATTCCCTGTTATTGAAGACTTGCCATTCCCACTGGGGAGACTTGGCTAAGTGAATCCAGCTTGTCCCAGTTACAAGAGAGTTTGGGGAATGTGCTCTGTTAGAGGAAATGCTCGACACTCTTAAACAAGAAGAGGGGATGCATTGTTGTGCTGAAGGGCTGTTCTTAAACATCAGTGGGCTTGGGGAATCAGAATCGTAGCTAATGGGCTTTAGCTTTTCTTCACTTCAGCTGGGTTCTGTGAACACGTGGTAGCAAAAGGAGAAATTCAATTTGGTTCCATGAGAACAAATGTGTGTGGGCAGCAATGTCATCCCTTCAGCTAAACGTTGAACAACTGCAGACATTATGAGAACACCTAATACGAGGCAGGCTCGGTGCTACCATGAGGAAACAAAGATAAAGGAGGCATAATCTCACCCCCAAGGTGCTGGCAGACCATTGGAGGAGACAGATGGAGAAACAAATAGTTAATAATATCAGCATATTGAGGTATGTGCGAAGTGTTATAGGGAGTTAGGATTTAGTGGAGAGAGAGGCGCTCTCCCAGGAGTACAGGCAACCAGAGGAGAGGCAGTCGGTGATGAGGGATGAGCTGGTGCTGAGGTGGCAGAAACTGGGAAGTGAGGATGCGCCAGGAAGAGGAGTTTTTGGGTTTAAACCTCTGCACACAAACATGGTCCTGGGGAATATGAACGGCCTCAGGAAAGAATTCACTCAGGGTACTGGTAACCCCTGGGCCACTCTCCAGAAGTGTCTGGAATGAGAAGTGGCCTCTGATCCTTGGTACATTGCCTGGAGAGCCCAGGCTTAGGTATTTTTCGGCTGCCTGCAACCGAATCAGAGAGTTTGTACCTGGCAGAGCACATAACAGTGGCGTTAAATTCCAGAAATGGAGTTAGTTACATAGGAGTGTTTTCTGAACCCCAGGAAATTACTTTTAATGCACTAAATTTCTTTTTTTTTTATTTATTTTATTTTTTTTTTTTTTATTTCTAGGAGAGAGAGAGAGAGAGACAGCGTGAGCAGGGGAGGGTCAGAGAGAGAGGGAGTCACAGACTGAAACAGGCTCCAGGCTCTGAGCTGGCAGTCAGCACAGAGCCCGATGCGGGGCCCGAACCCACAAACCACGAGATCATGACCTAAGCGAAAGTCGGACGCTTAACCGACTAAGCCACCCAGGCGCCCCAATGCACTAAATTTCTGCCACACCATTTGTTTCCTAGAACGCACAAAACAAAAACGTTATGCTTTTACCTTTAAAATTCCAGTGATTTTAATCATGTTGCCTTAATACAAAGCTGTTGTTTTCACCATTTACCAGAAAGAATAAAGTTGGGTTTAGTATAATTCCATGAACTGTATATAGATCCATGGTTTGATCTGAGGGACAAATCAGCGTGAGGGATGAAACCCTCCATTTGACCCCACTGGACAATAGGGATACCCCAGTGCAGCAGTCGTGCAACCTTGGGACACTCACTCACTTCATTTCTCTGCACCTCAAAAAAAGGGGACAGTCTAATACAATATCACAAAGGATTAATCCTCAAAAAGATTAAAAGGGACAATGTGTGTCATGCTCTTAGCACAGTGTCTGGAACATAGCGCTCAGTAAATGGAACCTGCTGTCATTATAATTGTTGTCGTATGTGTGAGCCTTTTCCATATCTTTCTTCTTCTTTCCCCTTGAAGGTGCCTCCACTCAGAATTCTAACACCGTGGAGCCAGAGAAGCAGGTAGACAACACCGTGAAGATGGCTGGTGTCATCGCCGGCCTCCTCATGTTCATCATCATTCTCCTGGGTGTCATGCTCACCATCAAAAGGAGGTGAGTGTCTGGTGCTGCCCTGCAGACTCTGCTGACCCCAGCTGTCCCAGTGCTGCCCTGTGGCTAGGTCTTTGCTCTGCTAATCACTTGTGAGCAGGCACCTTCTTCTGTGAGTGTTCAAGCCCTGATATACTTGAGCTAATTGTGACTTTTTGTGTTGGCATCTGAAAGGTGTGTGCTGCCTGCTTGGCAAGTGGCCCTGAGATGGCCAGTTTCTTACGGCGCCATTGATCCCTATGGCTAGGCCACCCTGGTGTGCCATGAGATTCCATGTCATGAATCTTCTCAGAATTAGCTGCTGTGTTGTAATTGATCGTGTATCATCAAGGTTACTGGGGACCCCCGGAAATACAGATGCAGGAAAGTAATGCTTTACTCTTTTTGCCTTCCCTCACTCTGATTTCTCTTTGGTCTGCCATGCATGGCAGAGATAAAGCCTCCCACGGTGTGATAGTCCCAAGGGACTATCCTTTCCTACTTCATGTCCTGATGCCTTCCCAGCTGGATTGTTGCAGGACTTTTGCTACTTGTTCTCTCTCAACAGGATGTCTTCCTGGGCATCTCTGGTTCACTAACACAGTTATCACGTGTTGCATGGCTCATGAAAGCTGGGGTACAGGCTCCTCCTTATCCCCAGGATTCCACACACTGACGTCTCTGTTTATCAGACATTCACAAGGCTTGAGGCTAATGCAGGGGAATTGCAAAGAGGGAAAGGAGCCATTCATCTAGGAAAGCTGATGAATATCAGTGTCACCGTCCCAGGATGCACTGTTATTCCTCCAAAGCGGGAGTCACAGGGCCACCTCTCCTCAGCCCCTGGACTACCGCAGTGTTTCCATGTCTACCACCCACCCCCATGTCTTCTCAGTTTCAACATCATGGTCCCAACCTTGGTTTCCACCTTCTCTTCCAGAGCAAACAGAACCTTTATCTACATTACAACATTATGTGCTTCAGTGTGCCCTGCCCCCAACTAAATATACTTTCTCATCATGAAACAAGCCAGTTAACACCTCAGCCTGAAGCTCTGGTGTCTGGTTAGTCACAGAGGTAAGAGCAAACCCAGTAACAAGGACCAGGGACTTGCTTCTATCTGTGGAAGGAAAAGTACTCATGAAATTTCTGTCCAAACAGAAATTTCTGGTATGTCCTACCAGAAAATAAAGGGACAGAATGCCCTAAAGACAAAGTCCAGCTTCTATCTAAGGAGTCTCATGAATATAAATGCGAAAACTTTCTTTTTAATCCCCCTTTTCAGTCATCAGTGAGTCAGAAATTCTGGGGTTCCCACTGGACATGGCAGTCAGCCTTCTCTTAGCCATTTTGGCACCAGAATATCCCTGTGTCTTTCATGACTCTGTTCTGAATCAGCCAGTCCTCCCTCTGGCCGGGATATCTTACTGGTAGGATCTTGTCCTTTTCTTGACATTTTTGTCTAACAGAACCACTCCTTTTCTCCAGCCCTCAGCAGAATGACGGAAAGTTAAGGTTCTTATCCATCTACTGATTTTCTAGTTGGAAAGGGGGAAGGGTCGGTATTACGTTAATATTGCGGAGCAAGAGCCTCCAAAGCACTGAGGACAGCATTGCATTGTCATATCGTCATCATCCTTATGACCATATTGCAGGTCTCAGTGACAAGTCAGCTATTAGATGAAGTAAAACGTGAAGCCTGGTTTCTCTGGGGGCAGTAGCCACATGTAAGATTGCTGACATGTTTCTTAGAATCACAGACGCATTAGAGGCAGAGGTGAGTTGGGAATTGTCTACCTGGAAAAAGTAACCACTTTAATAGAATCTCATTCCTCTTTGATAGACCTGAAATGTTCCCATTCTTTGCCACTGATTTGTAAGTCAGATAAGCTCTTCCAATTTTGCTCTTTCTAAAGCCTGGCTTAACCCACGTCACCATCATCTGTGAGATTCTGAAGAAATTTCACTTCCTTCTCCACAGCTATTTCTGCAATGTGTGACTTTTCAGGAGGGAGGAAAGGGCTTTCTGTTTCCAGGGTGGGAACAAATATAAAGAAAATCCTTTGTGTGGCTTTAACCTCTACTGCATATCTTCATTGTCTCTCACCTCTATCAAAACTGTCCATTAGACCCAACCAACAAGCATCACATGACCACCATTTGTTTCCGAGAAGCAAAACTCAGATGTTGTGGCAGTGAGGGGGGTGGGGTGGCAGTGGAGGCTGATCAATGTTTGCATATACAGTATCTTTTGGAGAAAAGAAGACCTTTTGCTGACCTACTTGATAGTGATAATTTATAGATAGGTGTGGAGCAAGGAAAGGAGAGGAGAAAAAGAGAACATAAAGATAGTTCTGCACTCTTTCCACTAAACCACAGTGCCTCCTGATGTCTAGAGATGCCCCCAAAGGTTAGCTCCCTTAGGTCTTCTGACTCCAGCCCCATATAGAAGTATGGGGAAAACTTCATTGTTCAATTGAGTCTGTAACTAACTTACTGCTGGCCAGAATGCTGGGACATTACAGCTACCTAAAAGGAAGAGATATTAAAGGAAAAGAAACCCCCAAATAATAGGCAGATCATCACAACTCAGGACCCTGGTGTCAGCATCTCTTCAGTGTCCCAGTGTGACATAGAGTTCGTTCCTGGATGCAAGAACTCTCAGAAGTCAAATGTCTGCTATATCCCCTCCACTGAGTTGAGCTGGGTCTTCTTCCTAACCTCTACAGACATGGGAGTGGTGACTTCCTGTTTTCTCTTCTACTAAGGGATTCAGCTGGCTCAAAAACTTCCCCAAAGCTGCAGCCAGAAGGTTTCAGTACACATAAGATGTCCCTAGCTTGTACCTGTAGAGCTTGTCATCACTGGCCTTATAGGGTTTTCTTGTGATAAAGACCTTTCCCAAAGAGTCTTTTTCTTGTTGTTAGGTGTTTTCTTTTGTGATACTGAAATAGAAAGCTAACTGAGAATGGGCTAGAGATAGAGGATCAAGGGAAAGACCTAATGAAAGCAACTAAATTAATTTACGTTCATAAGATTGGGGAGGTGGATAGAGGGGTGGAGACATAGCCTGAGGGATGTTCTCTTGTTGCTTGGTTGTTTCGCAGTGGATAGAGGGGATATTGAGAAATTTAAGGTTGCAGAAAGGGATCTGAAATTGGGGGGGGGGGGGTTCAATTTTTTTTTAATGTTTATTTACTTTTGAAAGAGAGAGAGGGTGAGAGAAAGAGAGAGAGAGAATCCGAAGTAGTCTCCAGGCTCTGAGCTGTCTGTCAGCACAGGGCCTAATGCAGGGCTCAAATTTACGGACCACAAGATCAGGACCTTAGGTGAAGTTGGACACTTAACCGATTGAGCCACCCAGGAGCCCCTGTTGGAGGATGATTCGAATAGGATTCCCTTACAGTTTGCAAAATATACAAGTTAAAGTATTTTTTGTAGTACCTTTGGCTCTTTGGAGAGGATTTCTTTGAAGGTAGGTCGATACAGAATCAAGGATTTGTGGAGATATAAAGGATTACATGAGCATTATAAGAAGGGAGCCTAGAGCCCCTCCCTGATACAGTTAATTACTAGGATATTGGATATTGGCTGGATAATGGCTCCATCCTTTACTCCTGGTTCCCTTGATCACATCTGGACCTCAGAATGTACAACTATGTAATAGAACATACCTCCTTTTCAAGACCATCCTGTTGAGTTTTAAAATAGAGAGAGACTCATTACTACAGTCCTGGTCATCTTCTTCCCTGGTCTCCTCCCTTTAGAATTGCTGGACATCCTCTCCCAAAGAAATGTGCAGCCAGAGGTTTGCTAGGCCACCCCTGTGGTCCCTTGTCTTACTACCTTAAGGCTCTGGGAGCCTTCAGTGAAAATTAAAGTGTAAAGCTCAAGCCTGAGTGCCTTAACCTTGATGTTTGAAGGTGTTTATTAGCCACACACGTATAGGAAGTTCTACATTTCAATGTTTGTTCGGGGGGACATGCACACGTATGGGTGCATGCCCGCAAGCTTCCCATAGTCCCAGTTTATTCCTCTGGACATACTTCCTGAAGTCTGAGCATGGTCCTCCAAGGCTTAAGGCATAGCCATTTACTTTTGCATGGGGAAACACTGGAGCCAGGGCAAGCAGGATTCTTTGCTAGGTTTGTACCCCAAGCCTTATCTGGATCCTCTATTAACCTTTCATTCCCTTTTTGCTTTTCAAATGGAAACTGAGTAATTTTTAGTAGACCTTTTTGCAGTCAGCCCCCCCCACATGGTTCTAGCCACTTCCTTCCCCCCTCTTCCTCCCCCTGCCTAGCTTTTTCTGGTCCAGCCTCAATTTTCTCCCAACCATGTCTGTCCAAATAGTAACTTTTCCAGGAGTGAATTTGGAGCGTCTTGAGTTTGAGATATGAGAGTCTACTTTGAGATAAATGTCTGTCTTTTGGTGTACTTTGATTCTCTGTGACTTGGGTCTGCCCCAGGAGCTCCCAGTCTCATGGGAACAGACATCTTATTGTAGACTGGGAGGCAGAAGAACTGGGTCCCATTTATGTGCTGTTAGCCTTGGAGAAGCAACAAAGTTCAGCCTTTCCTTTCTCAACTGTGAGATATGGCTAATCCCATGGGGTTGGTTGTTCTGAAAATCAAATAAGCTCATGGTCTTTTGATAGGCTTTATTTCCTCTAACTGCCTATCAACAGACATTCATCTCACACATGACCATCACCTGTACCAAGGCAGCTCCTATGCTAATATGCTAAGAGCAGTGCTGCAATCAGTACACATCATCTAACCTAATTTACTTTCCATCTAAACTGTCACCATATTCTGATTTTAATACTACAAATAATCATAATAGGATAGGACATTGGTATGCCTTTGCTTGTTTGAGAAGAGGAAACTGAAGTTTGTAAAGGTTTGTAAGTTGCCCAAGATCTTAGGTAGAGAGGAAATCCAAACCAGGCTCTGTGACTCTAGAAAGTTAACTGAATGCTGTTACTTTTATTCTGTTAGTCCATGGAGACTGGTGGAAAGTAAATGAGTCCTGGAATAGGAAGCAGGCAACCCAGGGTCAGAGATCATTTTCTCCTACTCTCTGCTGTAATACATCCATTTCCCTGAATCAAATGTCAGCTGTTTGTCTTTACCTACAGGTTTCCTGTCCCTCTCTAACCCTCAGCCACATATTCTTCCAGGTAGGACTCTCAACTACTACCTCTCACTTGAGTCTTCCCACAAGCCCCCAGCCCCAGAAAGATGTAGTGACACCCCTGCATGCAGCCACCATGCCATGTACACAAGTCTTCAGGTGTGGATTTAGCCACAAGGTGGTTGTTGTTTTGCTGGCCTCAGGGTGGAAATGACCCAGAAGGGCAGGATCTTCTGCTTTAGCCTTATTTGCCCTGTATCAGCTGCCCTTGGACATCTCTCTTGAAAACCCCTCTCTTGAAAAGCCCAAATAATCACCTACCCACTAACTTGCTTACGATCCTACATCCCCATATCAATGGTGGGCACTCCCTCTCATTCCCTCAGGCAAACTGATGGGATTGCATCACCTTGCTAGTTCTAAACCGGCATCTTTTTTTTTTTTTTTTTTACAAATAGTTTGTTGTCGAGTTGGTTTCCATTTAACACCCGGTGCTCATCCCCACAAGTGCACTAAACCCACATCTTTACCTTCTCTTGGTCACACCCTGTCCCCACTCCCTGCACTGCCCCTTCCTGGTGCAGGCCCCCATAGCTCTCTTGTATGAGTCTCCTCCCCAGCCCCAGCCCCCTCCCCAAAGCAGCCAAAATAACCTTTCAGAAAGGAAACTTATACTCCCAAACCTGCTGTCTAAAATCCCTTGATGGCTTCTCCTGCCTTATAACAATAGTTCATGGGGTAGAGATGAAAGACGAAGCATACCCGTTAGGACATCTGGAGAATTTTGTCAAGCTGTGCTGTCCCCCTGCTCACAGTAATTCTGGAACATTTCCTAAGGTCTTACTCTACTATTATACCTTTGCTTGTGAAGTTTCTTCCTCGTTCAATGCCTGTGTTCCTCAGTTCCATGTGACCACACTCTGCCCCTGTTTAAGGTCTAATTCAAAAGCTGCCTTCTCCAGTAAACCCTTCCTGACCTCCAATCCAGATACAGTCTCTTCGCCATCTGGATCCTCTCTGTGAGGATCCATGTTATATCCTGTTATATTTGTCGTCTGTATTCATATCTTATCTTCTCTACTAAACCATCAGCTGTCTATTCTGATTCATCCTTATCATAAATGTGCCATGTGGATACTGGGGATTCCCTAAAAACGTGTTGAATGGAGGAGCTCGGTGCAATTAGAACAGATGGGGCCCAGAATTAACACTCCATCTCTTGGGCAGGAAAGCTTCACTCAGGACATAGACCTAAATATCAACATGGAGCACCAAGAGTAAGCCCAGTCCTGTGGTGAGGGGGTAAGACTAAAATGGCAGCAAGGGAAAGATATAGCATGGTCTGAGCTTTCAGGGAACACATTATCTATCCAGGGGGGAAAAAGAGTGAGTCAATAGGTAAAGGGAACTTCTGGGTCAGCCAAAAGAGACAGTATCACTGTGAGATTATAGTGTACTATGGATCACAAAGCTGAAATGCTGAATTGAAGAAAAGTGTCCCAAATCACATAGCTAATAACTGGCAGAGCTAGGTCTCAAACTTGGCCAGTTTGATAATGGGTATGACACTCTTAAACACCTGAATGTCTAGCCTGAATGAAATAGAAAATGGGACTTGCTGAGATGCTGAAATGTGAGGCATAATTTTGAGTGGTTCTTTGACATGGGCAAACAGCCCAAATTAAGGATGTCATGCTGTTTTGTCCACCCCATTCTAAACAGCTCCTTGCTCTACCCACTGAAAAGTGAATCCTTCTGTTTGCCCTCCCTCAGTAGCCACTCAAGCCAGAAGCTTGGAGGTCCCCTTCAGATTGTTCACATTTAATCACCTCCTGAATCACCTTTCATGTTCACATCTCCTTCCCCATGGCCATTACAAGATAGGCCCCCAACATCTCTTGCTTTGACCCCTGTTGCAGCCTCCATGACCCCAGTCCCTCTCCCCTACAGTTTTCTTCTCACACTTTTGCCAGAATCGTTCATCTAGAAAAATATTTGGTCATTGGTTCTGCCAATGCCGGTGGTATTGAGACTGAGCTCTGTAAGCTCTTTGGGAACTAAGACCTGCCAACATTTTGACATTCTCACCTTGCTAACTGACCTAACCATTCTATAAACAGTTCCATCTGCCTGGAAATGCCCTTCCTCCTACTTTATCTAAATGCTCCTTGACTTTATAACTCAAGCATCATAGACTCTAGGCCACCTTATCTGTCTCCCTCCCTACCCTTCCCCCCTGGATATGATCCCACTACTTCCTGTGTTGCCACAATACCATTTATCACTCCAGAAGACAGTAGAGCCTAGTGGTTACTAATGCAGCCTCCTAAAGTCAGACTGCTTGGATTCTCATCCCATACTCACCTATGTAAACTTGAGCAAGTTGTCTAACCTCTCTGAGCTTCACTTTCCTCTTCCACAAAACAAGGATAATAATGCTGTTATTATAGTGAGGATTAAATAGTCTGTATAATGTACAGGAACAGTACCTGGCACATGTGACCTCCTGCTATTTAAGTGGTAGCTCTTACTGTTATTTGTTTTATAAGTTCCTTATCTGGCTCTTTCATCAGACATTTGGGCTGGATCAAGATCTCATTTGTCTTTCTATCTCTGGTACCTAGCAGGGACAGGTATATGTAGTAGGCCCTTGAGAAGTTTTTGCTGAGTTGATGATGGAAAAATGGATGAGTGGATGATGGATGGATTGTTGGATTAAAGGGAAGATGAGTGGATGGATAAATAGATGAGTGTCTGGGTTTATGGGCTAGATGGATAAGTGGGTGGATAAATTGCTAAGTAGGTAGATGGATGGATGATTAGATGTGTGGAGGGATGAGTGGTTGGATGCATGCCTAGATGGATACATGGATAGGTAGAAGGGTGGATGGTGGGTTTATGAGCTAGATGGATAGGTAGATGGTCAAACAGATGGTTAAGTAGACAGCTTAGTCCCATTTAAATAGTATGGAACAAAGGAAAGCTGTGCCTCAAGTCAGTTTTGTCAGCCAGCTGAAAAGAAGATTGTGTAATATGTGATTTATTAAGTTTGGAGTTTTTTGTTGTTGTTGTTGTTGTTTTTCCCCCTAAGCACAGCTGTCTTCCTGCTCTGGATTTTTGGTCTCGGGCAATCTGTTACTTACAATATCACTGTATCCTTGTAAAGTTAGACCTTCAGTAAATCTTCTTCAAGCCTCAGAGTATACACATGTATACTGTGTTTTGGCTACACGGAAAAGAACTATAATCCTTGCCCTGTAAGACTTTGCAGTTTAATTGGGAAAAGATAATTAATAGAAGCTTGTCAGTCACTGTTAATTTGGAGTTGCCTTAAAGCTGGGCCAGGGATAGCACCTGCTTTTGGTGACAGCCAGGATAACTCAGAAAAGCTACTTTGAAGAGGTGGTTTGAAGGCAAGGAAGTGTGTTGTCATGAGGAGGTGGCACAAGCAGAGGCAAATCCTGAAGGTTGGAAGCAGAAAAGCCCGGAATGTCCAGAATATTGAATGCAGCCTGGGGCCCAATAGCACAGCCTGGGGCTGCTGATGGTGAGGAAACCTGGTTCAGGTTGGAGGCCTTCCCATTGGCCCCAAACTACACAATAGCTGTAGGGTCCTCTACTAGTGAGGAGTGACCCTTGGAGCCTCAGATGCCTCAACCAAAACTGAGAAACACACTCCCTGCTCCATGGGGTTACGGAGATGATGAAAGGATTTAAGGCATGTGTCATATCAATGCCAGACCCGCTGTGTTGCTCAACATTCACCTGTTTTCTTCCTTCTTCATATAGCAGCATAGGCTGGTGGTCAAGAACATGAGCTTTAGACCCATGTTGCTGTTCAGCTTTGGAGCCTCATTGCTATCAAATCCAGTTACTAGCTGCAAGATCTTAGGCAAGTTACTTTACCTTCTCTGCCTCAGTTTCTTCATCTACAAGGTGGGGCTGATAATGATATCCACCTGTCAGGATGATTGTGAGGAATACATGAGTTAATGTATGAGAACCTAGGATAATGCCTGACACATAGTAAGTGCTACATAAGTATTTTTCTTATTTTAATACTATTTTAAATATTCCTAAAGAGATGAACACTTCGTTCCTGTTTACTGGAGTGAGAAGCAGCAAACCTTGTATCTATGGATAAGGTGGGGCGTAAATTCCCCTTTACCAAGCACTACTAATGTCAGGTGTTTAGATTAATCTAATCTAATATTAATTTAGATTAATTTATTTAAAACACTTTAGGGGCGCCTGGTTAGTGGCTTAGTCGGTTAAGTGTCCAACTTTCGCTTAGGTCATGATCTCGCGGTTCGTGGGTTTGAGCCCTGCGTCGGGCTCTGTGCTGACTGCCAGCTCAGAGCCTGGAGCCTGTTTCAGAGTCTGTCACTCCCTCTCTCTCTGACCCTCCCCTGCTCACGCTGTCTCTCTCTCTCTCCTAGAAATAAATAAAAACATTAAAAAAAATTAAAACATTTTATATATTATATATCATGTATAATTTGAATGTGATTTAGATTAATCTAATGTTAATGCCCACTTTTGGGAGTAGGTAATTATCACTCCCAACCTTGACATGGAGCAACTGAGACTCAGAGATACCTAATTAGTGACTTATCAGAGACATGCCCTTAGCAAGTGGCGGTGCTAGGATGCTAAGACATCACATTTCCACTCCCCAAAGCTGTTTAGGCTGGCAGTCATCCATGCCGTTCACCATGGTACGTGGATCAGGAAACAGAGGTCCAGGGGGAGGAACAGACTTACCCAGGATGTCACAGTGAGCAAGTGAAAGTTCTGGGATCAGAACCCTGGCCTCTTGATTCTCAGCCCACTGTTCTTGACAGTATGGAGAACATAGGTGTCTATAAGTCTTCATCAGATGGATCCTGCATTTTCTTCCCCAAGGAATCACATTTCCAGTCACTGGACCACAGAGCCAGCAATGGAGGAGAGGAATGATCACCTTATAGCATGAACCTGTATGGTTGGTTAAAGGAATTTGGTGACTCGCATGGGCTTTTCCACTCCCACCCATCATGGTAGGGAATTCCTCAACCCTTTCATCATCTAGGGTCACTGTTAGTTTAACCGAAGACACTGAATGGTTTTATGAGTGACCAGACAGATCTTGCTGCACTGTGGGTCATTTTGACCAGCCCAGCTTCCCAAGTAAGCATGGAGCTTCTTTTCTGCCATGACTTCTTAGCTCTCAGAGTCACTTTCCTTCTGTAGCTAGAGTTGGGCTTTCGTGAAAGATAAGACAAAGCCTAGAGGTCACCTGCCTCGAGATTTTGGCCACTTGGAACTTGAGAGGGAGAAATTTGAGGCTCTGAGCACATGTTCCTACCCTGCAGATGTAAAGGCTGCATCTTCTGTGCCAAGCAAACTGGGTAACAGTTGCAATTAACCAAATAACACAAGAAGGAAGGGAACTTTTCTTGCCTATTCAGATGGATATTTGGGGACCTTAATTACCAGCAATTTTTCTCAATCCACAAATGTGTCAGTTATTGTCAGTGAGACGAAGTCCGTAAGATAAAAGCACTCCTGTTTATTTTCCTAGAAAATACAAAAAGTTATAACAAAGGGAATATCGTGGACTTGTTTGAGTTTTTATTGTTCAGAAGCAAAGAGCCAGAAGGGACATCAGAAAGAGATTGCAGGTAGTGATTTTTCAAACATCCTTTTGGAGAGCAGAATTCTTAGTCATGTGACATTTTAAATGAAACGCCAATTTATAAAAGAGGTAAAAATGGAGAAGTGCTGGATTTCATGGATAAGCAGTCCTACCTGCTCAGTATCCCCCTCTCCCGTTTCAATGAGGCTACTGTGCAGAACCCGCAGGATCCTGCACACACAGCTTTTAAAACTAGTGATCTAGTTCACCTCATCTGAGGATCAGGTAAGAAAATAAAGGCATAGAGAATTAAAGTTGTAGTTTATTCAGAGTGAAGTTTGGAACTCCTTTCTCTTAGTGCAATGTTCTTTAATGATGAAGTTGGAGTTTTGTTCTGGTTATCTACGAATAGGTAACAAACATGGATTTTAGTGACTTGTATTTCTTATGAATCTATGGTTTGGTCAAGGCTCAGAGGGAATGACTTGTTTTATCCCATGATACCAGGAATCTCAATTGACATAATCCAACTAGCGGGTTCTGGCTGGATGTGTCTCTTCATACAGTTTTAGGGTCTCTCCACATGACCTTTTCAGCATGGCAACCTCAAGATACTTGGACTTCTTACATGGAGAGTCAGGGTTCCAACTGAGAGTTTCAAACACCCAGACAGAGCTACAAGTCTTCTTTCTGATATATCCTAGAAAGTTCTAGAATGTAATTTCTACCACATTCTGTTGGTCACATAGGGCCAGCCCTGGTTCATTGTGGGAAGGAACTACACATGGGTATGCATACTGGGAAGTGTGGATCATCGGGAAGCCATCTTGAATGCTGCTATCTGATTACCTTGCTTTTGGCAAGACCTTACATGACTTACTTAAATAGATTCTGATGTGGTTTGACCTGAAACAGAGAACATACAAGTCATTATGGTTTTCCTTAGATCTTAAGAGTACTGTCACATGAGGAATGGTAGAGTAGTTCTAGAAGGCCACAGAAATCTGACCCAGGACCAAAAAAGCCATAGTTACAAGGAGACTAGTTTTGATTGACCATAAAAAAAGAACATAAACAATTAAAACAGCCAACATTAGACATGACTTTCTCTACATGAGTAGTGAGTTTCTCCAGGTCTCCCTCACTCCTTCTACCACTGAAAGTATCTGATTCTCAGTGAAGATGATTAGTAGAGAAACTTGCATCTCCTTGAGCTCTGGGATGCTGAAATACTATGTGCATTTCTAAGAATCAAGATTTCATATAAATCTAATTCTTGTTTGTTTGTCTTTTCTTTTTCCCCCTTTTTGGACATTTCCTTCATCTGACTGCCCATCAATATATAGAAGAAATGCTTATTCCTACTCCTATTACTTGTAAGTATCGACCCGGGGAAACTTTGCTTCGTGCCCTGTAAGGGAACCTGTAGCATGCATTTCCTGCACCAACCAAGTGTCTATTGGTTTCTCATACTCCCTTCTGTCTAAGTCATCTGTAGCCCCAAAGTTTTTATTTCTCGTAGATGTTTTCCATTTGAAAATGCACTATCATTGTTGCATTGTTGATGTCTGTTATGTTTCTGCCATCTTGGATCCCCCCCATCCCTTTGTTTGGAGCTTTGAGGGGATATTTCTCCTTTGGTTGTGTAATATTCTAGTTAGAAATCGCCAAATTTCAGCAAGAGGTCAACTTAATCCCCCTGCAGGACTTGCAGACATAAAACATAATCACAGATCTCAGCAACTTCAGGGAAGTCTACTTGGGGAATGTGTCACCTTAAGGGGCTCAAAGGTTAGAAAGAAATTCATTCGCTGTTTCCACTATTTCATCAAGTCTACAGGGAAACGGGACTTTACCTAAAACCAGCCTTCACAGGTTGTAGACACATCCAAGGTCTTGGGGCTAGAATTATCTCAGTCTGGTGTTTGGCAATAGTTATCTTCTGTTATCAATCCACTTTATTAGTAGTTACAGCTGGCCTGTTGCCTGTCAGGTTTTTTTTTTCACTTTCTAAAATGATGGTTTTTCTCATTATTAAACCAGACATTTTGAGAACACAAAAGTAAAGGGGAAAAAACTACATAAATAGATCCTTGGTAATGAAAAGTTAAGAAAACCACTGAAGTAGTCCCATATCCTTAATATGCATTTCCAGTGTTTGAACATTGAGGTCAAGAAAAGTGTGTGAAATCACAGATCCAGTGGGATTAAACCTCAGAATGACTGGCTTCTGGTAAAGTGTACTGTCCATCATTCCATGTCTTGCTCCACCCCGGCACACCCAGCCTTACGAGAGAGGCCCTGTCTGTTAGTGATCATCTGCTGAAGCCTTCACAGATGAGGATGGAGCCAGCAAAAGGCTCTGCTGCTACCTCTGCTCAGGGTTTCAGTCTAAGGTCAGTAGGCTAGTCACTGAGTGGATAAGATTCTGGTACCACCACCATCACGTTGTATAGGAACCGATGGACCCCACCACCAACGTTGAAAGTACTGGAAAACCTGTTTCATTTGTTCATTCACTCATCTGGCAAACATGCATTGAACATGCACATTATGTTCCAGACACTGTGGATGGAGAGATGATGAGAACTTTGAGTCCCACCTTCCTAGCATTCAACCCTGTCTGGGGACTAGTATGAAATCAAATACTTGAAATGTTGGCCGAGATGCACCTATATGTACTGTGGTTTAGGAGCACTTACTTGGGTGACTAATTTTTTAATGAGACAGGGGATACTTACCAGTATTTTTGCCCACTACTTAGAAGAAACAGGAATTCTAAGCAAAGGGAACTGCAAAAGCACAAGGTTTACAATGTTATAGGGTGGTGTTCCTATGGTGAAGAGAATGAGCTCTGGGAATTATGCAGCTCTGGGTTCAAGCCACATCTTTGTTACACACCAGTTATGAAGCCTTGAGAAAATCCTTAGAACTCCTTGAGCCCTATTTCTCTTCACTCTAAAATAGAGCTAAGAGTGCCTAACTCAGGGAATGAGGGATTTTATAAAGTGCCCCACACAAAGTTGGCACTAATGAAATGTTAGTTTTTTTAATTTCCTTTTTAGAAACCATAAGGGGCCAGGGAAGTAGTGGTGGCCCCTGGGAGCTCCTCTGGCCTCTGAGAAGTTTTTCTGACATCGGTGTTCCACAGTAGTTACAGACATGCAGTGACTCATCCCAGGCTCTGGGCACCTCACCTCCTCTATCTGTTAGCCAGTGTGCATAGCACTGTCTTTGGATGCCCACTTCATACCAGGCACTGTGCTGGGTACTGTGGTAGAATCAAAAATTTACAGTGCAAGAGTGTAAGAGACAGACTAGCAAGTACTTGTAGTTCAAGGTGCAGTGAGAAACAGTTGTGCAAACTTAGAGTTCTTTTTTGATTTTTTTAATGTTTTATTTATTTCTGAGAGAGAGAGAGACTGAGCATGAGCAGGGGAGGGTCAGAGAGAGAGGGAGATACAGAATCCAAAACAGGCCCCAGGCTCTGAGCTGACTGTCAGCACAGAGCCTGATGCGGGGCTCGAACCCATGAACAACGAGATCATGACCTGAGCCAAAGTCGGACGCTTAACCGACTGAGCCACCCAGGCGCCCCTGTGCAAATTTAGAATTCTAAGTCACAGATTTTTTTAAATGTTTATTTCTGAGAGAGTGCACACAAGAGGGGAGTGGCAGAGAAAGAGGGGGACAGAGGATCCCAAAGCAGGCTCTGCGCTGACAGCAGTGAGCCTGATGTGGGGCTCAAATCACAAACCACGAAATCATGACCTGAGCACAGTCAGATGTTCAACTGACTGCCACCCAGGTGACCCCTAAATCACAGATCTTAAAGTGTGAAGCTCATGCCAGCTGGGTAACTGACCATGGTTGAATATTCAGAGGAGCAGAAGAACTGAAAATGCAGACAGAGAGGTAGAAGCAAAGCCTTAAGAACCAAGTCCTTTGCAGAAGAAAGATTTGACAGTAGGGAGGCAGAGAGATAATGACATGGCCCTGACATCTGAGCATCAGCAGTCACTTTTGCAGGTCATGGGGTAGGTTGAGGGAGGAAGCCAGTCTAGAGCCCATGAGGAGGAGGATACTTCTTTTAACCACTAGGCTCTAAAACAGAGAAGAAACATGAGAGTGGCTACTTGAAGGGCCAGAAAGTCCTGGGCACTTGTATAACGAAGTAGAGGGGTCTGTGCAGAGGAAGAAGCTGAAGATGCTGGTGGGGGGCAGGGAGGAGGGCACCTCTGGAAGGGAAGGTCTGGAGGCACAGTGTTTGGGGAAGAGGTAGCAGCCTCGGAAGGGAGGCGCAACAGGTTCTGTGAGACCGTAGGACTGAGATGCATGTAGGTGGAGAAAAGGGATCAAAAAGGAAATGCTGGCCCCTGTGATTTGCAGATTCAGAACTCCCTTCTTAGTTATAGACCCCAAGTGCCTGCTTTCAACCCTCTCTCCTCAAAGTGTGGTCTGTAGACCAGCCTCATTGGCAGCACCCTGGAGCTTGTCAGAACTGCCGCACCCAGGGTCCCAGCTCGGTCCTCCTGAATCCGAGCCTGCATTGTAACAAGATCCCCAGATGGCTCACATGCACATTAAAGTTCAAGAAGCTCTGACTTAACCAGAATCTCTAAAATAAGAAAAGTAATACCTTTCCTTCAAGGGTTGGAGAGCCACCTCGTCCCTCTCAAACCCCCAGTATCTTCCACGAGAGAGAGCCCCTCCAACGCACTTTGGCTAAATAATCTTTTCAATGAAATCCATGTTTATTCATTCAACAGGTATTTGTGGGGTTCCCACTTATGTGCAAGCACCGGTCAAGGTTCTGGCATATAGAACACCACAAACAAAATTCCCTGCCCACATGAAGCTTTCTAGCAGGAAAGATAGAGAGTAAACAACATGTGTAAGAAAGGTGGCATAGATGTTACAGAATCATCAATGAGCTAAGGGGAAAAAGATAAATAAATCAGAGAAAGAGTACGTGAGGAGCAGAGGAACATTTCATAACAAAGAGGCCTTCCAGGGCTCTCCCTCACTGAGAGATCCTATACACAAGACCAGGGATCCACAAACATTTTCCGTAAGGAGGTCCTAGTAAATATTTTTGGCTTTGTGAGAAAATGGTCACTCTTGCATCTACTTACCTCTGCTGTTGTAACAGAAAAACAGCTATATACGATGCACAAGGGAATGAGCATCAATGTATTTTAATTTAAAAAATATTTTAAAAAACCAGATAGTGGACTTGATTTGTCCTGAGGGACATAGTTGGCCCGTCCCTACCCTAGACTTTTGAGACAGGAGGAGGATGGAGTTCAAGGCTCATCCTGTTTTGTGAGCTCCTACTGTGTGTTGCCCCGTGTGCTTGCTGTTGCAGACAGAAAGGTGAATGAAGTACACCTGAACCACTTGAGAAGTGGGTGGAAGTTGAAAAGAATTACCACTTGGTAGTTGCAATGGGCCAGACTCATCTAATGATGACACGTCTTGCAAGATGCATGTTAACTGTGTTGAATCTATTTAGACATTGAGACTGAGCTTTGAGGAATTGTCTAGATCCTGCAGGTGAGATGTGGCAGGGCTACGGTTTGAACCCAGGACCAGATATCCCCAAGCCGTGTGCTTCCCTCTCACTAAATCCTGTTCTTCAGGGGGTGGAGGGGCTTCTGTCCAGACCATGTGCTTGGACAACCCTTGGCCAGGCTGCAGGAGAAGCAGGATCCAAAGGCAAGTCTGCTTGTCTGAAGAATCTCAGTTCTGTTCATGGACATCAGTGCCTTGCAAGGGACAAGAAGTGGTAGCTATTCCTGATTGACAAGGACACCCTTGAGGCAATTCTGTCTTTGCTGGCCTGTGGATTTGCCAGCTGGTCAGAGCTGAGAGCACTGCGCTGCCAGATCAAAGGTAGCCAAGGAGTTAGAGTAAAGAGTTACCAACAGAGTGCTAATAACGACCAGGATAAACAGAGCTCTAGATCAAAGGAACTGAGACTCAGGACAGAGACGAGTCTAGAATGGAGCCCTTCATTGTCCAGCACACACTAAAAAATAGGGAAATAATGTGAGTTTTGTTGCCAAACCTAGTTCCCAATTCTGTGTCAGACTGTTCAGACATCGAACATTTATGGAACCACTCTGAGCCTCAGTTCTGCAAAGCGGTGATAACAGTGGTAACTCCTCAGCATCTTTGCATTTTGGGGAGGGGTAGCGAGAGGGTATATGTAGAGTGGCTGACACCAAGTAGCAGCTGTGAGTCCTCACATCCCGAGCTAACAGATGCTAATGCTTTTCTAGAGTACCTTTTTGCCTTTCTCTATAGTAAAGAAGCACCCAACAGCTTCAGTGCCTGCTTTTTAAAAGGATATTAAGAGTTGGAATGTGTTCACGGATTAATTTATCTCAAGGTATGTGATGGGCACTGTAATTGTTTCAAACAGAGACATTTTAGTGTAGTAGTTCTTGAAAAAGCACTAAGATGTTTACCGACTATTCCGGTAGAGAGAGAGAGCACTTAACTATTTCACTTAGCCTTAGGTAAATGTGTATATGTGTCAGGGAGACAGAAACCAATGACATGGGCTGGCCTTGTCTGCAGAGACTCTGTAACTCTTGAGGTTTCCCCATATCCTTCCCATCTCTCCCCATTGCAGCATATTTGAATCCTACATCTATCCTTCAAGGTCTGTATCTAACAGTATCTCCTACAGGAAGTCTTCCCTGATTCTCTCCACCTGGGGGAATGACCTTTTTTTCTCTGATCTCTCACTGCAATTACTTGTTATGATGGGCCAGAAGGGGCAAATGTGTCTTAAGAATGTTTCTTGTTCTTTGTGGTTTTCCTCATGTGAGTGAGAAGAACAAGATGATATTAAAAGACGTAACAGCCAAAGTCAACAGAGAGATGGTCTGTTCTTAGAAAGAAAAACAAGTTTTAGCTACCTCTAGATCCTTTCCCTTCCTTGCTTCTGTATCTTTAAGGCAGCCTTTGCTCCTATTCAGCATCTGAGTCTCAGTTTCCTAATATGTAAAGTGGAGACTAAAAATGGATACCTCACAATGATCTTCCAAGGATTCGAGGACGTAATGTTGGGAAAATGCCTATCATGTAGTAGATCTTCAACCAAAGTAAGAAATCACCTCCCTTTGGTCAGTGCATACACCTTTTCACATCATAGGCTGTTGCAAATCAAATATCATTGCCTCAGTACACATAAAGAGGAATTTAAAATGATTATATCAAGAGATACTGGAAAAGCTTTTTATGTAATTCATCAGCCACTTCAAATAAAAATGAAGAAAAGATAGGAATCTAAGGAGACCATTTAGAGATGATAAGTATCAATTACCAAAAGCTGACAGCAGACATGCTGACAGGGGGAAAGAGAAGGCATCACCATGAGGGCAAGGCAGAGATGGCTGCCATGCTGCTGTTCAGCCAAGGGGAGAGAACCGATTCCTGGGCTCCACCGCAGAGCAGCTCAGTCCCTTTGAAAGTGTGGCCTGAGGATCTGCATGGTAGCACACACCTCACATTATTATTTTGCATGCCTACTTTGACAGCACCTTCCATCCTCACATCCTCACATCACCCCAATCCAACTGTCCCTTTCTCAATATCACAGCTTCCTGGAATGCCTAGCCACCCTCTGTGCTTGGAGAATTCCAATTAAAAGGGCAAATTGTCATTCTTATTTAGGCAGACCATATCCCTGTCTTCATCTTTGTTGTTGCATTCAGCCTTCATTCATTTGTCCCCTGACTCATTCATGAACAATTCTCAGGTTATTCTGCCCGTGGTGTATTTGCACGTCTGTCTCCTTGTTGACAAGGACTGTGTATTACTCATCTTTCATTTCCTGATGACTAACTTGGAGCCCAGAACAAATCAGACATCATAAGACTGTGTCGATTACATGAATGAGTACACACAGGTGGGTGTATGTGTGAGGTTGATACCCCCATTTTGTTTTCTTTCCCATTGAATTATGCTTTTCCATTCGCCAGAAGATACTATCAGTTTTCATATATTTTTGGCATATGGTGATGGGGGGGTGTCTTTTGGATCAGACATACTTTGTAATTGTATATTGGTTTTAGGTTTAGAAATGTTGTACTTGCATTTCACAATTATAAATGCATAAAATTAATGAATGCTGCCACAACAAGATAGATATAAATGCAGTGGGCCAGATCATGTGCACAGATAGATTTGGTTAGGGATTGCAACCGAATGGATGCTTTATTGTTTACTCTATTGAATTAGAGTCTAAACACATCAGTCATGAATACCAAACAGAGCAAATCTATAAGTCAGAGGCTCTGTCACCTTAATCAGGGAAAATATAAATGAGCCTTTCCCCCCCAAAGAAGATGGAAGATGTGTATACTTCAGTTGTAAGTCTATACTTAAGTTTTAAAACCAACTAGGTTTTAGTGATGCCTTGAGGCTTTAGAAGGGTCTGCCTGTGATTCTAAATGCTTCTCTTCCGTAAATGCATTTGAACTTTGTAAAGCAAGTAAATGAGAGCATGGGGAATACTGCTGACAGAGAGTGGTGACATACTGAAATGTAGTTGGAAAGTGAAGTTCTCGTGGAGAAAGTTGTGCTACTCTTTCACACTACTCACAGCTTCCGTCAAGAATGAAAGACTTCGAGTAAATACCCAATAGTGTGATTACTGGGTCATAGGGTAGTTCTATTTTGGATATACTGAGGCGCCTCCATACTGTTTTCCACAGTGGCTGCGCCAGTTTGCATTGCCACCAACAGTGTATTAGGGTTCCTTCTTCTCCACATCCTCACCAACCCTTGTTGTTTCTTGTGTTTTGATTTTAGCCATCCTGATAGGTATAAAGCGATATCTTATTGTGGTTTTTATTTGCATTTCCCTGATGATGAGTGATGTGGAGCATCTTTGTATATGTCTGTTGGTCATCTGTATGTCTTCTTTGGAAAAATGGATAAAGAAGTTGTGGAAGTGTGTGGAGGGGANACATGGATAGATCTAGATGGTGCATTGCTAAGTGAAATAAATCATCTGAAGAAAGACAAATACCATATGATTTCACTCATGTGGAACTTAAGAAANGTATATGTCTGTTGGTCATCTGTATGTCTTCTTTGGAAAAATGGATAAAGAAGTTGTGGAAGTGTGTGGAGGGGATATAAAATGTGTATATATATATATAATATGGAGTATTACATATATGTAATATGTATACATATATAATACTGAGTGTTANATATAATATTATATATATCATATATATAATATGGAGTATTACTCAGCCATAAAAAGAATGAGATCTTGCCATTTGCAACAACAACATGGATAGATCTAGATGGTGCATTGCTAAGTGAAATAAATCATCTGAAGAAAGACAAATACCATATGATTTCACTCATGTGGAACTTAAGAAACAAAACAAAGAAAAATAGACCACCAACAACAAAAAACCTCTAAATACAGAGAACAAACCGGTGGTTATTAGAGATGAGGTGGGGCGGGGGGGTATGTGTGTGAAAAAGACAAAGGGAATTAAGAGTACACTTATCTTGGTGATCACTGAGAAATGTACTGAATTATTATATTGTATACCTGAAACTAATATAATGCTATATATTGATTATACTTCAGTATTTTTAATTAAAACAAATTTTTAAGAATGAAAGACTTACTTCCCCAGTGACCAGAATTACTGCTGGTAGACAACTCTTGGCTGATAGCTCCCTTTGGGACAATTTGTCCTTCAGAGCCATTTCACCCAAGGTCATCCAGTAGCTGTTCACATGGGGGTATAAGAGTCACCCCAGCTTCAGAGCTTCCCATGGGGTTGCCATAAGCCTTCATTGTCCATGCACCACCAAAGTCCCCTTCTACCCACTCTTTCCCTTCCCTTCCCATCCTTCACCTACTGTTTCCTTTCCCTTCCATAGACATTGACCCCAGAAGCACTTCCTGATTCATCCCCTGCCTGTCATTCTCTGTCCCAGAGTCTAAGTTTCAAGGAACACAATCTGCCACACTTCCGTTGGCTTCTCTTCCATTTGGCCATTGGAAATAAGTAGATTTGAATGTGTGGCATGCCCCTTCCCTGCATATGCATGCATCATTGCCTGTGGACCCTTTGTGTACTAACTAATTGGGGTCACCACTTGTTGCCCACTGATAATAATAAACACTAAAAACTTCTCCCTTGGGCACTCATTCATTCACAGGCATTTGCTCCTCTCTGGGCTGTGGGCGTCTTCATGCATAGCTCCCACTTTGTATCACAGAAGTGACTGTAGCTATTGCTGGACAAGCCAGAGGAAAGAGTGAGGGTCAAAAGTGCCCACCACCACAGGGGCGCCTGGGGGGCTCAGTCGGTTGAGTGTCCGACTTCGGCTCAGGTCATGATCTCACAGCTCGTGGGTTCGAGCCCCGCGTCAGGCTCTGTGCTGACAGCTCAGAGCCTGGAGCCTGCTTCCGATTCTGTGTCTCCTTCTCTCTCTGACCCTCCCCTGCTCACGCTGTCTCTGTCTCTCTCTCAGAAATAAATAAAAAAAACATTAAAAAAAAAAAAAAGTGCCCACCACCATGCTCCTCAAGGCCCTCCAGGGAAGGAATGGGTTTAATTCTGAAAGCTCTTGCCTTTAGCAAGCATCCCCAGAGTGGGAACGACTCTTGCAGCTAGGGCTGTGTAGCACAGATAGGATCCTGAGGGGCTCAAACTGGAAAATGCCTTTCTAAGTGTTTCAGTGTAGTGCTTTTAATGGAAGGAAGTGCTTTAGTTAAGCTCTGTAGTGTTGATAATGATGATAATGATTACATCGTGTTTGTATATACAGCTTTATCTCTTCCAAAGTGCTTTCCCACTTAGTACCTGGGTGTCTGGTTGGGCTTGGAGGCACTTAGCAAGGTATTATCGAATGGATGACTATGCCGTGCAGGAATGAGCCCCACCATCCTGGCTCTGCAGCTTTGGGAACTTGACTCAATCCCACCTTCAGTGACTTGTCTGTAAAATGGGGGTAATAACTCCTTCAGTGCTGTTTCACTGACATATTCTTTCATTCATGAGCATTTACTGAGCAGTTGTTATTTTGTGCTAAGTACTGAGCTGGGCGGTAAGTATTTAGAAAGAAATGTCCTTCTCTCAGGAAGCTCACAGCCTAAAAGGCAACTTGCACATGTTAAAAAGTTATGAAATAATGTTATACATACATGGAAGAGGAGAATGAAGACATGATAGAGGTGATGATAGAGGTGATAGACACGATAGAGATGAAGTCACTGAATCTGCTTTGAGGAAAGATCCCTCTGGACCAAAGGGCTTAGTAGGGTGCCTAGCCTGGGGAAGATGCAGGATGCCTCACTGGAAAAATTACACCCATGTTTCTCCTTGGCCCCACTGTCTAGAAATACATACACACGTACACGTGCACACACACAAACACATTGTATAACTAAATAGATTACATGCTGGGGAACAACATGGGGAGAAAGAAATAGAGTAAAAAAGGATAGAAAAGAGGAAAGTGAAAGTGTGAATCCCAGCCCCACTACCTAGCAGCTGTGAATCCTGAGCATTCTGAGTTTGTTTCTTATCTGTAAAATGGGAATGTTAGTGCTCAATTCATGAGATTATCTTAGGAAATTAAACGATATAATGTATGTGCCAGGGGAATGGTTGTCATTTATTAAATAGCAGAGCTGAGCTGGGACATAGCCATGGTGGGTGGTGTCAGGAGTTGGGGGAAGATAGAAGCTGTAACTTCCAAACGTAAGTCAAATGGAAGAAGAATTTATCCAATAGAAGGAAGAGGGGCTATGATAGACACAGGTTCTTAAACTCACAAAGTGTCTTCCCTGAGTAATCGGATAAGACACACTTCCTCCTGGCATCCATCCCTGTGGATAGCCATGAGAGAGGTCAGAGTCAGTTAATGATTCTGTCCAGCATCCCGAGGGAGGACAAAATCATTTCAACATAAGAACGCTTTGTAGACCAGTGGTCAGAAAAAAGGCTGGGGTTGATGTTAGAAGGTCTCCCCTTGGTTATTTCTAAAATAGGAGCTGGAGAGTGACAGGTCTGTCACTGCCAAAACCTGCCTTAAAAGAGGCAAGGTTCTCCGAATGCAGAAGGGCCACGCTATTGTGTGCAGTTCCATTTTTGCACTGAGAATGTTGCCTCCTTCCTGTGAACAGAGCTCAGAGGAGCTGGTGTATGTTTGAGGAGGGCAGCAAGGTAGTGGATACCACAAGTCACAACCTATAAGGACTGAAGAACTGATTTCATTGGTCTCAAGGGTTGGCTAGACATTTTAAAGTTCACCAGGCTACTCTAATCTGAAACCATGGATGAGAGCCGTCCATCTGAAAGAGCTTGAGAATCCAGGGTCATGGAATATAGGCATTTGGAAGATAAGCAGGAGAGCTTGTTCTGGCCACTTAACTTAGAACCTCAGGTGAGAATTTGTTCCCACTGTATCATCAAATAGATACAGCTTTGGTTATGCGCATGGAAATTGAGTTTGGAAGGCAGAGTCTATAGAAGATGGAGCCCAATTTGCCAACACCATTTCCTTCCTTTAGATATTGAGGTAGACAATCTGTCTGCTATTCACGAGTGCGTAGGTGCCATTCAACAAATGGCAAAAAATACCCTGGGCACATTATAAAATAGCTTTTAATTTATCATAACAACCATTCTTCCCAGTGGTATTGGTATCACTGCCATGATCAATCTCCTGGGAAATAGGTGTTCATGAGCCTTCTTCCTTGAGTGAAACCTCAAGGAGCCCAGTTCTTCTGCTCATGATATCTGCTTTGTATCAGAATAAAAGAGCATTGGCTGAGCTTCTTTCTGGAGCAGTTTTTCATTCCAAAGGCTTTGAACCACTGGGTAAAACATTCTAAAAGGATGGGAATTGCTGGGTATACAACAACCACTCAGTTGTTTTTTGTTTGTTTCTTAACTGGAAGGATTAAAAGGTTAGTATGGTCAAGACCCAGTTTTTAGAGGGAGATTGACTTTGTGAAAAGTGAAAATATGGTTTATTAAGGTTATAAACCAAATCGAGCCTTAAGAGTAAAGAAAGCTTGCTTTGTTCTGGAAAACAGCTTAGCGACAACAGACATTTTTAGAAACCAAGGAAAGCTAAGATAGTCTGCATTTTACTTTATTCTCCCTTCCCACATCATTTATGACTTTGACATCTACTGATGAAGAAAGAACTTCTAGCAAAACATCTAAATCCAGATATGCTTAATAAGGGATCTCATTCCATTCTTTTGTGTTATCTTTGCTCTCTACAGCAAAACTCGCATGAAGATAGGGGATGTAAGGTTTTTCCAGGAAATCAGTATGCATCCGCTATATTACTATGCAGGTGTAGTAACCTAGGCTGGGAGCAATTTGCTCAATAAATTATACTTTTGTAATCTCATCTCCCACCTCTTAAGGGTATTAAACAGTGCTTTTGCCTTAGCTCTGAATGACAAAGAAAACCATAGTCTGTACCTAGAAGCAGTGTAAAGAGAAGAGCATGGACTGCATTTGTGTTTGAATTCTGGACTTTGCCACTTCCTTTCCTTCTTTCTTTTTTTATGTTTATTTTTGGGGGGAGAGGCAGAGAGAAAGGGGACAGAGGATCCAATATGGGCTTTGCGCTGACAGTAGTGAGCCCAGTGCAGGGCTCAAACTCAGGAACCAAACTGTGAGATCATGACCTCAGTCGAAGTCAGAAGCTCAACTCACTAAGCCACTCAGGTGACCCTGGATTCTGCCAATCTCTAAGCTAACCTGAGCCTGTGTTTCCTCATCTGTCAAAGGAGAACAGTGATACCAAATCTGGAGGGTTGCCGTGGGGATTTACCAGGATTACATAAAATACCACTACACGTGTACAGTGTCTGGTTCTGTGTCTGGTACATAGTAGATGCTCTGTACATTGCAGCTATTTTATGTTTTATGTATACTGGTGTTTTGCACCTTACAAAGTACTTTTATACAGATATCTCCTGTAACTTTCAAAGCACTCCAGTGAGGAAGTATCATTTTAAATGTAAGGAAATGAAGGCTCATTAAACTGACCAGGGCCACAGGCTACTTGAAGAAAGAAATCCATGCAACAGAGTTACCAGTGTCTGGGATTGTGTTCTCATGATGGACTGAGAGGTGGGCGTGACCAGGATCTGGCAGCAGAGCTGGAAGGAATTCTGTCCTCTGAGATCAGGTGGAGGATGCAGTGAGCTAAGTCCAGACTGGGTCACTGCCCGAAAGTATGTAGCCATTGATCCAAATTATAATTGGAAAAAAGAAAAGAAAAAACCTGTTCCCACCTCTTCATTCCATTAAATACGCTCACTGTATAAATGGGACAAAACTCAAACACGAAGAAGGTCATTCATCTTTTTCTAATTGTAAGAAATTTTATAATCTGCATTGGAGAAATAAGGACAAAGATTAAAGGAAAGATAAGGCCAGGGGTGATTTTTGTTATTGTTTCTTAAACAGGATTTTGAGTCCTACTTTTAATTTTTTGGAACAAACTTTTGTTTCTTAACATGTTTTTGGTTATAATGTCTTATGAATAAGGTTGTGTCATGGAGAGGATTTTATTCAAATTCAGCTCTGCCAGACAGAGGAAAACATTATTTAAAAACGTACCCAGATGATTATGGTATTTAGCATGACAACAGGTGTCTGGTTTCATTTTCTGGACACTTAAGGTTTAAAGGCTTCCTCCTCCACTTCTTTCTTTAAAAAATAAGTGTACATTTGGGGCACCTGGGTGGCTCAGTTGGTTGAGCATCTGACTTCGGCTCAGGTCATGATCTCGCAGTTCGTGGGTTTGAGCCCTGTGTCAGGCTCTGTGCTGACAGCCAGCTCAGAGCCTGGAGCCTGTTTCAGATTCTGTATTTCCCTCTCTCTCTGACCCTCCCCTGCTCATTTTCTCTCTCTCTCTCTCTCTCTCAGAAGTAAATTTTAAAATGTTTAAAAATTTAAAAAAATAAGTGTACAGTGGCATTTTAGAGTCAGATATTGATACCTGTAAGAAATCTTGCTTGGTTTTGATTGGGCTTGTGGTGAATCTATAGATCAGTTGGGTGAGAATGGACATCTAACAGTATTGAGTCTTCTGGCCCAGGAATATGGGGCTGTCTCTCTATCTGTATGAGTCTATTTTGATTTATTTCATCATCCAGTTGTCATCTTCAGCATGCAGGTTCCATGCATGTTTTGGTGAATTTATACCTGAATGTTTCATTTTTTTTCCATGCTATTTAAATGGTACCATTTTTTAAATTTCATATTCTAACTGTCCATATATAGAAATATAACTGATTCTTATATATTAAAAATTATTGCACATGGTAACACAAAAAAACAAAGACAAAAAAAGAGCTCTTAGGTGGAGAAATAGTAACTTATTTCAAGCAAACAGGGCTATTGCATGAAAGAGGGATTAGATGAGACAAGTGGATAAGAAAGGGGTGTTTGTGTGTGTGTGTGTGCGCGCGCGTGCGTGCATGCACACACACACTGCAGTATTGCACAGCTGTAAAAAGATGAGATCTTGACATTTGCAACAACATGGATGGACCTAGACTATACTACGTTAAGTGAAGTAAGTCAAACTGAAAAAGATAAATACCATCTGGTTCCACTCACATGTGGAATCTTAAAAAAAAAAAACAACTAAAAAACTAAAAGCAAAATCAGTCCTATAAATACAGAGAACAAACCGATGGCTACGAGAGAGAAAGGAGAGGAGGGATGGGCAAAATGAGTGGAGAGTGGGAGACAGAGGCTCCCAGTTATGAAATGAATCAGTCACGGCAATAAAATAAAATAGGGATTGTGGTCAGTGATACTGTAATAGTGCCATATGATGACAGATGGTAGCTACACTTGTGGTGAACATAGTATAACATACAGAGAAGTTGAATCACTGTACTGTACCCCTGAGGCTAAAGTAACATTGTATGTCAACTGTTCTCAAATTTAAAAAATTAAAAGAAAAAAGATATATGAGGTACCCCAGGCCAGGTACTTAGCAAAGGACCCACTACATACTCAAAATGTTAGTTCCATCCGTGTTGCCTTCTCGCATTCTGTGTTACTCTGAAAGCCAGGCCCTACTCCATGAGCGGAGGTTATAGCAGTTAGAATTCTGTGATAGTTAAGATGTTAAGACTTCATTTTAGGCACACCTGGGTTTGGATTCTGGCTCTACCATGTACCAGCTGTGTAGGCTTGAGCATGTCTCTCACCCTCTCTATTCTTCAGTTTCCTTTACTATAAAGTGGGAATGATACAAGTTAGGGTGCTAACTTGACCCGAGCATGGTTTCTGGCACCTAGCAAATGTTCAGTGAGCATTAGCTACTCTCATTGTTGCTTTGTTGTTTTTGTTGTTATGTTTCAAGGAAGAAGATGCCAAAGAAGCCTTAGAAAGACCTTTCTAACAATACTTGTCCAACAATAGAATAGAATGTGAGGTAGTGAGCCTCCCATCACAGAATAATGGACCACCGATACCTAGGATGTTCCAAGGGAAGTCAGGCCTCCCAGAGAGTTTCCCCTGTGTTAAAAGTACTGATCCCCCTGTGGCTTCAGAAGCAAGTGGCAGTGATTTCAGCCTCCCTGGTCACCTAAGACATTTGACCCACAGACACAGAGCTGGAAGGAGTAGAAAGAAATGGTATCCACGGAAAAATGAACGCAGACCAGACTTATCTTTCCATCAGCTGCAGTTTATGATTGCACATTAAATTGAATTGCTTTCTCTAGGAGTCTGGTGTTGAGACCCATCCTCTCCAGCCCAGTGCCATCCATTCTGGCTTTCCCCAGGAGTGCACACAGACTGGCCGCCTTCCTCGAGTACGCTAATTAATTTATCTCATGCTTGTGATTTTACGGTGCTTAAGTGCTGGAGCATTTCTGTTTATTCTTCTCCCTTCAAAGCACCTCACATTGCATAAAGACCATGAATCTCCATTGCGAACGCCGTCTGTCTTGGGCTGGGAACAGCCCGCCGGCAGCCTGTTGTCTTGCTGGCTCTGCCTCTTACAGCCGAAGTAACACATCCATTAATTTATCCTTAATGACATTTTGACATTCCAATCAGTTCATCAGATGTTCCTTATGCAAGCCTTCTCCCGCACGGCCGGGCCAGGGTGCCAGGCCACTCTTGATGCATAATGCATGAAACCAGCGCAGTGCTCGGTACCCTCTGACAGACAGACACATCTGCTCTTCACAGACTGCATATTCCTAACAGCCCTGGCTCCCCGAGTGATGCGACTGATGCCTTCAGCAGTGTTTTCCTCTGCACTTCCAGCTTGCTGTGCTTAGGGGAAGCTGGTCAGTTCAAAGAGAGATGTCCTGGCTAAGAAACATACATGCAACCGTGCTATTTGAGAAGTGATAGTGTTCAAACCCCTACCACACTCAGAAGGATTAGAGGACCTTTAGTTCCACCAGTTCAGGCGCAAGGAAGACCTATGACAAAAGCTAACATCCTAAATTTCATCACCCTGCTACTACTTAAAAATAATGATTGCAAAGACATTCTGATGACAATAATGGATATCAAAGAAGAAATGAAAACTATCCTTAAAACCCTCCATGTAACACATTAGCATCCACACGCTTCCTCACAGTGGTACACTGTTTCATTCCCTGGTTTGTTTGTTTTTTTTAACTTAATGTAAGCCAGTTAGCATTCTTCAATGTTGTTACATAGTTTTCATTTTTAATGACACTCTATCATTTTAATAGCTGCATAATATTCCATCCAGGGTATGGGCCATCATTTACTGAAGCAGTCCCCTATCGGTAGACATTTATGAGGCTATGACTGATGGTTTGCAGTTCAAGGGAAGCTGCAGACAGACTAAGGGGGAGAGCAGGGCTCTGCAGGCTGAAGAATCGGGGCTCCATTCCCACCTGGTCTTTTTACCTGTTTTATGAGTTTGGGATTAACCTCTGGGCCTTCGACTCCTCACCTATAAAACAAAAGAAGTGATCGCTCCCTTGCCATGCTGTTTACCATATTAAACAGTTATATTCACATGTCTGTACCAGTGGTTGTAGATCAGGGACAATATTGCCCTCCCCAGCCCCCCTCCTGGGGACATTTGACAATGTCTAAAGACATTTTTTATTTGTCACACCTGGGAGCAAGAAGCGTTCCCAGAAGGTGGTGGGTAGAAGCCAAGGAGCCAGCTAAACATTCTGCTGTGCACAGAACAGCCCACACAGCAAAGAACCATCCTGTCCCACATGTCAGTGGCGCCAAGATTAAGAACCCTTGTCATACACAAATCTGTTTTCCAATATCATCCATATAATACATGGGCTTTTTTCCATTTTTATTATTATTCCATTAGGATAAAGTCCCAAGAAAATGGAAATGCTTGAGGAAAGAGTATATTATGCCCACGGGCAGTTTTAGGAGAAATGAGGTGGGGTGGGGAATGGAAATAAGGTTTGGTGTAACTGATGGGAATAAGGTTTGAGGCAAATGGTATGTGCTCTGCAGTGGGGCAGGAGATGACATTCCATAGCCCAGTTCTCCAAGTATAGTCCCAACATCTCCTATGAACTTGGAAATGCAAACTTTCGGATCCTACCTCAGACTCACCAAATCAGAAACTCTGGGGGTGGAGCCCAGTCATCCCTGTTTTCAACACGCTGTCTAAGTGATTCTGATGCACCCAAGGTTTGAGAATCACTGCCGTGCACCATCTGTAGAGAAAGGCCCCTCGTGTAGAGTAATAAGATGGACCTGTTCCAGTACAGACACTTGTGCAGAAATAGATTATAAGTGTCAGGTCTACGTCATGGGGATGCTCAAATAGGGGACAGAGTAACAATAAAGGAATTAAATGTGTTACTCATTCATTCATTTGGTCAGTAAACATTTTTAAAGGTTTTACACCATTGTGCCAAGAGCTGAACTAGGTGCTAGGGAAAAGTGAACTAATGGATATTATGGAAGCCATTATAATGAAGGATGGTGAGAACAGCAGGAAGATGACTGGGAGATGAAATATAGGTAAAGTATGTCCCATCAGGGAGCAATCAGAAAAGGCCTCCTAGAAGACATAGTGCTCAAGATGGAACTTGAAGGGCCTGTGATATGTGAATACATTAATTTAGCAGGTGCTTGTGCCAGAAATCGTGTGAGGCCCTGGGGAATGGGAAGTACATGAGGCCAGCATGGCCCTTGCTGGTGTGGTCACAGTCTAGCAGGGGAGATGACCCTGGGCAGCCCCTGGCCATCCAATAGGAGGGAACCAAAGGCCTGGGGTGGGGGGAGGGGGGAAAGAGAGGGCCCTGAGTCAAGATCTGAGAAGAGGTATGGGTACAGAAATGTGGAATATAAAAGGTGGTTCAGTGAATTAGGGAAGAAATAGCCGCAGAGCCCCAGGAATGAGGAGAGCTGGTTTGGAAGAGTTTGGGAATGTGTCTGAAGGATTTGTGGTCATCCATCCATCCATGTATAGGCTGATTGGATAGAAGAGGCAGACCAACCCAGGGCATCTGAAAGGGCATGAACAAGAGACCTAGTTCAGCTCAGCCACAGCTCAGAGGAGAACATCCCCATCTAGGGACCTGCTTCTCCAGAAGTGGCTGCCTGGAGACATGACGAGTCCCTGTCACTAGAGTTAGCAATCGGGGCCTGCATGTCCACTTGCTGGGGGTGTTGCAAGGGACCTCCCAGCTAGGGTGGGAGAATGTCTCAGAGAGCCCCAAAGTCCTGTCCAGCCCAGAGAATCCAAGACTCTGCAACCTGTAATGACCTGAAACTGAGGGTCAGAGCGTGGCTGGGAGCAGAACATCTGTCCAAGTATCTGGCCTGTTTGTGGTTGTATAAACAAGGTGTGGATGGAGCAAGGCAGGGCTCTGGGAGAGAAAGTAGTCATCTTGGTTCTCTGGAATGTTCATCTCAGGGAGCAGATCAAAGACAAAATCAAGGTAAAAATAAAGCAGGGAGAAAGCATGCAGACTGCCAGTGTGAAGAAGGGAGAGAAAAAGAACTGGCATTTGAGGAGTGTCTGTTAACATACCAAAGACCACGCCAGGGAACACACACTTACTATTTCTAATCATTGTTGTAACTCTATGAACAAAGGCCTATCAAATACCATTTTACAGAGAAGGAAACTGAGTCTGATAAGTTCAGAGGCGGGGCCAAAGTTAGGATTACACAGCCACTTAGAACAAGGTTAGTCTGGAACCACAGTCTATTTCCACAGCACCAACAGCAGAGGTCTATTCACTTAGCCCAGGGGTTCAGAGCTCAGTGGCCTGAAAGCATTTCAGGAACTCGCCAGTCTCAACCAGAGATTCCGTCCTCACCTTCCTACGAGGCATTTACTCCCTTCCCATTGCTTATTATTGAACAAACACACAGAGCTCCTCTGGTAGGTGACAGATCCTGTCATAAGTACGTTCGTGTTTGTAAGTCAGTACCTACTGCAAACAGTTGTCGTAAGAATTCACTATAATTAACCCCTATTTTAAAGATGAGGAAACTGAGTTATAAAGAAGTTAAGTAACTATTCAAGGCCACACAGCTGGTAAATACTGGAGCTGGGACTTGAAGCATGGCAGTCTTGGCTCCAGGGCCCATGCTGTTCCCTCTCGGTGCTGCTGCAGGGCCCAAGGGATAGTGTGGCCATGTGGGCATAGGGAGGAGGGTTGGCGTCTGTCTCAGGCCCTCTTCTGCACTGGTTCCCCTGCCGGCCCACTAGAGGATGGCCGGACTAAATCTGACTCTGTCTGTAGTGAAAAGAGCATGATACATGGGAGACCCCACCCCCACCCCCACCCCCGGCAAGAAAGAGAGAGGGACAGCCACACAGAGAAGAGAGGAGCAGAGGCAGACATGTAGGGTCATAGACATGGAAAGCAAGACAGAAGAGAGATGGAAGCGACAGGCAGTGGCTGGGGTCCTTCAGTCTTTGAAATTGTGGTGGGATCTGCTGCAGTTACGTCTGTAATTTTGCCATTCCAGTGGAAATACATAGAAGCCCCAGGCTAGGGTGATGGGGGTAGGGGAGGAGGGACCCACCAGCTATGTTCTAGAATTGGTACCCAGCGGAAAGTAATGAGCTGACCCAATGTACATTTCCTCCAGGATGTGAGTGGGTGTGAGTGTGAGCTTTCTGCCTGCATATGTGTATATGTATGTGAGTGTGTGTTTGCCTGGAAAGGAAGGGAGCCGGCTGACAAGGGTGGGTATGTATAGGTCCTTGACTTAGCATGACATAACAAGGAATCTTAAAGAACATTCAGAAGCCTGACTTCTTGAGTTTGAATCCCAGCTACATCTCGTAAAGCCTGGGTGACTTCCCGTGAGTTTCTTCCACTCACTCTGCCTCCCCCTCACCTATGAAATGGGGATGTGTTTACCAATCTCCTACAGTACTTAGGGGAATTAAAGGACCTAACACACTGTCTTTGTAATAGCCTTTAATAGTGCCTGGCACAGATTAAATGCTGTTTGCATGTTTACTGAATAAATGAAATGGATTTGGGATTTACTGTTTCATGGAAATTGTATTCATTTCCTACGGATCCATAACAAAGTACCACCAACTGAATGGCTGAGGGGAAAAAAAAAACTGACTTAGTCTCTTACAGTTCCAGAAGGTAGAAGTCTGAAATCCAGATGTCACAGGGTCATTCTCCCTCTGGAACTCTGAGCAGAATCCTTCCTTGCTTCTCCCTAGTTTCTGGTGGCTGCTGGCAGTCCTTGGCTTCTAGCTGCCTCTGTCATCACATGCCTTCTCCCTGCGTGTTTCCATCCACATTTCCCTTTTCTTGTAAGGATGCCAAACTGGTTGGAGTAGAATCCACTCTGATGACTTCATCTTAATTTGATTGCATCTCTAAAGACCTCGTTTCCAAATAAGTTCATTCACAGGTACCAGAGGTTAGGACTTTAATATATATTTTAGGGGGACACAGTGCAACCAGTAAAAGTCATTTAAATAGCATCTGTTCTTGCCTTGGTTCTAAGATGCCAACTACCCTCTGTAGAGAAATTGATACCCAGAAAGGGGAAAGGGCATGTCTCTGGTAACAGTAAGATCTTTGGACACCTGAGGCCGGCAGCCAGATCACCTACCTCCTGTTCTCCACTTTCACAGGTGAAAGAAAGATGATAGGGACTTTCACTGATTCGGACCAGCTAAAGAGTGCCTTCTCAAACATCAGAGTCTTGAAGCTTCAGCATGTGTTAGAACTGTCTGGAGAGATTATTAATCATCCAGAGTTTCTGATTCAGTAGGTCAGGGGTGGGGCCAGAGAAATTGCACTTGTAATATGTTCCCAGGCGAAGCTGATGCTGCTGGTCCAGAGACAACCCCGTTCTACCTCAGTGGTGCTCAAACTTGGTGGCACATTTATAATCACCTGGAGAGCTTCTGAAAACCCACATGCCCAGGCTGCACCCCAGACCAATTAAGCTACAATCTCACCAATAATTTTTGAAGCTCCCCAAATGATTTGTGCAGCCAAGGTTGAGAAGCACGGCTCTAGAATACATCAAAGAATGCTTTTAGAGAAAAGACATTCTTTAGAGCATCCACTCTAGAGGATTCATGTTTATTTAATAAATAATGAGGCCATTTAAATTAACATGGCTATTCCCTGTATTTAAAAGATTATCAGAGAGCATGTATGGAGTGCTTACTGTGTACCATGCACTAGCAAAAATGCTTTGCTAGCCACGTACTATTTAATTTCACAGCCACTTTCTGGGAAAGTACTACTGTTACCTACTTTTCAGACAGGAGGAAACTGACATGCAGATGGATGAGTACTTGCAAGAGCTCACACAGCTAGTCTGAGATGGCGCCAGGTTTTGATGCCAGGCTGTCTGGCACCAAAGCCAGTGTGTTAACTGCTTTGCCATTCTGCCTCCTGATGTAAGAGAAAGTGGTGTGTTCTCCTTTAAATTCTGCACAAAGCCATATCCTCATTTATACTACCGACTCTGATGTGGTGCAGCCCAGCCTCTGCCTCAATTACAGTAATTCTGAGTTAGTGAGGTTTGGATTAATGAGGTTTTGCTGCATTCATAAGGGACTAGAATCATGTGTGCCATGGACTGAATTTGCACTTCTAATTTCATTCTGAAAAGAGAGGTGGAGGAATGTTGGAGCAGATGCCCTGCACTGGCAGGTAGAAAGCAGAGTTTGGGTCCTGTGGCTTCTTCCATTGCGCTCTGCGCCTTGGCTAAGCCCCTCCTCTGTGCAGACCTGCTTCTTGAATAAATTGAGAGGTTGGTACTGTTCCCTTACAGTTCTGATGCATCGCTTTAATTAGAGATCTGATCATGTCAGCACAGAAGCATCCTGGCTTCAAAGGGTAGAGTGCCACCTTTTAAGAGGAGTAGAGTCTCAGCTGTGTATTTTCTTTGTCCACCTCCTATGGGCTGAGATCGCTCTCTGGCTCCAGTGTTCTAATCTTTGTGGCTTCCCAGGAAACTGTCCAAAGATACCAACAGAGGAAGAGCCCTGTGGGGAAAAGAAAGAGTGCCTTATCTATGCCTTCCCAGGAGCATGACCATAGATCTTCACATTTAGGGAAAAACCCGAGGTGGAGGTCCCAACACTCTCCTTGCATTGGCTGGAGCCTCCTCTTCCCAGCCCAGAAAAGATTCAAGGGTTTTGCAGAATCCAGATGGTAGAATTCCCTACCACCTCTTTTGCAAGTGGCTTCTTGGTCTCTACTTGAACTTTTCCAATGATGGGGTGCTCATTACTTCCAAAAGCCCAAGCAGGGCAAGGGTCATGCCTGGCATTTTACATCATGATCTCTTTCTAACAGCCACTGGTACAAAGTAGGAGCTCATTAAATATTTTTCCAACAAATTAATGAGCAAAGAGGAAGAAACTACTGACTTTGGGAAGGAGATGAATAGAGGACATTTGAGTTTGGACTTAAAAGGTAAAGAGGTTACCAAAGAATTAAAAGTGAGGAGGACAGTCAGGCATTAGGCACTTTCAAAAGAGACCCAAGCAATTGAACTTTGTTCTTTCTTCCTTGTTTTGAAGCCAACCTGGTTCTAATTCTGCCCCTGGGTCCACAACAGAGCCAGACAGTCAGATGTGTGAAGAGAGCATTCCTGAATATTCTCTGTCCTTGAAAAATAATCCCCATTGTTTCAGACATTCCCTCTCTCAGAGCATGATTTCAGAACCCTTCACTGCCCTGCATTCCTCTCCTTTGAGCCATTCCACCTGCCACTATCCCTTATAAAGAGTAGTGCTCAGAATAAATCACAGGACTCATGGTCCATCATGGGCACATCCTGCCACCTACCCTCACTCAGCTAACAAGCAAAGGTCAGAAAGACCTCAGAGTGATCCGTTAGAAGAAAGAATGCCAAGAGCTATGGTCACATCACATTGTCCCCGCCTGTCAGAAACAGTAAACTTCGGATTGCTATGTCTTAAAATGTTCTTCAGCTCTAGAAATGTCCCTGCAGAGGAATAGGTAGGCTTATGCATGCTCTCTTTTTACCAGCTTTTGGTACCCCCTACTGGTGAAATTGTGTGACCCAGTTGGCAAGAATCTCAGAACAACTAGAGAAAAAAATTCCAAGTTTCCTAAGTCTCAAGTACTTGAATCTTGAAGGATCTGAAGATTCCATGAGTTATGTGACTCTCCCATGTATCATGTAACTATTTTATGTGATTTAAAAAAAAAAAAAAAACATTTCATAGGTATGGCTATTCTGTGGGCTCTGGGGGAAAAAAAATTCTGACTTCTGTGAACATTCCATTAATTCTGCAAACATCCCAAGAATTCTGTGACAACTACCGGAAGAAAATGCTAAGTTGTCAGCCAGAAATATTCATAAGTAGAAATATTTCAGGTCACAAACTAATTTTGTGCAAGTTTTTCTTCCTCTTTCCTTGTATGTATCTTTTTTTAAAGTGGTTATAATTTGCAGTCAGAGTAGGATGGCAGTCTTTTCTGCGCTTCAAATTGTAGACTTTTAAATATAAATTTGTACAACAAATTTATTGAGCACTGGCTGTGTGCCAGACACTCAGCAAGAAATCAGAGTAGGTGCAAGAAGTCAAAAGCCCTTCACCCAAGAGGCTCTTGCCCTCGTGGGTGAGAGAGTTGGATCCCTACAATTCAACTAGACAGACACTTAGCTGGCATGGCAATGAGCCCTTCCTTGATCTGAAAGGGTTCAAGCCAACTATTGGTATTTCTTAGCCCCACATATTTCTTCTCCCTGGCTTTCATCTCTTTTGTGATTTTATATCTGTGTCTGTATTTATCTCTTTAGCACCTGTCTTTGTCATTATTCTCCATGTTCTGTGAGGGTCAGGATCATGTCTGGCTTTTGTCACTGTTATCTTACATCTAGCAGAAGCCAGTACATGTAGGTGCTCAATAAATATTTGTTCAGTGGATGAGTCAACCAAGAAAAGAAAACCGCAAATCTATTTAGAAGAGCAAGAGAAACCTTCAAGGAGATGTGACATTTGAATGCCACTGAGCCTTGAAGGATGGAGAGGAGGGGCCAATGGAGAAGAATGGGGACATATTAAGGAATGTAGAGTATTGAGGAATGGTTGGGGGGGGGGGGGGAGAGTGGGGGGGCTGGGTT
>NW_027532409.1:1242776-1289507 GCF_008692635.1 Crocuta crocuta
GGGGAGGGGGGGGGGGGGGGGTGAAGATGAGGTGGCTGGTGTTCCTTAAGAGGAGGTGTGTGTGGAAGATAAGGCTGAGTTAAAGCCTAGAGCCATAGCCAGAGGGTCTTCCATGCCCTATTCATAGGCTTGGATGTTCTCCTGTCTTAAGGAAAAACAGGGAGGGGTATCAGTTAAGCTTTATGTCTATAGGAATAAACATGATTTTTCCTGTTTTACCAAGATGGTTTTTTAATTCTTAAACTTAGAATTCTGATAGAATGTAGATCCCAAAACCATGGTTTTATGTTCTATTTCCTTTTACTTCCCTTCCTCTGTTTCTACTTTGTAGCTGTGTTTGCCAGTTGCTGAAACACCTGTCTGTACCTTTTTAAATTATTATATAGCATCACCCTCGTGAACACGTAGTGTCAACCATGGTCTAAATACTAAGGATTGTCAAGTTTTTAAATATCTATGTTTTGGAGAAGCTCAATTTTCATTTTTCATCCAGGTTTTCAGAGCTACCCAAACATTTCTCTAAAATGCTATTTTTCATAGATGCAGCAAGGCCTTTATTATTATTCCTTTGGAAATGAATGATTTATGTCTAAGACAACTCTCTCCATATTATTTTACCCCTAATGGACTGGGATTGGTTATGCCTCTACGGAAATATCAAAGCCTCTTGTATGCACTCACTTACAGTTTTGAAGTTAACTTTCTTCTTATTGGATTTCCTTTTATTTCCTGCCAGGGCAATGTGAGCAGAGCTTAGATAGAGGAAAAGGATCTGCTGTATATCTTTTCAAATTTATGATTAAGAAGGTCACATATACATTTTTAAACACACTCCTTTTTGATAATAAATGAAGAATAAAATTTTGAAATGTCATTCGTAGTAGACCCACTCATTTTCCTTCATTGGCACTCTCCCTGGCCCCAGTCTGACTACTGTCAACACTGATCCAATACTTTGTTTCTTGTTGTTTTCCTGTCTGCCAGGAGTAGTCTGTCTACTGGTACAGAATGCCTGTGGCTATAGCATTATATCCAAAAGACGCATTCCTATTCCTGAGAGCCCCTCTTTCCTCAAGCCAGGGAGGGGCGGGGGGGGGGGTAGGAAAAAGGAAAAAAAGAAGGGAGGGAGGGAGAGAAGGAAGAAAGAAAGGAAAATAAGGAAAGGAAAGGAAGGAAGGGAGGGAATGAAAGGGAAGGGGTGGGGAGGAAAGGAGGGTGCAAAGAAGGAAGGAGAGAAGGAAGGATGGATTGCATTTCAGGCTGCATTTGTCTTCAAATTGTGGCCAAAATGGGGGAGATAAAATTCTCTTCTTGGCAGGGATTTCCTGAATCCAGATTCCTTCTTCCTGGTTCTCCACTGTGCTCTCTGCTTCCAGAGCTAGCCCTACATGGACTCCATGCCTCTGCCTGCCCTTTGTGTTTAGCTAATGAGACCCACTGTTCGGAGGTCATAGGGAGAGGGGAGGATGTAGCCAGGGTGTTTATGCCTCTTGTTCCCGCCCTGTGAGGATCAGCGGAGTCCCTTGAGAGAAGGCTGCTGCTTCTGAGCAGGTGGTCTTACCTTCACAACTCTGTCCTTCAGGATGCTGGTGTCTGCTTCCTCTACCTGTTCCTCTGGACACGCCAGTGACCAACAGCTCACCTGTCACTATAGTGGACCTCAGGTTCCCCTTCACCCTTCGTACCTTTGTCAGTAGTCCTTTAGCACATAAACTGTCCCCAAATCATCCTCACTTGAGTGTGTCATCTGTCATTCTTCTGTGCGGTCCACACCTAGATCCAGGGATCCGTGGGAAGGGCATTGCTCTCATACTGTCAAACTAGAACTGATTTAGATGAGCTCCTCTAAAATTCTTCTGTGTCTATGTTTTGTCTTTTCATTTCATACCTCCTCCAACTGGGAGGTCATTACCTCTTGAAACTGCCTATTTTATGACCAAGTGGGCTCAATTTTGGGAAATATTTTCCTACATGGCACTGAATTTGAATCCTTTGGGAGATCTGTTGCTTCGTGTTGAGATAGGAGTGATTAAGATTGAAGTTGAAACCAAGTCATATGGAAAATGGGGCAAGAGACCTGGGAGAATTTACCCCCAAGATATTTAATGTGCCCATCGCCTTCCATATCACAGGAACATAACGGCTATATTTAGAATTGGAAATGTGGGGAAATCTCAGAGGGACTGCGTTGGTTTTTTAGAAATGTTTGAAAAACTGTCATATACAAGAGGGGTTAGTACTATTTTTGTACTTCTAATGATCTAAGAACAATCATTTAAAATTTAAGAGAAGTAAATTTCAAATCCATAGGAAAGATGTTTTAACTCTTCTGCTGCCTAGGGAGGTATCCAAATCTCTACCACTTGATATCCAGGGATTTCACGGTATGTCTCTTGAAGGGGGACTTGGAATTGGAATGTGGTTGGACCAGCGGGGATGATATAAAACCAAAAATGCAGCTGCCATATGTTGAATGTTCAGTGCACCAGTTGCCGTGCTCCATGTATTTCCACATGATCTCAGTTAATCATCACAATGCTAGGGGGTTGGTCCCATTGTCGACTGATGTACCAAAGGACGAGTTCAGAACTTAAAGAGGTTAAGGAACTGGCCCTAGGTCACGCAGCCGGCAGGTGGCAGAGATAGGATATGAACCCAGGTCTTCCTGATGCCAAAACCCAATGGTTTTAACATCTAGTAGATGGTGTCAGAACAACCTGGGGAACTAGGTGGCCATGCACAGGCCTAACCCTGCCCTACCTCCATGAACCAGGGCCTCTGTGTTCACATCAGCTCTCAAAATCATGCTAGTTTCCATCACAGTTTGGAAACCACTACTATATAATAGTATTATAAATGCCCATCTGGTTCTGAGGATCTTTCATTCTTATGAGAATAGTCAAGCATCAAGTTCAGCTTTAAGTTTTCTCCTTTAGAGCTACAAGACTAGTTAACCCCTACCCTCACCTTTCACCAACTACCAGTCCCTACTTCAGTCTACCGTTGTTTGGTGTGTTATTTTGTAAGCTTAGTCCCTGAGACAGGTCAGACTCCATTTTGAATCTCATGCAGAGCCATGGAACAGAAAGGGTCATCAGTTTCTTCCCCCCTTTGAAAGGAGAGCAAGGGAAGCATCATACAAGTCTCACTGATTTCCAATTTTAAGCTCAAGTAAAGAATATACCCATTGTTGGAGATGTTCCAGGATAAGTCTCACTCATTTTTCCTGGTAAATGAAAGCCATTAATGATTTCAGGAGGATTTAGGCTTATTCCACCTTGACGTTAGAAGACCCACCTTGACTCTGTTCCTGGAGAATGAACCAGGTTTGGGGGTTGAGAATGATGGGTAGGAAGGAAGAACAATCTGATCTTCCCAATGCTTTAATGAAACTGGAATCATCTGACTGTGATTTTTTCCCTTTGCACATGTCCCAAAGGAAGCTGGCCAAGAAGCAGAAGGAGACACAGAGTGGAGCCCAGAGGGAGATGGGGCCCGTGGCCTCAGCTGACAAACCCACCACCAAGCTCAGCGCCAGCCGCAACGATGAAGGCTTCTCCTCTAGCTCTCAGGACGTTAATGGATTCAGTAAGTTGGCCTGCTAAGGGGAAGGGAACATCCATGGTTCAACTTGACCCTGGTAGCTTTGCTGTGGACTTGTCACAGTGGTCAGATGCTGTAGTGGTACGGGCTCAGGATGCTTCCCTTGGTGTTTCAAGGATAAACGTTCTCCCTGGCAAGGACTTGGGGCAGCCCATCTTGAGGGAAAAGGAGGATTTAAGAATATTCCCCCAAAAGAGATGGAAATGGGGCAAGCCATCTTAACTGCTTATGGAAATAAATAGACACAGGTTAAAAGTAATAATAGTTTTTTTTAAAAAAAGACGACATAGTTATGCCTTTAGGGAGAAAAACATGCCATACTGAATTCAGTGTCTTACAGTTTTCTAAACAGTGTTTCATATAAACCATGTAAGGTAGGTGTGCCACTAATTATTGGCATCTCTGTTTTGAGTGCTTAGGAAACTGAGGCTCAGAGAAGCAACTTCTGCAGTGTCAGGGCTGATGAGTAAACCTATCCAGACCTGGAATCCATGTCTCCCAGGCCAGGCCAGGTCCAAGCTATAGCCAGTGTTCCAAAGGGCGTTGAGTCAAAGGCACCTGAGCCCTCATGCAGAGTTGATACAGGATAGCAAGCCTATAGAAATGGCTAAGATTTCAGAGTTAAACCTTATCCAAAGGAAAATCTTTAGATAACTAAAGCTAACTTTTATTCTCATCTCTCTTTTAAGCCACTTCTTTTTCCTGTATTTAATAGAAATGCTGGATTCCCCAGCCTCTGTTCCAGATTAGGGAATTCGGGAAATCTAAAGGCATATGAGCAGAGACAAATGTCCTCCACACACTGTGTCAATGGCAAATGGAAAAAACCATGATTTGTAAAAATCACTTAGATATGATCAATTGGGAGGGTTTATGAGAAAATGAAGAAAGGAAACCAATATTTATAGAGCATCTTTGTCTCGCAATGGCCCTGTGAGATACTGCATATGATTGTTCCCATTTTGTAGGTAAGGTATCCAAGATTCAGTGCATGTGGCTGACCTTCTCAGAGTTACATAGCTAATCCCTGATGGATCCAGAGTCTGAGGGTAACTTAGACATGTGATTGCTAATCTCAGGTGTAGCACAGAACCCATCTGAGAAAGTTTTCAAAATACACATATCTAGGCCCTCCACCTTACCGAGTAAATCACAATCTCCTGAGGGAAGAGAGGTAGGGAGATGAGGGGTAAGGTGGGATGCGGATTTTGTAAAAGCCACTTAGATGGTTCTTATAGGCACACTGATTAAAAACACTGAACTTTGAGGGAAGCAATAGCCATTTTCAAATATTGACCTGCTGCCTTGGGAAGGAGATTAGTTTTAAACCTATAAAAAGATTGAGAAAATAGTAAAATGAATACTCTTTTACCTTGTACCTAGACTCACCAATTACTCACATTTATAATATTTGCACACACACATTCTCTCTCTGTACTACATATTATATATGTGTATATATATATAAATATATAGTATATTTTATATACATAGATATATAAAATTTTAGGAACCATTTAGAAGTAGGTTGCAGACATCATGACACTCTACCTCCAGAGAATTCCTAAGAACCAGGACAACTCTTCAACATAGCCACTGTAAAATTATCTGACCCAAGAAATGTAACCTTATTTCAGTATCTAATAGTTGAATTTCCTCAGTGGTCCAAAAATATTTATTGTTGTTGTTGTTGTTGCTTTAATCCAAGGTCCACTGAAGGGGCTCACATTATACTTGGCCATCATGTCTCTCCATCACCTTTCATCTAGAACAGCAGTCCCTCCTTTTTTCTTTCAGTGTGTCGACACCTTTTAAAAGTCTAGGCCAGTTGTCTCCTAGAATATGGCACAATCCAGATTTATCCAATTTTCTTCATCATGATCGCATTCAGGTTAACATGGTGGCAAAAATTCGACATAGGTGGTGTCATGTACTTTGCTTTGCATCATCTCAACAGACAAATGCTGTCACTTCACCCATTATTGGCAATGCTAAGTCTGCACACTTCTTAAGATTGTGTAATGGCTTTAAAGACAGAGTCTAACGGCGCGTACTGATTATTTCATGAGCAAATATTTAACTTGCATTTTCCTCAGAGAGCAGGGCAAGCATGCAGTCTGCCTACCCACAAAGCCAGTCTTTCCTTTTTCCTTTCTCAACCCAGATGAGTCAGTCACTGGGATTCAGACATTCCCTTGGGACTCAGAAAAGGGGGTAGTGACTTGGTGGCTAGGAAAGGCAGAAAAGGGGTTGAAAAGGAAATGGTCTTGGTGTGCCCTGGAAGAAAGGCCCATCCAGAGCTCCCTGAGAGTCTCTGCCTGTGTTCATCTGTCACTAATTCTCCAGGTTTTGGCCTAGGGGAAAGGAGGTTCAGTAACAGGACTAGCTAATAGAATACCCTGGCCAAGTGATACCCATTCACCCAAAACCTTTCGTGTATAGGCCAGATTCTTTTTTTTTTATAATAGTTTATTGTCAAGTTGGTTTCCATTTAACACCCAGTGCTCATCCCCACAAGTGCCCTCCTCCATGCCCATCACTCCNGTATCTGTCCTTCTCTGCCTGACTTATTTCACTCAGTATAACACCTCAAGTTCCATCCATGTTGCCACACATGGCCAGATATCATTCTTTCTCATTGCCATGTAGTATTCCATTGTATAGAGAAACCACGTCTTCTTGATCCATTCATCAGTTGATGGACCCTTAGGCTCTTTCCATGATTTGGCTATTGTTGAAAGTGCTGCTACGAACATTGGGGAACATGTGTGCCCCTCTACATCAGCACTCCTGTATCCCTTGGGTAAATTCCTAGCAGTGCTATTGCTGGGTCATAGGGGAGTTCTATTGTTAATATTTTGAGGAACCTCCACACTGTTTTCCAGAGGGGCTGCACCAGTTTACATTCCCACCAACAGTGTAGGAGGGTGCCCATTTCTCCACATCCTCGCCAGCATCTAGAGTCCTCTGATTTGCTCATTTTAGCCACTCTGACCGGTGTGAGGTGGTATCTCAGTGTGGTTTTGGTTTGTATTTCCCTGATGAGGAGGGATGCTGAGCATCGTTTCATGTGTCTGTTGTGTATAGGCCAGATTCTTATGCATACTTTTTTCTATATGTAAAAATGCCCTGAGAAGATGAATGCCAAAACTATGATAGTCAAAGATACATGACCTTGAAATTATAGATATTTGTTTGATCTTAAGTTTTCTGATCTCATGTTGAAACCTGGGTAACGCTGATTTCTTGGATTTCAAGTGAAACATCACCACTGTTTTCCCCATGGGCTAAAACTTAAACTCTTAAGAGGAAAGCACCCAAGACCGAGGTAGATTAGCCAGCCAAAGAAGAGGAAAAATCCCATCCAATAGAATCTAATTAGACAGTTTCAAGTTAGAGACAGTATTTCTAAATGATTGATATGTGTGTTTGTTTTATATGCGCGCGCGCACACACACATTTTAAGGATGTTGCTTTTAAAAAGACATTGAAATTGAAAAAATTCAACTGACAATATATTCAGTTATTAAGAAATTTTGCATTTGTTTGAGTCACTGAATATTTTAGGACTTTATGTATGCATCTGGTGTCCTCAGGCTATAGCCACAAACACGCTCTGGGGATTCTTTTTAATGCCCTGGAATGCATCAGGTACCTTTTTAAATGCCCTGTGGAACCACTGGGATGAGATTTGAGGGGGAAAAAAATGTAAGTAATGCTTACACCAGAGATGTAGAAATTGCTTCTGAAATCACCCTGATGTATGTAAAATTGAATCTATTTTCACAGCATTAGGGAAGTGACTGTCTGGCTTCTGCATCGGCTTTAGGAGGCCCTGAGATTATTTGCAAATGTTAAGGAAGCAGGAGAAAGACAGAGCACAAGAATAGATGTCACATCAGAAAAGATTACAGAAGAATATGCCCTGAGCAATTATTTCATTATTGAACAGGTGGGCTGCTGCCTGATTCAAATTCTGCATCTCCCTGCATAGGCTGATTTCCAGGCGTTTTCTGTTCCAAATGACTGCTAAGTTCCGCAGTGTCCATTCAATCAAGCCTCCAGATTTTGTATAGGAACAGACCTCTGGGAAGCAAGGGTGACTGGGCCCTTGCCATTGTCAGGCGTGGGCCATTGCTTCGGCATGCTTCCGCTTCTTGGAAAAGGAGTGCATGTCACATTTCAGGGACAAACAATGTGCATTATTTTCAGTTTAAAGAAATGGCTGGCTTTTGTTAAGTAATCTCATTTTGATCTTATTGCCCTATGTCCTTGATTGTTTTCTTGTTTGTTTGGTTTTGGTTTGTTTTGGTTTTTTGTTTGTTTGTTTGTTTTGAGATCTTTCACTCACTGGGATAATCTTCCAAGACTTCCTTCTGAGGCTGTCTTTTTACACCCAGGCTTAAATCTTGCTCTTTATATCTGTTGTTCATAGTGTCATCTTTTCCATGTTCATTTTCAGTCCAAATCAAAGTGCTTCAAAACAGATCCCTCTTGAATTTCTGTGCTAGTGATGCCTGCCGGAAGGCTGAGTCCAAGGCCCAGGTTTCCCGCAGGGCCAGCCGAGAAGGTCCCTGGCTGTGCGCAGGAGAGAAATCAAACACTGGGCAGCAGGAGGTGAAAGCAGAGTTTATCGAACGTATAAAGGAAGTGCAGGTGTCTGGGAGACTCAGGGAAGGAGTCTCATCTTGATTTGGAGCCTGGAGGTTTTTACTGAGGATTGTAGTTGGATATACATGTCCCCTCGGGCCTCCAGGAACTGAGTTGAACAAAGCCAGGGGCCCAGCTGTTATTCCTTGGAAGGGGTGGATGTTGGCATGGAGACATCTAGTGCTGGTGGTCTGGTCATTCTCTGCTCTAAGGAAATCATTAACCCCTGTTCCTTACAAGGAGGACGTAACACTGTTTGCATTCTGGGGCATGTGTAGAGTGGGGTGCAGGTCCTAGCAAAAGTGCAAAAACAGATTTTTATGGAGCCCTTCAGCTTCCCTATCTCAGTATGGAACTCGTGTCTACACTTCATGCTGGCATTTGACAGACTCACTTGCCCGCTGGGTGCTGTTGGTAAATGCTGACTTCATTGTTTTGCTTCCATTGTACTGAAAGGCTGCATGTCTGGTGGGTGTGAAGGCAATTGGTTTCTAAGCAGCATCAGAGGCTGGGCCATCAGGCTCTCTGCTAAGTAAGGATGGAGGCATGGCGGAGGCTCTGGAGGTAAGATTCAGTGGCCATTTGCCCAGCACTTGATACATGCCAGTCCCTGTGCTAGGAGTCCTGAGGACAGTTTGGGGAGGGGAGTAATGACACTGATGAATAAAAGTGGGCATTGTCTTGCTTATAATAAGTGTTTCTACTAAATTTTTCATAGTTTACAAAAGTCCTTTTGCAAAATACTGGAGCCATAGATCCTTATTCCTGCACCATAAAATAGCTTGTATGTTTATTATCACCCCCATTCTACAGTTGAGGAAACTGAGGTTCAGATAGACCCCATGCCCCAAATCACACAATCATTTGCAGAGTTAAGGGTCTATTTATTCTGACATCAGTTTGGTTCTATCCATCTAGCTCTGCAGAGAATTTGGGAGCATATTCAATAAAAGTTCCCACAACGAAACAGTAATAGGAGAAATAAATAATCAAGATCAAGACCGGGTTGTATTAAAATGTAATTTATTATATTAAAAAGCAATCTAAATATGTAGGCTGGTAATTTTCATATTCCAGTTTGGTTCTGAGCTTTCTAGTAGCAAAAGCCCAAATAGGAAGGTAACTTTCATTGGCACTCATTACATACTAGACCATATGCTCTATATAAATCCCACTCTTAAGCCTCCTAGGAACCCAACAAATCAGATATTATTCTCACTTCATAAACGAAGGAACTGAATTTCAGAGAACTGAAATAAGTAAGCGCAACATCACACACACACAGAGTGAGGATGGGACTGGAAGCCACATAGGGTTATCTGAATGCAGAACAAGCACCCCTTGTCCTATACCACAAATGGTAGCCCACCACTCATCCCTCTAAATGGTGGCCACTTGTGACCAGGAGAAAGGGAGAACCCCACTCCTCTCCCGATGGCCAGCCAGCTTTTCTCCCACATGGGCAGAAGCTGCTGCCATAGCCGTGTCCCACATGGAGGTCTGTCCAAGGTTGGCCACTGGCAGCAAGCCCATCAGAGCTCCGTCCTACGTGGAGGACTGGGGCCGAGCCCTGGCAGGGAGCCCATCAGATTCCCACAAGCCGCCAGGCTCTGTGATCAGCACATTCAGATACATATCTTCATCGGTCCTCACAGAACCCTGTACAGTGGTACATTTTTCCAGTTAAGGAAACTGGTGCTCTGAGATACTGCAAGATCTTCCTCAAGTCACATGATGAGTGGATAGTGAGGTCTGTACTCCAAACAAGATGTTCTTCTTTCAGGATTGAATGTCTTTGTCTTTCCTATAACCTTTAGCTTTCTGCCCACCACAAAGCTAGGTGAAGGAGAGAAAGGAGATTAAGGGGAATAGCCCAGCCTGCTGGCGGGACAGTGCCTCCTCTTAGTTCCTCTGTCCGCTTCAGGGCCCAAAGCTCCTCCCACAGGAAGACAGCTGTCCGGTGGATGCTCAGACAGGAGATGGGACTGTGGACCAGATGGCCCCATCTGCAGGCATCCCTGATCTCAGAGATGTTTGCTGCTGCTGAGGAGGGTTAGTCCTGAAACCTGATGCCTTTCTGATCTCCACCCCACAGAGCTCCTAAAGGGTGTCCTCGCAGGCACGCCGGGGCGTGTCCAAGCTTGGTATCCCACAGGATGGTTTGGAAGAGACGGGATGGGCAGAAGGAAGCACTAGGCAAAATTTTAACCTGATGATTTTAGAAGCCTATTTTGTAACTAAAGAAATTCAAATGGAGAATACAGAGCTTGACTTTTTAAAAATTTAATGGCTGAGGTTGCTGTAAACTCCTTAGGAAGATTCCTTCACCCTGTCAGGAGGATGTTGAGCCAGCCAGAGAAATGGATCTCTGGGAAAATTTGTTGGGCTGTGACCTTCCCTTGGGAAACTATGCCTTTGGTGATGTGTGACGTTAAGGATTGCTAATGATGCCTTGGCTTTGTTTGGCACCTGCTGGGGCAGTCATTTTACTAGATGCTGTTCACATATTATCTCTAATTCTCAAAACATTGCAACCAGGTAGGAATTATTATCCTGAGGTTGTAAATGAGGAAACCTAAATTTGCTGAAGTTAAATCATTTCTGCTGTCCCATCTTTGCTGCAGTACTCCAACTTGACCTTCCCTCCTTTTGCTTAAAACCCTTCAGTGGCTCCTTGTAGCCCGTGAGGGAAAGGCTGAAATCCTAAGCATGGATTGCTTGGCTTACCAGCATGTACCCTGATCCCTGTCCAGCTTTCTGACCCACCTGATACCCACGGAGCATTTGTTTGAATGTATCAATGAGAGCACCAATGGTGGAACTGGAATTCAAATGAAGATCTGCTAGCTCTATGCCCATAACTGGTTCCCCCTCTTCTGGTAGTGAATTCTCTCTCCTTTTAAGCTTCAGTCTGTTTTATGTAACTTCCATCCATTCATTACTGTTTTTGCACACAAGCATGTATTGATCAGCAACCGTATGCCGGCCATTGTCTGCCCTCTGATGTCACATAAGGTAGGGGAGTCAGTCTTTCTCTTCCTGTAGTACCTGTTCCCCCATCCCTTGCTATTAGACTTCAGCCATGTGTGTCCCCTGCAGGTCCTTCCTCAGGCTGAGCAGCCCACATCAGCCATCAGCCTTCTTCAGGATTCATTTCTGTTTTCCAGTCTGCTCAAAATCTTGATTGGCACCTCGGTCTCCATTTGGTCCATGTCCATGTAGTACATGGTGTCTGAGATGAATGGGACTCTCTGCATTAGGTTTAATCACTGGAAGTTTAGAGAGCCACTATCACCCTCACTCTGGATTCCAATCCTGGGCTCAGAATACCCTGCTCACATTTGAGTAAACCTCCAAATATCCATCCTATTTCTGCCTAATGCATAGCTCATGGCATCCAGCTAAAGCTTCCTCATTCAGCCCAAGTAAAGATGATTTGGGGTCCCAAGTGAAGAACTTTATATATCATCTCTGAGCTGTCTTTGTGTTATATTTGACCCTGTTATCTCAGCCCACTGAGATATTTTTTATTTATGGTTGTGACAGCCAATTAGCTCGCTTAATCCTCCCAGTTTGGAGCCTCAAAATGTAATAATTAGTAGATTATTAATATTCATAATACCAGCTATCCTCTATTGAGCATTATGTGCCTATTTCCAACTGAGTATTTATATGCATTACCTTGCTTCATTGGTATGTTGGGAGGATTAAATAACTGTTCTAAGTGTCGTTGGTGATTCACAAGTGAGGAAACTGAGGTTTAAACAGTAAGAAGCTTGCCTAAGGCTCATAGCTTTAAGTAGCAGAGCTGAGACTGAACCTTGGATCTGACACACCTAAGCCTTCAGCCAAGACAACTCCATTAAACCACAGGTGTTATTATTCCCATTTTCTAAAGAAGGAAACTGAAGTTCACAGATACTGACTAGTGAGTCATTTGCTCAAAGCAGTGGTTCCCAGAGTGTGGCCGCAAATGAGAAGCATCGGCATCACATGGGAATTCTTTGGAAGGAACTTCTTGAGCCCCACCCCAGACCTAAGGAACACAAAGTTCCGGGGCTGGGGCCCAGCCTCCTGGTTTTTAACGAAGTTTCCAGATGATGCTGACCATGTTTGAGCTTGAATCACTGGCTTTAGGTAAATCCCAGGACTCTCAGAATCCAAAGCCTTTGCTCTTTATGTGCTAAGTTGTATCTGATAATGGAAGTGTTACAGCACATTGGTAGAGAGAGTCTAATATCCCCTTATTTGGGGTAGAGGCACCAAGAGGGATTGCCACCTGGAACTACGGAACCTTAAGGTTACTAAAACCCATTATAGCTTTGAAGATCCCCAAGCCCAGGGATTCTTTCTCAACAATATCTCAAGCTTTCTCTCTTTTTATCTGAACAGTAAACAACCTAATAGAATGGAAGAAGTGGAAATTCACAAGAAAAAGCAATCATGAGTCATACAGTGAAACCAAGAGCTCAAATGAGTATCATGAAGAGAAAAAAATGCACAAAATTCTGTTTGCAGGGACAATTATATTTTCTGGTTGCTCCAAGATTAAATTGAATCTAGGAGAAGAATTGAATGTTACAAACCTGCCACCTCCAGTTTTATTGAATATTTTACAGAGATTATTGAATATTTTGTAATCGTCCACTTGGCTGACAGATTAAAGGACACACTTAGTTAGTTCCTGGCAATACACAGTTGAATGGAATTATTAATTCTCTGAAAGTGCACAACAGAAATTTTAGTGGCCCTGAAAAAATAGACAAACTGTCTATCACAAACACTGAGGTAAATTAACACGGGTTTCAGAGAAAGATATTAGACCCAAAAAGGTACACGATAGACCATTGAAACTAAAAATGACCTTAGACACCATCTGATCCAGCCTCCCCATCTTAAAGAAGAAGAGTTGAGTCCCAGTGAGTTTCCTCAAGGTCACTCACTGAGTCACTAGCAGAAGAATCTGGACTAGTATTTGGGGGCTATGACCACTCTAGTCCTTGTCCCACAGTCTCCTTCAGATGAATGAAATATGGTCAACAATGATTTATCTTCTCTAGACCCCCAATCCAATTTCTGCACAAATAGAATCTTCTCAAATTGAATTATACTTTTCATCTCCTGCTTATGGGAGCCAAGGTTTTCCTCTAAATATTCATTGAATACCAACTGTATGCCAAGAAGTGTAGGGGTTGTAAAGATAAATAAGACATGGTTTTTGCCTTCAAGGATATTATTGTCCTCCAAGAGGAGACTTGTAAGTGGATTAGTTTCAATAAATGTGATAAGTGATGAAGAAAAGGTGTGTATAGTGCCCTAGGAACACTTATCGTAGCCTCAGCAAGTGATTGATTCTGCCTCAGATGATACTACATGAGAGAATGTAATTTGACTTGAAGAAGGTGCAAGAGGAAGATTGGTGGAGGGGACAAAGGCTTGGACAAGGGTTATGGTGGACTTCGAAAAGGAGGGTTGGAGTACAAGGTGTTCTTTGTTGAGAGAATATGACCAGAGATATGGCCGAAATCATAGCTGGAACCTGCCCAAGAACAGTCACATCTGTAGCCTACTTAAATTCACTTTTCAGGAAGGTTACCTGTTTGGAAATTAGAATGATTCCCATGTAAGGTGCCGCTGCATTTTATTGGAACCTGGCCTCATATTCTCTTTGATTTGTATAGATTTTGCTTTCTGTGGTAGAAATGTAGGAATGGCATTGTATCAGCTACAGACCTTTACTTTCATTGTGAGCTGGCCCAGCCATTCCTTCTCAAAGAGATCTCAGTAAAGCTACAAAGCTGAAGTTGCTTTTGACAATTTATGCTAGGCCACTACATCTTGAGAAGAAAATAGATTGTGCTCTGCACCTCACAGGCAGTCCTGAATCACAACAGGGCACTTACAAAGTACTTGTTAAAGTAATCAGGGATAAAGAAGGGAAGTTGAACATATAAATATGTAGTTGCTAGGTAGCAGAATAAACCAAACTTAGAGACCAGGTTTTGGGTTTTTTTTTCCCTCCCTCAGCTCAGTGCTACAGCCTTGATGAGTTGAAAGCATAAATAATAATTTTCCTTGCTAACATTTTATGTGTAATTACTGGACAAAGCACTTTACATGCATTATTTCATATCTTCACAACTCCGTGAGGCAGGTTAGGGAAAGTAAGACTCAGAGAATTTAGGTAACTTGCCCAAGGACACCCAGCTACCAACAAATCAAATCTGGGTTCGAACCTGGGTATGATTGATCTATCAGCACCCCATCTTTCTTGAAACACGTTCTTCACTTTACTTTTCCTTTTCTGGTTTTCCTCCTTCCTCCCAGTCATTAATTCTCATTTTTCATTATCCATTAATCCTCTTATCCCCAACCTCTAACCACTGAAGCATCCCAGGGCTTAGTCCAGAATCTTCTCTTTTCTGCTCATACTCAATGTAAATGGGTGGTGATGACATTAAATGAGATCATGAGCACAGGAAGAGGCCAGATTTGGAGCAGAAGAGGGGGAGTTTACATCTAGACAGGTTATGTTGGAGATATTATTGAGTCATTGGAGGGGTGTCAAGTAGGCAGTTGGATCTGTGGGTCTGGAACTCACCCAAGGAATGCAGCCTGGAGATATAAATCTTTGCTACATTGTATACACAAGGTGATTGAAAACTTTGCCATGAATAAGGAAACTGAGGCCCATTGAGATGAAACACATTGCCTTGGGTCACTTAGCAAGTTAATGGAAGAGCCAGAATGTTGAACCAGGACTTCTATATTAGGAGTGCCTATAGGAAAGCAGTTAAAGCTGAGAGCAAAACACGGGACTCTAAAAGGGACTGTGTGAATCTGATCCAAGCCCAGACTCTTCTGGTCATCCATCTGGACTCTGAGATGGAACTCAGAGTGTGTGAGGAAGTTAATGGGTTAGGTGGTCTCATGGATGTCTACTCAGCCTGGATTATGATAAAGTCTCAATATTCAAAGCAGAATTTACTGATTCAAAGTAGAAATTTTGAAGAACCTGAAGTCTAATGTATATGTTAGTGGGGCGAGAGTGAATCTATATATCTTGGAAAGTCAGTGAAGGAGTAGTCATAGAGTTGGGTCTATCACACAGTTTGAGGAGCCCACATAAAATTTTTGCCCACAGAGGTGGGCAGCAGGTATGGGGTGAAGATAGGAAGTAGAGGTTTGGCAAGGGGACATCTTTATAAAGTAGCATTTGAGGAAGCAGAAGAAAAGATCAGAAGGCCACAGACAGGCAAAAATCCCTTTGTCCCCAGCACTATCCTCCTCATTCTCTGAGTGGTACCCTACATATTTCTGGAGGAGGGTGTCATGAGGTTTAGTAACTTAACGCTGACTTTCAATGAGATACTCTTGACTCAACACATCTAATACATCTGTAACTCTTACCTAACATCTACAGCAGACAGATTTCGAGTGAGGAGATTCCCCAACCGGAATATGAAGCATTGGTGACATAAACAAGAAAAAGGCAATTCTTCCCTTAAAAAGCCCATGATGTGATAGGGAACACAGACAACAGTGATCTGGCATGATTCCTCCAGTAGAGATCTGTGTGGGAAGCTGCAAGGAGAGTGGTGTCTGGTGAAGGAAGTTATCCCAGCCCATTAACCATGTGCTTCATCTCTCTTCAAATGATTTACTTTTCACTTCACCAACCATGTGAGTTGACTTACTAATTATGTGGAGGCTGGAAATGAAAATAAAATTTCAGTTCCTTAGAACCACAGCAAGAGGAGATGCATTAGGTGTAATAATAAGATACATTCAACAGAGATACAGTACAAATTAATCTTGACATGTTCCTTTCCCTCACCCTCTACAACCAGTTCCACCTCATGTTTTGACTATTCTATGTCTTCTATAGAGCTAGAACCCATTCGCACCCACTACCTCCATCTTTGTCCAAGTAACTGCCGTCTCTTACCTCAGTGTGATCTGTAGCCCCTAAATAATCATCATATTCATCCTTGTGATTCTCTAGTCCACATTCTTCTTAACAACTAGAGAGATGTATTAAAGGGAAATTAGAACATGCTGCCGTATCCTCCCCTGACTTAAAACAATTCTATAGCTTCTGATTATTCTTAAGCTACAAACCGAAGTCCTCCTCCTTACCTTATATACAGGTCTTGCCCTGTCCACCTCTTCCAAGCCCTGACACGCCACTCCACCCTTCTTTGTGAGCTCCAGTCACACTACCTTCTTCTTTTAGTACTCCACCTTTTCCACACTCCTACCACAGGGTCTTTGTCCCATACTAGTGCTCTGTCATGCAGAGTATGCAAACTGCAGCCCGTAGACAACATACAGCCCACTCTTTGTTATGGTAAATAACGTTTTGTTGGAACACACCTATGCTTACTTGTTTACAAACTGTCTATATATAGCTGCCTTTGCACTATATCAGTAGAGTTTAGTAATTGCTACAGAGACTGTCTAGCCCACAAAGTCTAAATTATTTATTCTCTGTCACTTAACAGAGATTTTTCCAACTCCTCATCTGGTTATACCCACATTCTTTTCCTAAGTGACTCCTTTAGATCTCAATTCACAGATTTCTAACATTCCTAACCCTTTTCTCCCCAGACCAGATTGGATTTCTTTGTTAGGTGCTTCATAGAATTTTGTTCCCCTTTTCTTCTCAGCACCGGTTTCATCTTCCAAATGTGTTTGTTTAATGTCCAACCTTTTTGACAGATGGCAGGTTCCAAGAATGGAGGACCAGTTATGTTTTGCATACTACTGTATTCCTGTATATAGCATGGTGTGTGGCACAGAACAGATACCCCAAAAATGTTTATTTAGTTGAATGGATAAAAGAATGGATAGATGTATAGACAGACAAGACTCAGACAAAGCAATCCTATATACTAAGTCAGAATAAAAAGGAATATTTAGAAAGCTTACTACAGCTGACATTATATACTATTGTCCTTTTTTTCTGCATCCAGAATTGAGTATACACAAAGGAATCAAAGAATGTTTTCTTGCCAATCGGATGATACCCAGATTTTAACATGTCTCCTGTCTCCGGCCACTAATCCCTAGTCTATCAGCACCAAAGGGAATTTTATGAGTTCCTTTTCGTAGTTCTTGCAAAAGTGGGAACTGCTACTCAAAATATCCTCAAGTACTCAACTATTGGCTGGTCTGGGAATGTGATGCAATGATTCTTTCAGTAATAGGAAAAAGAAAGGAAAACAATTCATAGTCTTCAGTCCATAAACAAATACAGGCAAAATCTCAGGTGGGCTGCTATCTGGCTTTGCCAGTGGAAGAAGGGGGAAAATGGTAAATACAGGAAGCAGATTGAACAACAGATTATGGTTCTGCATTGGCTGAGTAGGCTTACAAGTAGGCATGGGAACATCAGTTGTCTGGGAAGGTTCTGGGACACAATGGGCACCCATTACATGGATTCAATTTCTGTGCCCATAGAAAGTTGGCTTCCTCATACCACTTGTCCTGGGAGCTGAGATGTTTCTTTGGCTATTGAAACACAATTAATAGAAAGAAAGGAGTTTGGACTATGTTAGCTTACTAGGTGAGAAGAAGCCAAGGTGAGTTGATAGAGCATCAGTAAGAAATAGAACTAGGCTCCTCAAGCTGTATCAAGTTGATCCAGGAAAACATGGAGGAGTTGAATTTTAAAGAATGAGGGTTATAAGTTTTTCAAAGCAGAAGGAGAGGAATATGTCACTGTTCTTTGGCTTGTTATAATATACCATGTCAACATCTAATGGCTTAAATCAACAGTCACTGTATTTTGCTTGCAGTTCCGTGGGCCAGGAGTTTGGGCAAGGCACAGCAGGGATATCTTGTGTCTGCTTGAGAATGAAGGGAGAGCTGGAATGACTTTAATGGCTGGAAATGACTGGGACAGCTGTTTGAGGTCCATGTGTCTGGGGCCTCAGTTTTTCCTTAAGTGACATCTGCTAGGGATGGAATGCCCAGATAGCTACTTTATTTGGACATCTGACCCCTTTGTTGAAATTACTAGAATATATGGGGCTAGCTGGCATTGCTTTTTCTCTGTGCATCTAACTTAGGCTTCCTTGTAGCACGGCAGAATTATGGCAATCAGACTTCTTACATGATGCTTGACTCCCCCCAGAGCAAGTGTTCCAAGAAAGCCAGGAGGAATGCCAGTCTTCTTAAAAACTAGGCATCACTTCTGCTGGCCAGAACTAGCCAACATCATCTCTTTGGCTTATCATTATCAAAACCAGTGACCAGCTAGCCTAAGAGTGGAGAAACAGGTTCCACCTCTCAATAAGAGAAATGGCATATGCCTACAGGAAGGGAAGGAAACAATTGTGGTCATCTTGGAGAGAAACTACCACACTTTTGTAAAAGAAGAGAGTACATGTACAAGGACACAGAGGTGTGAGAAAGTCTACTTGGCTATATTCAAGAACAGGGGTGCCTGAGTGGCTTACTCAGTTGAGCACCTGACTCTTGATTTCAGTTCATATCATGATCCCAGGGCTGTCGGATTGAGCCCTGCATCAGGCTATGCACTGCATGTGGAGCCTGCTTAAGATTCATTCTCTCTCTCTCTCTCTCTCTCTCTTTCTCTCTCTCTTTCTCCCTCTCTCCCCCTTTCCCCTTCTTCCCCTCTCCCCACTCACACACTCTCTCTAAAATTAAAAAAAAAAAAGAATAAATAGAAATATTTTCTAAAACTTCACTTAGATTGATAATTCTTCAGTTACTAGCACACTCCAGCAGTGTCTCTAAAGATTTTCAGAATCTAGAAAGAGCCTTTGGTCCCTTGTGTAGCTCCTTGTAAGTGTAAACACATTCCCTAAAATATAGAGTCCAAAACATATCAGTAATGTTAACTTTTCTGTAGGGCCTGAGAGAAAATATGAAGAGTAGAGATAGAGCGTAGAGTCTTTGTCCAAGGTGCTGATTGTCCTTGAAGTCAAGCACCCTGACCCTTTTCTCAGAAAGTCCCTTCCTTTGGACTTGTAATTAGGAGTGTTCTGACCTCTTAGAATGTTAGTTTCATGAGGTTAAGTGGTGGGAGATTAACTTAGAAAGGTAATCAAGGACTGTGTCTTAAAGGGTCTCAAAAACCTGTGAGTTGGACATTTATTATGTTTTCTGCAAGGAGCTAACACAGATCTTAAGAAGTGGAGGGGCAGGGATGTCTAATTTTGGAAAGATCATGCTAGTGACAGTGAGGAGAATGTTATTGGAGTAAGAGTTAATAAGGCTAGTAAAATTCAGTGTTGTCTCTGCATATATTAGATTCAGGGAAAGTGACTTAGCACAAAGTACTGGTGCCCATGGAAATTTTATTTTACACACATACCCACACCCACACATACACACATACCTAATTATAGCATTAACAGTCACTATAACCCAACTAGTATGACCAACTGTTTGTAATGAAGCAGGTGATTGAGGAAGGATACTCTATGACATTCCATTCTTGGGACTGTTGTTAAATCCGGAAGTATTGATTAGATCTCCCTCCTTGCTCCATATTTTCTTGATCAGTCAATATTTTGATGCTTTGATGCCTGGAAATACTTGGACATGTTTTAAATAAGTGTACTTATTCAGCTAATGCCTCATTGGGCCAGTTCAGTTTTTCCAAGGTAAAAGCCCCTTTCATCTTCAGGGTCTTTGATCTAGGTCAGATGAACTTCCCTCAGATCTACAGATGTGACAGAGGCTCAGAAAGTAAGACAGTCATTCTAGACTAGCAGAGTCACTTCTGCTACTGCTGCAGTGAAGACCTGTGTGGTCCTCCACTGAGTCTCCAGCCAGCTGTGCTCTAGAAAATGTATGCACTTGCAAATCTGGTCCCTAGGCTCTTTCTTACTAATAGCCCTTCTTATTCTATCCATCACTCTCCTTTCAAATTGATCATCAGCCAAGGTTTGCCTAATAATTCAATATTATTATGCTTTACTTATAAAAGAGCTACTTGCCTAACCTGTTTTGCAATTTAAAAATGCAAATTTTACCATGCCACTGCCCAGCCAAAAGCCTAACACAGGCTTCCCATTGTTCCCAGGATGAAGTTAAAATGCATCTCATGGTCTACACAGTTCAGAATGATCTGATTCCTGTCTATATCTTTGGTCTCATTTCTGGCTACTCTCTGGATTTCTCACTATAATCCAATTACATTGATTTTCTTTCTATGCTTTGAAAGCGCTAAATATTTTCCAGCATCATGACTTTCACAATTCTGTTCCCTCTTCCCAGAACATTCTTCCTGTCATTCATGGTTTAGCCCTTATTTATCCTTCACACCTGTGATTAACTGTCACCTTTGAGGGCTTCCCAATCAGCATTCTAAACAGTGACCATTCTTCTCCTACTAGTGCTATGCTCTACTCCTTTTTAGCATGTATCACAAGTATCATATATGCAAATGTTTATTCATTGAAGAGTTTTTTGGTTCATATCTGCTTTCTTCACTAGTTTATAAGCTCCAAGTGCAGAGGCCACTCCTACTTTAGCTGCCACTGTACACCTGGAGACTAGTGTAGCACTTGGTATATAATACATACTTGATCAGTATCTTTTGAATGAATCACTATGTTAATTTTGTGATCAAGATGGATCATAAGGATTCACATTTAACTATTCTGTATTTGACTAATTGTTCTTGTGTGCCTCTGGAAAAATGAGGACCTTTAGGCATGAGATGACTAATATTACTCAGGCTTTGATCCCATTGTGGGGGTAGGTAGAGAGGAGAACATTGCACTAGTCTGAGAAAGATATATGGGGCACACTTTGTAATTCTATGTCTTAGGAAGTTCTAATATTTGTATCTTTGTCCTAATCATTAATTAAAAAGGTCTCATCACCAAATACTGGCTTCCTTGGACTCCACCACTCAGTGCAGGCCTGGAATACAGAAAGAGCACTCTTCAGAACTATTGTGTGACAGCTTGCCCCTACACGAACTTCTCTTTGTCTTCCAGAGGGCTTTGTACTTCTAAATTATTTTCCTTTCTGTACCCCCACCCCAGTCACTGCTTACCCTCCTCCAGCTTCATTCCCTTATGGATCTTCCTAATATCTGAGAAAATCAGAAAAGAATGTTCCTGCTAAAGGCTCCCAAAGAAAGGTGCCTGATGTGTTCAAGGGAAAACAAGGAAACTAAGACCCAATTCCAGCTCAAAGGTCTAGATAACAAGGTTTTAATAATGAAAAGTCTGCATTATTCTTCACTGAATAGAGTTTGCAAGTCCAAACCAGTGGAGGCTAAGAGAGCATGGACTTCTCTGATTCCATATCCTTCCAGAAAGCACCAGTGTAAATGGGATTAACCCAAGATACTTCTAAAGGACAACAAAGATCCTTATCCCTTATGAGGGCTGAGTCCCACTGCCATGCTAGCCTTCTGAAGCTGAAGCCACTGTTTTCAGGATCTCTCCTTGGTGCTGATTCTGATCTTGGCCCAGTAAGGTCCTTCCTCCTTCCACTTGCCTATTACTAGGGTTCCTCTATGACTCCAGTCTAGCTCTACTGCACTATTCCAAGTTCTCATTTAATCTGCTCACCAACCCTATGCTCATAGTGATTCCCCTGCCTGCCCCCAACCCCCAAATCCAGTATATCTACCCCATTCAGACTTACTTACTTGGCCCCTGCTTGGCAAGGAGCCCAGTGTAATCCTGTTAGCTGGCATAGTCACTTCTGTCATTGTTTTCTAAAAGCATAGTTGCTTTTTCAACTGACCCTAGACATGGTGAGTATTTAGTCACCATTCCAAGTCGTTTATTTAGCATGAAAATTTATTAGTTAGGCCATTGTTTAGCAAATTCATCACATTGCACTTTTTACTTAGCAGAATCACTTAATTAGTGTTTTATTACTGGAATTGACTGTCAATTATGTGGCTAATTCATTTACTTAGGGAATGAATTTTTTATCTGGGTAAAGCAATTCAAAGTGCACTGTTAACTCTTTAATGATTAAAGACTGTTGTCAGTGGCAATTCATGTTGTAAGGAAAATTAAACCATTTATTTCCCTTGAAGTATCAAATGTTGGGAAAATCTTTGGAAAAGTGTAGAGAGGGTAGTTTAGAACCTTGCAAGAATTAAAGAAACTTCATTAACTGGAAGACTCAGAATGCTTGGCAAATCTGAATAAAATTAGCGAGAGAGTTTTCATTGGACTCATTGAATAAATTATATTCTTATACATGTATATTGCTGTAATGTCTATAAATCTCTTTGATTTACATAATTTTGGGGAGCTCTCACAAAAACATTGTGGAGTGACACTGGAGTTTATGGTTGGCAGCCTCTAAGACAGCCCCAGTGATTCTTGTCTCTTATTACACATTCCTGTAAAATCCCTTTCCTTGGATGCAGGCTGGATCTAGTGACTGGCTTCTAATGAATAAAATATGGCAAAGTATTAGGATTTAACTTTCAATATTAGGTTATAAAAAATACTGTTGCTTCCAGTTGGATGCATTCTCTCACTCTCATATTAACCTGCTGTTTGGGAAGCCAGTTGCCATGTTGGGGGTTGCCCTATGAAAAGACCCAATAAGCAAGGAACTGAGGGAGATCTCTAGGCAATAGCCAAAAGATACCTAAGTCCCTTAACTCCAATATCCCATGGGAAAAATCAGTCTTCCAGAATCATGTGAGTAAACCTGGAAATGGATTCTCCCCCAGTTGAGTCTTCAGATGCAACCATAGTCACAGTTGACAGCTGAATGCAACCCCATGAAAGAACTTGAACCAGAAGTATCCATTAAATTAGGCTACACTCAGAGTTCTGATCCACAGAAACTGTGAGGCAGTTAATGTTTGTTATTTTAAGATGCTAAGTTTGGGAGTCATTTCTTATGTGGCATGGCTACATGCTACTACATGGTTTAGCATGTGCTGTATTACAATAAATACCAAAAGCCTTTGGGTTAATCAGTAGTAGAGCCAGCATTTAACCACAGCTCTTCTGATGCATCACTGTAGACCAAAAAAAGCCCATGAACTACAGTGAAGATACCTCATTGCAAGTTTCAGAGGTCCTTAAAGTTTCATTCTATTCAGAGGCTGCCTCTCTAGAACATTGATTCCCTTATGACCTGTAGAGAGGATGTCATTGGGATTCTGGACAAGCTTTCTTGTGTGAAACTACTCTTCTTTATCATGTTTCTATGAAGAATTGAGTCAAAATACCCCTTTCTAACCCCAGTCACTGCCCTGCTTCTTCATTGTGTGGTTATAACCATAATTCCTAAACATGACTGGCCTAAACTAAAGCTCTTGAATTATTAGGTCCAGAATGTGAAGCTAAGGGATTTATATTTCATATGATCACTGAGTGACTCTTGTACAGTACTAGGATAGGGATCCACTGTATTAAATAAAGTAGGTTGCCGTTTCATGGATCAACTTCTATAATACAGAAGCTGAGGACTGCTAGGCTAAACTGTGATGTACTTTATTAGTTCACATGCTACTTATGCATGTTTAGTTCACACATGTGGTACACATTGCTTTGTAATGTCTATCTCTAACGAGAGAACTGTTCAGTACGTGTTCTTCCCAAAGGTCATCAGCTTTGGGCGCTTGAAATTTTTTGTTTGTTTGGTTTTGAATATTACTAAGCTGTAGTACCTCATTCATTCACTAAAAGTAGAAAGGATAGTGTTTGCTTTTCTTATGAGCAACTCTAGGATTGTCAATGTACAAATTGTATTTAACTGAATACATCTAACCTTAGATCATCTAATCCATTGCTACTCAAAGTACAGGTCCATGGACCAGTAGTATCAGCATCACCTGAGATCTGGTTACAAATGCATTCTTGGGCCACATTCCAGACCCAATGAGCCAGAATCTTCATTTTAAACTATTTCTAGATAATGTGTATTAAAGTTTGAGAAGCATTGGTCTAATCCAACTCTATAACTTTTTAAATTTTTTTAACATTTATTTATTCTTGAGACAGAGGGAGACAGAGTGCAAGCAGGAGAGGGGCAGAGAGAGAGGGAGACACAAAACCTGAAACAGGCCCCAGGCTTTGAACTATCAGCACAGAACCCAACGCGGGGCTCGAACCCACAAACTGCGAGATCATGACCTGAGCCAAAGTCAGATGCTTAATCGATTGAGCCACTCAGGCACCCCCCAACTCCATAATTTTAAAGTAAAGGTACACAAAGGTGAAAATAATTGTGCAAGACAATTTAGTGGCAAAACCAGGATGAAAACTCCATTCTTGTAACTCCAAAACTGTGTTATTCCCATTCTGTTAATGCTCTGTTGTCTTAGTGGTTTATTAGATCCACAAAGCACTTACGTATCCAGGGCATAGTTTGAAATGGGGAAAGCAGGCTGCTATCCACCCAGTACAATGATAAACTTATTTCAAACAGCTGTTGCACATTTAAATTCCCTCTCCCAGACAAGTGTAGCCATTTCATTTTCTCTCTCTTACACATCAGTGAAAGACAAAGTCACCTGTCAGGCTGAAAATTATAAAATCTGTCAAAATTTAGTTTTTCTAGTTTAGCTAAGTATTACTTTGCAACTGTTTTGCATACTTTTGTCTTATTACGATTTTGATGAATGGGAGGGAGAAAATAAGATAAGGCATATTTTCGGTGTCGGGTATTTAAGGTTTTTTCCTCTCATCACACATCTTCTTATGAGGATAGGGATCTTGGAGTGTAGTGATGCATATACAACACAAAATGCTGAGCTGGCCATTTTTAGTATGAGCACAACCCTGGAGACACTGAATGTCTCATGTCGAGCCCAAGCTGGAGCTACAGAGAAGCTGACAACCGTCAGTATGAGACAAGCACAATGCATCTTGTGATAACTAGAATCACCAGAAGTCCATCTAGGGAAGAAATGCATTTGGAGTAAATATGGCTTCTTGCTCCCTACACCCATCAAGGCTGATAGAACTGAGGCAGGAAATAAAGATCTTGCTACTCTCACCATAGAAATAAAAAGGCATGAGAGATGAACCTTGAAAACAGGCATCATGTCTATCAGCAAAATGGCAGATGGATTTCAGAGGGGCAGGTGTACTTACCAAACAAGTATTTACTGAACATCCAGCAGATCCTAGAGATGTATCAGTAAACAACAGAGATATGGCACCTGCATTCATGGAGTCTACAGTCTAGAGAAGGATACAAGACATTAAATAATGTCACTATTATTTATTTAACCACTATTGTGATTCATGGAGATGACATCTATGTCTAGGGAGATACATTGTGATTAATGAAGATGATATTGTTAGGATCTAACATGATATCACAGATGTGGGTGGGGCAGATAGGAATGTTTTCCTTGATATCTTCAAGTATTCCTAAAAGTTAATAGATTTTTTTAATAAACACTCATCTACTATTCACCACCTAAATTCTACTATTAACATTTTACCACTTACTTGATCACCCACTTCCCATCAATCCATCCCTCAGTCTATCTTGATTTTTTGTCCATTGCAAAAGAAATTTTAGACATTAGTATACTTCCCTTTCCCCCAGTACTGTTCTTCTATATCAATAATGCAAGCTCAATGTTCTAATTTTTCTTTTGAGGTAAAATTTACATACAAAGAAATGCATAGGTCTTAAGCTTTCGATTCCATTAGTTCAACGGTTGCATACATTTGTACAACCCAAGCCCCTAATAATATACAGGCAGGCCAGGAAGACCTCTCATGTCCATGACCAATCAGACCCTGCCCCTACTCCACCTAATAGGTAACCACAGTTCTGATGTTTTTTCCTACCATGGATCAGTTTGTCTATTCCAGAAGAGGGAGTGGCTTTTGAGCTGAGTTCTGAAGGATGAATAGGAGTCCACTTGGCCTTGAAAGGTTCAGGAAGGTTAATCATTCCAGGAGAAATAATATGTCACGTACAGGTTCTCACGTGGACAAGAATTTGCATGGCTGCAGCCTAGTAAGCATAGGAAAGACAGACACTAAATGAGGCAGAAACTAGACCAGAGCCTTGAAGCCATATTAATAATCAGGTATGTAGCTAAAGGGCACTGAGCAGCCCATAAATGGCTTCAGCAGGGAGATGACATGCTCAGCTTTGGACTTCTGAAAAATTATCTTGCCTCATTGTAGAGAACAGAACATGGAGATACAAGAAGGGATTCAGGGAGATGTAGACACTGTCCCAGCTGTTATAGAGAAAGAGAGAGGGGTAGCATATATGAGGGCCCAGGCTTTCTCCATCCTTTCTTCTATTGGGCTGACCTCAGATATGTTGCACTTCTAACAATTAAAAATCACAGTGTTTGGTTTTCCCTTTCTATATTCATTTTTCAGTGACACCAGCCAGAAATCTATTATGGAAGCTATGGTTCAAAGAGGTTAAGTAGCTTTCCCAGAGTCACACAGCCAGTAAGCAGTGGTATCATGGTTCTCCCTCAGGTGTATTAGTATTCAAAGCCTATACAGTTTTCACCACTTTGCTGTCTTCAAGGAATGATGGGAGCTTCTCAGCCTTTCTAATTAGCGTACTTCTTCCCTCGTTATATCAGATTCCTCAACCACTCTGTAATTTTTAGGGTGGAAGACTTTGCTAGCAATCTCAACCAACTTGGGCGTACTTTGAGGACAAGTTAATCATCTGTAGCCCAGATTTTCTTTTAAGAGATGGTTTTGGGATGAGAGGCAGGTGATCCAACATGATTCTACCAAAATGTAATTTTATTTATTTTTATGGATTCTGGCTTTCGCTCTGCAAAACAGAGAACTGACATTCAAGAGCCACTGAATTTTCTTGTGCTTGCAGCTCAGCCCGTCCCTCTGTGTCTGTCTTACATCCTTCCTCATACAGTCTCAGTGCTTCCCTCTATTCAAACTCCTCCAAAGCCACCCCAGTGTCACTCCTTTTTACGTTTGTTAAGAATATCAAAACTACACAGTTCACTTGTCTTTATTATTTCTACTTCAAGTAACTGACCAAATGTGTTCTTTGAGGTTCTTTTGAATGTTCTGATCACATTAACATGCATAGAGCCATTTACAGAATTTCTTGCTGATAATATTAAAGAACTTCACAATAATATTAATCTTCCTAACGTTAAGTGACATCAAAGTTTCTTACTTTCATAGACTTCATTCTCTTCTGATAAGTAATACACTCCCCAGAAATTCATTCCTTCCCAGCCAGTTTTTCTACCACACTTTGTCATGAGTTTACAGAATTGTTTAGGTACCTATCTCCATGTCTATTCATGGGGTATTTTTCTATTAAGTGAAGGTTCAGGTAGTCTGTTAACCTTGAAATGTCAGTGTCTCTAAAAGTACAAATAAATGGTGGATATGGAATAAGTAAGCATTAGACTTAGATGTTGCAGGGAAGGACTTGTGTCTGCAGGAGCTAACGCATTTTGAAAGTCCAGAATTGTATCCCTTCTCCTTTGTGCCCCAACAGTATGATTCCAGAATCCCTCACACACCCCTCCAACTTCCTAGTTTGATCACTAAATAGACAAGTCTCCAAAGCATCCTATTGTTGCTGTAGGTATGTTCCTTCTTGCAATGCCCAATGATCTGCATTTTTCTCTCTTACTGAATTCGGTTTATAGGGGTGTCTGGGTGGCTCAGTTGGTTGAGTGTCCAACTTCAGCTCCAGTCATGATCTCTCAGTCTCTGTGTTTGAGCCCCACATCGGGCTCTGTGCTAACACTTCCAAGCCTGGAACCGGCTTCAGATTCTGTGTTTCTCTCTCTCTCTCTCTCTGTCTCTCTCTCTTTGTACCTCCACCACTCACACTCTGTCTCTATCTCTCAAAAATAAATAAATGTTAAAAAATTTTTTGAACTAAGTTTATAAAACTATATGGTGGAATACTGGTATCAGCACATTGGCTGTCTTGTTCTCCTACTGATTTTCTTGAAATTGTGACCCCAAAAAAATGTTTTTCAAAGCTTTTTTTAAAATAGTGAAATCCTTTTTTCAAAAACAGTCATATGCAGAAATCTATTTTATGAAACAGATAGAAAACCACTTTGCTCTGATTAGAGAAGAGGTGAGGGAAAACCCATGGACTTGCCAGGCCGTGCTCCCACATGCATACACATACACGTGTACGTGCACAAAACTCGTCACGAATCCAATCCTCTGACCTCTGAACAGAAGCCTCCCTTCCTAACTCTGGCTCAGTGTGGACACCATGTCCACAGAGTAAGAATTCATTTGTTCCTGGGATGCCTGGGAGACTCAGTCAGTTGAGCGTCTGACTTCAGCTCAGGTCACGATCTTACGATTCATGAGTTCAAGCCCTGTGTTGGGCTCTGTGCTGACAGCTTGGAGCCTGGAGCCTGTTTTGAATTCTGTGTCTCCCTCTCTCTCTGCCTCTCCCCTGCTCACACTCTCTCTCTCAAAAATAAATACACATTAAAAATTTTTTTAAAGAATTCACTTGTTCCTTCCCTTCTAGACCACATAGGTGAAACTTTCCACTTTATGTGTTCCAAAAAAATGAACTTCATGACCCCAACTACTGGAAAAGGCTGGCGGCTTTTAATTAACAGGGCATGGGTCACAAGAGCAAGGGTATCACATGAATGACACTCTAACATTGAGCAGTACACAGCACACACAGCCATTGTGTTGGCCCAATGGGCCCCTGGAATATAGGAGCATCAGGAAAGATGGGGCCCCAGATGGCAGACTTTAGGGTTTCGGATATTTCTCTGACAGGTATTTCTTTTCATTATTGCTATAGTCACCCTGGGTCCACCTTAGAGACAAGAGAGAATCTCAAAGGCTAGTGTTCTCTTGCAGGAAGGATGCTTCTGCATTTTGGCTGTGGTAGCAGCCATGGCCACAGGAATATGTGGTACAATTGTATAAAACTAAATACACACACACACACTCACGTGCGTATAAACCTGGTGGAATCTGAATGCAGTCAGTGGAATGTGTCTGTGCCAATTTCCTGATTGTGATGTTGTGCTATGGTTATGCAAGAAGCTAAAGTTGGGGAAAAACATGTGAAGAGTTTATAAAGGGACCTCTCTGCATTATTTGTCATGGCTGCATGTGAATCTACAATTATCTCAAAATAAAACTTCTTACTTAAAAAGAGCTGGTGCTCTGGTGATGGGCTGATGTAGAACTCCTGGCCATGGTCACATCCATCATCTTCTTCAGATGTCCTTCCTGGTTTTCCCAGGCATTTACTCACTCCCCAATAATCGACCATGTGATAAAAAACATCCTGCCGATTTCTAGCAATTGTGAAGTGGCTTATTTGTGTCTCTTTTTCTTCATCATTTTTGGCAGAAGTTTGTCTGATTTATTGGTGTTTTCAAAGGAAAGAGCCAGCTTTTGCTTTTCTTCAGCATCTCTGTTTATCTTTAACTTCTATTGTGCTCCATTAACATCTGTTCTTATACTTATTTACTTATTTTCTACTTTCAGTGACTATATTTTTCATGTCTCAAAGTTAAGTTTGCACTTTTCAAATTGACTCATCATTTTTCCACGATGTGTTGCATTATTGCTGTGGTTCATAATCCCCCACCCTCATTTTCACTTTAATCAATCTGCATGTATTTATTTTATGGCCTCTTTGATTGTTTTATTATTTTCAATTCTTGGGAGGCATATTTCTCTATGTATCACGTCTGCTGATTCTCCCTCACAGGGATAAGCTCCTTCACATGGCTTGTCTTTCTTTATATTTTATTTTCCCACTATGAGTTCATCATTAGTGGAAGTAGTTTTGTTCTGGGGAATTCACATACCTTGGATTATGAAAATACCTCCAGAGGGTGGTTTCTCATTTGCCTGTCAGTATAGGGGGTTTTGTATGTTGGTTTCTATGTTTGCAGGTCATCTCACAAGTAGCCGTGGACCCCAGATCCACGAGTGGGAGAGGTCCAGGGTTTCTTTTGTTTTCTTTTATGTTTTCTATTTGAAAGCTCCCCATCTTTGTTTTTATTCTACTAATTGATACCTTTGGCTCACACAGACTAAGTAAGATATGCACATCCATGCTTAAAATTAGATCCTTGAACTACGATCAAGATTGAAATAATACAGATTGACTATCCATTTGTGAAAGATGAAGGAGTTGATACGTTTTTATTTCTGGTAATGCATCAGTCACCTACATCTTTTTGTTGGTAAAATTTCAGATTTTAGCCAAGAATTTTTATTTTAGATATTTTCACATATGTTTTCCTTTCTTTTTTATTCGTTCTTTAAATTTTTATTCTCCTATCTTTGTTTAACTGACTTTGATGTTGAACAGACCAATTCTTTTATAACGTGATTTCCTCCAGTCCCATGGGGTTTTTACTTTTTATTTTTTCCCTTATTTCCCCACTTCCCCAAGCCTCTGGAAAAGAATCAAAGCCAGTAGAATTTCTGAGTCTTTGTATAGCAGGGAACATCTTTCTGAAACCTCATAAATGAAAAAACAGCTTACATCAATGTATAATTTTGGGGTCACAACGTTCTTCCCTTAAAAACTTTTCTCCATAACTTTTTGGCATTTAAATTTGTGCAAGGGAAAATAGAGTTGGCATTGTCTCTTTTCCTTTATAGATAACCATTTTTTTCCAGCCTAGATGTTTATCTAAGTGCTTTTTCATCAATAGTATTTAAGTAGTTATATCTGGAGATTTGTTCTGTCTTTAAGTTGTACACAGAGAGGAGCACCTGGGTGGCTCAGTCAGTTAAGCATCTGACTCTTGGTTTTAGCTCAGGTCATGATCTCACAGTTTGTGGGATTAAGCCCCATGTTGGGCTTCATGGTGGCATCATGGAATCTGCTTGGGATTCTCTCTCTCTCTCTCTCTCTCTCTCTCAAAATAAATAAACATTTAAAAATATTTTAGACATAAACATAGGGGAAGGAAAAGTAAAATAATATAAAATCAGAGAGGGAAGCAAACCATAACAGACTCTTAAATACTGAGAACAAACTGAGGATTAGCTAGAGGGGAGGTACTCAGGGGATGGGCTAAATGGAGGATGGGCATTAAGGAAGTCATTGTTGGAATGAGCACTGGGTGTTATATGTAAGTGATGAATCACTAACTGGGTTCTACTCCTGAAACCAATACTACACTATATGTTAACTAACTTGAATTTACATTAAACACACACACACACACACACACACACACACACAAAAGAACACACAAAAATATTTTTTTTTTAAAGTTGTACACAGAGAGCTTTTTGCTTTTGAAGATTGTGGTTTGTTTTTATTCTGTCAAAGAGCTCTTTTTACAGATATCCTTTATTATTGCCTCTGTGTCATTTATTCTCTTCTTTAGTAATACCAGTTACCTGTTTTTTCTATGTCTGTTTTCTGTTCTCTGAAAATGTCTTTCTGCCTGAGCACATGAACTCATGAGCACACATGAGCAGATAGGGACAGAGGACCTAGAAGTACCCCCCTGCAGGTTAGTTCTCCTCAAGTTTATGCCTGTTGCTTATTCTCATTACAAACTACAGTGTCCACTTTAATACTGCTATTTTATTTGAGTTTCCTTACAATGTCCCCTTCCCTCGCCCAGTGAAGTTTATTCTATTTATCTATTTTCTATTTCTGTTCACTTATTTTTTTTAACATGTATTCATTTTTGACAGAGCGCAAGCAGGGGAAGAGCAGAAAGAGAGGGAGACACAGAATCCTAAGCAGGCTCCAAGCTCTGAGCTGTCAACACAGAGCCCGACACAGGGCTCTAACTCATGAACCATGAGATCAAGACCTGAACATAAGTCAGATGCTTAACCAACTGAGCTACCCAAGCACCCCTTTCCATTTGCTATTTGACCCACAATTTGAAAAATTCTGTTCTCATTAATCTTGGACTTCCTTGATTCTTTGTGTTTTTTTGAATTTTGTTTCCAAGAAAATTCATGCAATCTAAAATTCATTTCCGTTTCCTGTTGTTTAGGTTAACAAGCCAGTAACTGGCTTAAACAGTAAGTTAATATATCAGTTCACAGAAATGTAAGTCAAGAGTTTAGAACAGGTCCCAGGGTGGGTTGAAGTATCATTAAGGACCCACATTCTGGTAAGATCTTCACTTCGCCAGCTCATGTTGGCATTGCCTTCATCTTAGTTCTCCTTATGGATACGGGATTGCTTTAGCAGTTCCAAGCATCAAGCCCACAAACAGTGTGATGTCCAGTGGGAGAGAGAGGCCACCATAACAGCCTTCTTAGAAGTAAGGAAATCTTTCTCAGAAGCTCCTTATTAGAAACCCCCTCCTATCTTCACTAAAACTTTTGAAAAATTAGCAAAGAGGATAAGAACTCCTGATTGGCGTAAAGAAATCTGGATTTGCCCCTAGATCTAGGAATAGGGTGATCCACCAGAGTCATGAGGAAAATGTGTGGGCACCTAAGCTAACGTGAGGTCTCTGCAAGAAAGGATAAAGGCAGCAGATGATGGTTGGGCAAAGAGTCAACACTGGCTGCTCTTTTACTTTTGAAAATTGTATTTTTCTCTGCCTTCAGAGTGTCATTTTCCTTATTTTTAATATGGTAGATTTTTCTAAGACTGTGTTACTTTGTTTCTGTTTACTTAACTATAAAGAAGGAGGAGAAAATCTATCCAGGACTGGTATTTGCTGTAAACAGAGCAGGCAGATTCTCACTGGTGTCCTCACTGCCCAACTGGTGGGAACCCTTTTCTTGTGGCTTAAGCAGAAGGAGGAAGGGATGTTCACTGCCCCATCCCTCTGCAGAGTGTCTGATACCATCCCTCCATCTGATGTGGGTGCTATAGTGGTAGGAATTTATGTTCTCCCCGCAAAAAGGAGGATTGATCTCTTTATCAGAAGGAGTAAGTGAATCCAGAAGTCACCTTCCCCATGACTGCTCCTCTCCCCACTTTTCCCCCTAAAACTGACTCTGGTTCCTAGAGTATAAAGGTCTTTGTCTATCTTCTTTTGTCTTTGCCATATCAGAGACCTCAGTGAAAGATTGAAGGGGAGAAATGGCTTGGAGGTGCCCAGCCCCCCATATTTGGTTGCTTAGTCATTGATTATCAGAGCCCAAAAAAGGAAACTTAAAAAATGTGAAGCAATTTTTTTTCATCCTTCAGGCTAGTGTTACTTGAAGCACAAAGAATCTCAATGTCAGTTGCCAGTTATATGATGTCCATTTCAGCTCTGTAAAATGTGGGTGCATCGGGGTGGCATGGTGCTTACTACTAGTTTTACAAGTTCAGCCCTACACCATTTGGTCAGACTTAAGAAAGAGAAGGTAAATGAAAACAGAAAATACTTGCGGCCTTGCATTAGTCAGAGATTTCTTGTATAAGACACAAAAAAAGCCAACTATAAAAGAAGATAATTGATAAATTCAACCTGATTGAACTTAAAACTTTTGCTTTTCAAAAGATACTATTAAGAAAATAAAAAGGCAGGCCTCAGACTGGGAGTAAGGATTTTCAAAATATACATATGATAAAAGGCTTGTATCCAGATTACAACTCAATAATAAGATACTCCAGTTTAAAAAAAAATGGGCAGAAGATTTGAACAGACATCTCACCCAGAGAAGGAAAGCAAATGTCAAATAAGCACATAAAAATATACAAATTAAAATCTCAGTGAGATCCTACTGTACAACGACTAGAATGCCTAAAATTAATAAAACTTACCTAAAATTAATAAAACCTTAAAACAAGTTCTGGTGAGGATGTGTAGCAATTGGAACAAACTTGCTACAAGCCACAATGTGGAAGAACCTTAGGGGCATCGTGCCAAGTGAAAAAAATAAGGGCCACTGGGTGTCTCAGTTGGTTAAGCATCCGATTTTGGCTCAGGTCATGATCTCACAATTCATGAGTTTGAGCTCCACGTCGGCTCTGTGCTGTCAGCTTGGAGCCTGGAGCCTGCTTCAGTCTGTCTTTCTCTGCCCCTCCCCCACTTGCACTCTGTCTCTCACTCTCAAACATAAATAAACATTAAGAAAATGAAAAACCCAGCCACAAAACACTGTATGCGGTATGATTGCATATACATGACATTCCAGAAAAAGCAACTACTGCGACAGAAAGCAAAGTAGTGGTTGCCAGATGCCAGGGCTGGGAGGTACTGAGTGCAAAGAAAAAGGAGTTTATTTCACCTGCCATTACGTTGAGTGAGAGTGTATCTCAAGTGACTATGAGAGGGGGGGCATGGATCTACTGTACCTCAAGAAGCACAAATCTGTGTGCTTCTAGTTGAAGTCCAAAATTTAGAAATACAGAACAAATTTTTCTTACAACATGGCTCCTGAAACCCAGCCCAACTACTTCATCTTTGCTTTACCAAAGGAATTGCAATTTTTTCAGCCCTAGAGGGAAAATTGCCCTATGTTGAATTAGGTGAAGGTGGTTTTATACAATTTCAGGGACTTTTAAGAAACTTTGACAAAATGAAGTCTCTATCTTCATGCACATATGCAGTGTGATACTGACATAATTAATGGATATTCCTCCCAAATTCTGATGCTAGGTTAGTTCACAGACTTACATTTTAATGCTATCATAAGTGTATTTTCTTGAGGCCTTATTGATAGTAATGGTGGGGAAGAAGCATTGCCTGCTAGCAGCCAGGGGCCACCTTGAGACTTCTCCCAATGGATCCCATTTAAGGTTACAACGACCTTCTACGATGATGATCATTGCCATCTCCAATGCCAATTACAAATAAAGATCTTAGTAACCTATCTGAAGTCCCATAGCTAGAAAGTTGTGAGGTTCATATTTGAAACCAGGTTTTGTCTTCACATTCTGTGCTTTAACCGTGATACCTGCTGTTGCCATAGTGCCCCCTCGGTGTTTGTTCTAATCACATCTCCACTCTGAGCAGGTGAGCCAGCCTCATCCCAGCCTCAAACCTTCTCTGTGGCCTCAGACTCTCCCCTCTGAGCGAGCAGTCTCCAGGTATTTACCCATCCACTCTTCACGCTCTCATGCCCTAAAGGGCACACAGATTGAGGGGAATTGTTTTAGATGAAATAAGAAATAGAAACTATGGGAATTTGATTGGCTAGTTAAGAAATTTTGTCTTGACTCTGTAGAGGCTTTTGCTATGAAGAATGACTTGATCAAAGCTATGTAAAAAGAACCGTGAAGGCAGAAAGACCCCTGGGGAACCTGATGGAATAGTCTCATCATGGGGACTCAAACTGGGACAGTAACAGCAGGAATGGAGTAAAATATTTAGATGTCCAAGGAGTATGTCATGAAGGAAAGAAGACTCCCCAGATGCCCTCGCCAGTCTGTGATTCTCATGTGCCAAACAGCACATCTTGTACAACATCAGAACAGCAATGGTTTCTTCCCTGCTCACCAAAAACCAGGCACATGTAGGCGTTATCTCACTGAATACTCACAACACCTGTCTTCCCTGTATTATAGATGAAGATGCTGATCTCTGAAATTGTAGTCATTTGGCCAAGATCATAGAGCCCATAACTGGCTGATTAAAAATACGAACCCCATTGTCTCTGATTCTGGGACCCAGACTCACAGAATTTCTCAGGATCATTCTCTCCTCATGGGACACAATCAGGCCATTTCTTAAGAAGTCATATAAACATTTTAATGAGCATTGAAACTAAACTGGCATATTGCACCCATGTGGTTATACTAGTGTAGTACCTTATACTAGATTAGTGTCTCTGGAGTTTACTCTAACTCTAAATCAGCTCGCTTTAAAACTTGGCTTGGCACTAGATAAGTCTATGTACACCTGCATTGCCCACTACTCACCTATGCTGTTGAGCACTGGAAATATGGCTAGTCTGAATTGAAATAAGACCACACTGTAGCGGGGCACCTGTGTCGCCCAGTCAGTTAAGTGTCCGACTTTGACTCAGGTCATGATCTTGTAGTTCATGAGTTTGAGCCCCACATCAGGCTCTGTGCTGACAGCTCAGAGCCTGGAGTGTGCTTCAGATTCTGTGTCTCCTTCTCCCTCTGTTTCTCCCTCACTCGCATTCTGTCTCTCTCTCAAAAATAAATAAACGTTTAAAAAATTTTGAAAGATTACACTGAAGCAAGTGCAAAATTTTGTACATTGAATTTCAAAGCCCTACTATGAATAAAGAGTGTAAAATATATCATTAATGATTTTATGCTGACTGTAGAAATATTGTGAATTGAGTCATATAAAATTTATTTTTTTAATTAATTTCACTTAATGCATTTTGCCTTATTTAATGTTGCTACAAGAAAATTTTAAATTACTTATGTGTCTTGTGTTACATTTCCTTGGACCTCTTTACCCTAATGACGTAATTCGAGGTCTCTCCATTTCCCTTTTTCTTCTTCTCCAGATCTGTGCTCCCCAATAGAATAGCCACTAGCCGCCATGCGTCTATTTAAATTTAAATTAATTAAAATTAAACAGAACTTAAAATTCAGTCCCTCATTCACTTTAGCCACATTTCACATGCTCATGGGCCACATGTGGTTAGTGGCTACCATATTGCACAACACAGATATAGACCATTTCCATCATCACAGAAAGTTTTATCAGACAGAGCTGATATAAGCTGTACATAGTTATGGCAGAAACCACAGAGGTGGGGGAGGGGGTTAGAATGCCTATAGCTTGAAAAACATTTCTACCCAGCTCCACAGCACATCACCCTCCCATCTCCCAGCCATCTGTCCCTTCCCACTTTTGTTAGACTTGTTTATACACACCTTATCTCTTTCTCTTTCTCAAAAGGGCTGTTGCGTGCTTATCTCCCTCTGAACACTTTCCTCCACCCCCCTGTATATACGTGGTATCTCACACTGAGCTTTGTACAAGGTAGATTCTCAGTAAATATTTGTTAACCAGTTGGAGTGGCAATTCCTAGCAAGTAATTGGAAATATATGTCTGGAGCTAGAGGGAGATCTATACGGGGGATAAAAAAAAAAAATAGAAAAATCAAAGCCAGAAGAAAGGAGAGCCAGTAGAGGGACCGTGGTGACCCAGGATCTCCTATGCATCACCCACAAGCCCCTCACAGGCAACCACAGAAGTTGTTGAAGGGGAACCCACAGGCTTAGGCAACAGCTATAGAAAAAGTGCAAAAGAAATCCAAAATATTATTGTGTGATAAATAAACATGCAAAATCCATAAAGGAGAAGTTGAAATGGCACGAAAATCAAGGGTCTGGTGAGGAGAAAAATGAGCAGCAGTCTCTCCCTGGGCCAGCTGGTTTGAGTTACATTTTATAAGCAGCATGCGAATTTCAGCGCCCTTGTTGAATTAGCCGCGGAATCGCACGTTAGTTTTAAGGCTCCCTCTCGAATAGGAACATCATAACGCTTTTTAATTGGGGCTGATAAAAACGTAGCATTACTTGTAGGTTCCTGAGAGAAGTGAGTTGTGAAATTGGGTTTTCATTAAACCTAATGATGGAAAATTAAGTATAGTGCGTCTGGTGAAATGGGCTGTGATAAAAGGCATCACTTCTGCATTATCGGAGGTTAATAAGGGAATAGGTGAGGTAAGATACATTGGAGAGGGGAGTCCAACTAGTTGAATTAATAAACCTTGAAAGCCCCTTGGTTCGGAGCCTTCACAGCATCGTTAGCACCAGCGTTGACATTATTACAAATGTTACAGCAATACAAAGTTGTTAAATTTCAAATGCATTTACTTTCCATTTCAGTGTTGGTTTTGCTGACACCAAGTTTACAGTCTGTCAAGCACTGTGTTTAGGGGGAAATATCCACATTGGTTTCGGGAACATTTGGGGAACAAAATGTGCCAGGTGCCCATTCCTAAGAAGCCTATCTCTGCCAGGGAGTCCGTCTTCCAGGCAGTTCATGTCCCAGGTCTTTTGAAAGACCATGGATCTCTGAAGATATCTGTCTGCCCCCGTGTGTGCTGTCAGTTGAGGTGGGAGACACAGGGCTCCGGGCACTGGCTCCGGCTCATGCCCCCCTAGGCATCGTGAGGTGCAGCATCTGGAGAAGCAAACAGTAATGCCTCTTCTCCATCCCCAGCCCCACCATAGTCTCACAGGAGTGATACTCGCTGGAAGTGTGCCTCATGTCTATGACAGCTGGGGCAACTGCAGAAAGTAGTATGTCCTTAAAGAGAGAAATTCTTAAGCCCCTTCAACAGCTTCCCTCTGGCTTGGAGATTCTCACAGTCACAGCCTTCCTGACCTGCATCACACCATCTCCGCGAGCTCGGCCCCCATCACGTGCCCACCCACCTTCTTCACTCCTTCTCAGCCTCCTTGCTCTTCCCTGAATGTGCTTCCCTTCTCTGGCTTCTGTCTTGTGCATCAGGTGGCTCCTCTCATCTGTCTGCCATACTCGACTACCAGACCTTGAGGGTGTAGTCTACGTTGTGTGCACTGCCAGTGCTACCACAGTCCCTGGCATGTTCAAAGCAAGTTCTCAGTAAATCAGCCTCCTGATCACAAGGGTGTGCTGGAGAGTGGGAGCAGCCCCCACGTTTGCAAAGCTCTCCACTTAAACAATGCCAGTGAAGGGGCACCTGGGTGGCTCAGTCAGTTAAGCGTCTGACTTCAGCTCGGGTCATGGTCTCCGATTCTGTGAGTTAGAGCCCGACATCAGGCTCTGTGCTGACAGATCAGAGCCTGGAGCCTGCTTCCAGTTCTGTGTCTCCCTCTCTCTCTGCCCCTCCCCTACTCACGCTCTGTCTCTCTCTCAAAAATGAATAAACATTAAATAAATAAATAAATAAATAGATAAATATGCAAACAAACAATGCCTTTGAAGATGTGCTACATGTTAGCTACAGTCCCAGGATGAAAAGGAAGCAGAATTTTTCTTCTGTACTGTCCAGAAAGCTGTGCTAACATCTCACCTAGACCCTTCTTCTTGTACATAAGCCTGTACACTCTAGATTTTGCTGTTGGCAATCCTTTCCTTACTACAAACAGTTTAGCTCTTGCTGTCACATAGGAAATTTCACTTCCACATACAGAATCAATGTCTGAGGGATTGTTATGACATGAGCGACACACAAGCCTAAAATAAAGCCTCCCTGGGAGTGACTGTGGCATAGGCTTACTGGGGTCTGTGTGGGTACCTTAAGGTGCCTGAAAATACCAGGATGAGGCATATCAACTGTGGCAGTTCTGATCTCGTATGTGTCACAACTGGAGGGTCTGGGGCATAGACAGTCCCTATCTTTGGGAGGAGGTTGAGGAAACCAAGACTGGATGGTTGTGAACTGGCCTTGAAAGATAACAGTGTATGCTTGGCAGGGAGTCAGTATGGAGGCATGTGGTTGTCCTGGTCTGAGGGGAGCAGAGGGATTCAAATCTCCCTTGGGCACACATCAGTTTCCAGGGTGGCCAAGCAAGCAGAGGGCAGTTAGTGTGACTCAGTGGGTATAAAGATTATTATCAAGGAGAGTACAGATCTTATATCAAGGAGAGAGTTGATGAGGGAGATGGGGCATAGAAGCCAGTCCTGGGAGAAGTAGCCGGCGGCACTGAAGGAAGAGGTTCAGGCTTCCTTACCTGCTCGGTAGGTTCAGCGACACTCCTGGATCAAGAGTGTGAAGTGACGGGGAAACTAGATAGGCAGAAGCTGACCACTGTTGCAGAGCCCAAAGCTGGAGAGAGCAGCTGAGAGGGCCAGGGTCCCTGCTCTCTGCCAGAGGTCCAAGACTGGCTTCAGTTCCTCCCAGGGATATAGGCGAATGGAGCTGGAGCAAACACATGACTCTGATCTCCAAAGACCTGGGGCTCTCCTCAACAGCAGGCAGGCACCAGAGATGATTTCCAGGCATCCTATTTCCTAAATCGCTCTCTGGCTTCTCACTGGCTCTGGGATTGGCCCTACTTGGCCAAGACCACCGTGTCAAGCCTGGAGGAAGGACTGAGACAGGCAGAAGATGACAGCCAACATGGAACTTTGTCTCTGCTCCATCGATAAACACCCTTGAAATAGAAACAAACCCAGGATGATTGTGTTCATTGGTTTGTTTGTGGTTTTAATTTTTAAATCTACCACCACAGCCTTGCAAGGGAAGCAGTGTGTCTCTATTCTTCCTGCCGCTTCCTGATCACTTGAGTCCTGAGTTAGCTCCCCCTGCCCTGGGGGTGGTGGGGAGGACAGAGGACAAAACTCCTATAGGTGATGTGTGCTTTGCCTCCTTCTCTTCGATGCAGATGGCAGCCGTGGGGAGCTGTCCCAGCCCACCCTCACGATCCAGACTCACCCCTACCGGGCCTGCGACCCCGTGGAGATGAGCTATCCCCGGGACCAGTTCCAGCCCGCCATCAGGGTGGCTGACCTGCTGCAGCACATCACCCAGATGAAGAGAGGCCAGGGCTACGGGTTCAAGGAGGAATATGAGGTAAGAGACCAGCCTGTGGAGAAACTTGCTGATGAGTGCAGAGGCTCGTGGGTGCTAAATCCTTACTACTCAGAGGATGGTCCCCAGACCAGCAGCAACAGCATCACTTCGGAGCATGTTGGAAAGGTACCATCTCAGTCCCCACCCAGACCTACTGAATCAGTTGGATTCCTGCCTTCCTTCAAAAGGAAGATAGAATGGCTCAAGTCCCTTCCCACTGGTTGTAAAAAAAAAAAAAAAAAAAAAAAAAAAAAAGAGGAAGGAAGGAAGGAAGGAAAAGCCAGCCAGTCTCTCCTGTCTATGACTTCTGCTTGCTTGTAGTCCCCTCTGGCCCCGTTATCTTGCTTCAGCTGTGTTCTCAACACCCACCCACCGAGTCACAGTCACCTCTGGTATCTGCTTCTCTCTCTTTGTACCTTCTCCTCACCCCGACTTTGAACATCCCTTCCCTCCCTTCCCAGGGCATCTCCAGTGCAAAGGACTTGTGAGTAGTGGCTGTCACTGAGGTTTGGGGAGTAACAGAAGGACCACAGCCAAGTACAGGAAGTGTCTGAATAAAAGCACTCCCAAGGTTCCCATCTCCCGACAGGTCTCTGTCCACTCTGTCCCAAAAGTTCTTTGGGGTGTCCTCACAATTTTTCTTTTTTTTTTTTTTCTTTTTCCCAGAAGCCAGGGAAAGAATTCCCACACTTCCCCCACGCTCATTTGTTTATGCAAAACAATTCAGCTTTTTCTGTCCCCCTCCTTTTGCTTCAGACCTTGCCCATCAGGCCTCACCTTTTACAAAGAGGAAAATAAAGCAGGAGAAAAAAATCATTAAGATGTTTTCCTGAACTGAAGAGCACCACCTCAGTCCCCAGAAAGAATTTTGCAAGCCTCCTGGTACAGCCAGCTTTGAAAGCAAGCAAGCATTTCTTTCTTTACTTTTCCTTTCCTCTCTCTCTCCCTCTCCTCCTTCCTTCCCAAAATATCTTTCGAGCATCTACTGTGTGCCAGGCTCTGAGTTATGTATACTAGTTTTCGTGCTGTTTTTTTTTCCACATGCACCATGTGCCCCAAATATGCTAGGTTTGGTTACACTGTGTGCAGTGCAAATGCATTGACTCAGACTCTACATATTTGGAATTCTTGATAATGCAGACTAAGTTTATCTCTCAGACTGTATTCTGAGAAAGAGCTTACAAAGCAGTATCTCAGAAGCTATGTGAGCTCATGAAATTGTGCTAAACTGGGTNCAGAGACCAGACAGCCAGATTCCAATACAATGAGCTGTGTGATATTAGCATATCATTTTGCTACCTGGGTTTTAAATTCTTTATTAGTTGAATGGAGAGTTTGGATAAGGTGATTTCTAAGGGCCTGTCTGGTCCTAAAACTTTATGAGAGTATAAAGCACGATGGCAAGGGGCATGTTTGACACATTTACGAGAACAAAAACGTTTATGTCCGTGAATGTGAGTAATTACCAGCTCAGGAGAACTTGCGCTTAATTTCATATATGGTCCCAGTAAAATAGCATTTTTTCATATCCTTGTTCCACAGATTTGGGAAGGAAATCAGGGTAATAGTTGAAGGAGATGGTCTCCTCACCTCCCATCCCTGGGCCTTACTTCCTAGGGGGGTTGCTGAATGCTCCCAGTCCCTGACAGTCTGGAGGGGGTACACGGGTATGTGCTTATACACACCTCTGTACATCTGTTTGGTGGATAAACGTCAGGAGAGGGTGTGCTGTTGGTAAAGGCATATTCAGTGCCATGATGGTTTATAAGTCATTAGTCATACTATTTCATTTAAGGTTCCAAGCATTAAGGGAGAAAGGTCTTTCTTTATCAGAAAGAGGAACAAATAGTCAAAGACTGAGAAACACTCTTCTAAAAACCCGAGGTCTAAAATTTGAAAACAAAAATACAAATATATTTGACTAGTGCATTTCCTTCCAGGATAATATCTTTTTGGAAAGCACATCCCTGCATGGTACGATTTGGGTTGATCTTTCTTTAAATTTATTTTTGTGCCTTTTTGCATTTCCCAAACTTTCTGGCGTGGAAATGATATGCTTTTATAATGAGAGAGAAAACAATACATGTTGCTCCATCATTTAGACCCCACATGGAAATATCACTAACTGGACTAGTCCTGCCTGCAGTTAGTTCAAATTATATTAATCAGTTAACTGGAATGTTTAGCTTCCAGTTAACATATTTTCTGATTAGCTGGAGGTTAAGTGGGAAGCAGCATTACTTAATGGGAACCTTTCCATAATCTGCCAGTCCCCTTCCCTAGACATGCGGTGGATATGGCTTTGATCATCAGAGTTCCCGTGATGCCTGGAATCTACATAACAGGCCTGGCATCACAGGTTTGCTTGAACACCATGCCCTGTTGTAGCCATATGTGCATCCTGAGCCTCCAATCCTACTCTCAAACCAACATGTTATGTGCTCTTTCTTGCCTGTCACTCCTGCTCAGTTTTCTTCATGCAAATGTGTGTGTTTGACAAGTTGACATAGAAGGGACTCTCAGCTATATAGCAAAACTGTGTCTTCCAAAAATCTGTGCAGCTGTACAGTCACTTATAAATCTGTTCAATAAATATTCACCAAGTATTTACCATTCCCAGGCAGTGTTCTAGATATTTGGGATACAGAACTGAACAAATTGGACAAAAATTCTTTCCCTCATGAAACTTGTGTTCTCTCAGGAGAAACAAGAAATCAATTGCAGACATAAAAACAAGTTATTTTATTGAAAGCCTTGGAGAAGACATTTACCGCTCTTCACTCTAGTCCTGGGCTAATGTTGGAGCAAATGAAGTGTGTGTATCTTTGACACTTCAGTAATACTCTCTAGGTTTTCAACAAGAGGACAGAGGAAGGTCTTACAAATGCATATTGATAGAAGATGAAGGCTAGTTTCACCATTCTTGATGCTCACAAATAACAGGAAATGGCTTGCGAATAGTGTAACTATAAAACAAAAAGAATTATAATTCAGAGAAAATATAAATCTCTAAATTCTAATTCAGAGAATTCAGACAAAAAAAACACAAGTCATTTTACAACAATTCACTTAATATGTTAGTAAATAATATAGAATGTGAAACAGTGAAGCATACTATTTGCTGTGGTAGACACTATCCCAACTCTAAATGATATGAAACAACCAATTATGGTGCCCGTGGATTCTGTGGGTCAGAAATGTGGACATTTCACACATCTGCGTCTGCTCCTTGATGTGTGAAACGTTGATGTGGAAGCCTCTAAGGCTGGGGCTGAAATCATGAAAGTGTCTTCACCTTCCTATCTAGTGATTGCTGCAGGCTGTCCACTGGGGTCTCAGCTAGGATTGTCAGCTGGAACACCTACACACGGCCTCTTCAGGTGCCCTGGGCTTTCTCACATAGCTCCAAAGGTGAGCCTCTTAGCTAACAGTAGAAAGTACATCATCCTTTGTGACCTAGACTCAGGCGTCACACAGCATCACTACTACCTCGCTGTGTTGGTTTTAAGCAAGTAATAACTGCCTGTATTCTAGGGAAAGGGGATTAAACTCCATCTCTTGATAGATGGAGAGGCAGTTGCAGGATTCTACAAGAGATTGCAGAATAGGAGATATTGTAAAATACAGTCTTTGGATGGTACACACTTGCACAAGTGCCATGGAAAAAGAAAGGATAGAGCAAGGAAGGGAGATAGTATATTCCAGGGACATAAGGCAAATGGGTTCCAACATCAAATAGGGTAGAGAGGTAGTCCTTAATTAAAAGATAATTTTGAGCAGAGATATGGTAGAAAAAATCTAGAGGAAGAAAGTTCCAGATCAAGGGAGGACATGGAGGCCAAAGGTGACATGAGTAGAGTGAACAAGAAGTAATAAAAGATGACATTGGAGAAATAAGGGGGGAATCTGACCATGTAGTGCCTCATATTGCCATTCTAAGGACTTTGCCTTTTACTCTGAATGAAATGGAAAGCCACTGCAGAGGTTCGAGAAGACACATAACTATCTGACATTATTTTGAAATGCCCATTCTAGCTGCTGTGTGGAGAAAAGACCTAGGAAGGCAAGAGTAAAAGCAGGGTCACCAGTTAAGAGGCCATGGAAGTAACCCAGGCAAGAGACAGTGGTGACCCCACCGGGGTGTGGCAGTGGAGGTGGTGAGAAATGGTTGGATTCTGAACCTGTCTTACAGATAGAACAGCCAGGGTTTCCTAACACATTAGCGTGGCGTGTGAAAGAGAAAGAGAAGAATCAAGGGTGACTCCAGGGCTATTACCTGAACCACGGGGAGGATGGAGTTGCCACTAACAGCGATGGGGAAGCTGCAGGGAGAGCAGCCTTGGGGTCAATGGAACAATTGGGAGTTCAGTTTTGAACTGAGTTTGAGATGTCCATTAGACACGTGAGTGAAGATGGAAAGTAGGTAGTTGGAGATATGAGTCTGGAATTTGGGGAAGAAGCCTGAGCTGAGGAAGAAACTTTGGCAGTTATTGTCATAGAAGTGATATTAAAGCCACAAGACTATTCGAGGTCATGACGCAAGTGAGCATTAACAGAGATGATAACGAAGGACGAGCCTTGTGGAAGGTCAACTCAAAGATGTTTGAGTGCTCGCCATAGCTCAGACGTTGTACTAGGCTCTGGGAACTGAGAGGAGAGGGAGCCCTTGCCTTCTGGGAGAACTTAGAGCCGCTTCATAGACACAGGTATATGAACTGATCACTTCAGTATCTTGGGAAAACATCACAGTGGAGTGCTGTGGGAACCCTTAGAGGTGGTGTGCATTAAACCTAGCCTGGGGATGGATGGCCATTGGCTTTCTTGAACACATAAAGCCTAAACCAAAGCTTGAGAAATAAGACTCATCAAATGAAAGCAGGGAAGGGTGTTCTGGGCAGAGGGACTAGAACAGTCTATGGCAAGGAGGTGTGCATAGCTGGTTGAATTAAGACAACCAGAAGCAGTTTGGTCCACAAACTTCGGCACACAGAGCACAGAGGGAGATGGGGCTGTAGCTGTCAATAGGAGTGGGCCAGGGTGGGGAAGCAAGGGGAGATTTTCCAGGGTAAGGAGTTTGGATTCTATTCTAGGGGCCATGCAGAGCCATAGAAGGGAGCAGCATTTTTTAAAGTTGAATTCACATTCTCGATGTAACTAACTGGAATCGATCAGAGCAGGGAGACCAGCGGCAGGTAGGCGGTGGGACAGTAATTGAAGGAAAAGATGGAATTGCTCAAGCCAGGAGACCGGGCCCAGAGCCCAGACAAGCCCACACACATTCTCTCCTGTACAGACATAAAATCAGCTCATGCTCTTTGGCATGTAAACTTGACTCTCTCAATATATATTTTAAGTTTAATGACTTGAAGTCATATATGAATCATCCTGAATTAATAATTAATAAGGAAAATGCCTGGATTCAAGTCCTATCTCTTTAATTAAGTATCTGGGTGACCTTGGGCAGGTCATTCTCCTTCTCTGGGTCTCCATTTCCATATTTATGAGGAAAAGGGGTTGGTCAGAGTGATCCAAACAATGCTTACGTCCCACATATTTTGTGAACCTAAGTAGAAACTAATTGTCCAGGCCAAGACCCCTTTCTGGAACGACTACCGCCATAGTTACATCTCAAGTCCGGGCAACCATGGTTGACCAGGGGCCTTGGATTCCTAGGAACTCAAGGAGACCGAAAGCTAATTAACCTCACCTGCAATACAAGTAAGAGGTCTGGAGGTTTTCAGTCTTGGCCACACATTAGAATTACCTAAGGAAGTTTTAAAAACACCAATGCCTAGGCTGTCCTTCATACTAATTAAATTAGAATTCCTAGAGGTGGGATCCAGAGATCTCTATTTTCTGAGCTCTCCAGGTAACTATAACATGCTCTCAGACTTGAGGGACACTGGCCTAAGGAGACCCCTTGGAGTCCCCAGAGCATGCTTTGCTTGCCCCCCAGACCCATCACCTCACCTACTCTCCCGGCAGCTGGTCATATCTGATGCCATGGGGCATGTGATAACCTCTCACAGAGATGATAGAACACAGCCACATTGAAGCTAAGGGGCTTCTACTCATGATCTTGGACTACAGAGTCTTCTTCAAAAAAAAAAAAAAAAAAAAAAAAAACCTAAAGACAACAAAAAAACACCAAAAAAG
>NW_027532409.1:1289533-1373794 GCF_008692635.1 Crocuta crocuta
AAAAAAAAAAAAAAAAAAAAAAAAAGCCTTAGCACACTAACAAATACTAAGAGATGTTGGCTGGAGAGAAGAGTTGCCTAAAGCCCAGGCATCATCATGGCCAGAAGAGCAGCAGGCTCAAGCAAGATGAGGGACAGTAGAAGGGGTATCTTTGTCACGGAGAGAAGGGAAGCCTATTAATCCCAGCCCAGCCCAGGAAGTCTGTCATCGTAATGAATGATGAGCCCAGTAGGGTGACCAGAAGGTATCTGGTTATTACAGCCCCATTAAGACTATTTAAGGCAACAAGGAACAGCTGTGAGGAATAGGATACAGCCTAATGAAGAGCAAACATTTGTTCATTCTCCATCTCGGGGCAGACACGCCGTGTGCATGGCGTCTGTGGGGTGAAGCCAGTGTTGTCATGTGTCTGCTAGTCGTCTGTGGATGACAGTGGCAGGCAGCCTTCCAATGGGGCATAACCATAGAGTTTCAGGACACCCCAGTGCCCCTTGTCTGCTCAGAGCCACCCGAATGGAGGCAGAATAGACCTTCACGACTTTTTCTCTCCTCGGTTGGTGAGGTTACTCACAGAGCATCCCACCACAGGTGATTCCTGAGAGATTCTGGTCCATCTCCTCACAGTTCAGGAGTGAGAGATTCTGGGAAAGGGCCTAGGGAGTTAGCAGCAGATGCCTCGGGGCATGAAAGGGAAAACCATGGCTGTTCTCCAACTGTGGGAACTAATAATGACCAAAATAGGAAGACTTGGACTCCACCTGCTCATTTCACTCCACTCCCCATGGGTTAAACTAAGGAGAAAATGGGCCATTTGCAGAGGGTGGCCCAAAGATATCAGTAACCCATGTGGATTCAGACTTGAAAGATTTTCTAGTAGCAAAAAAGCTCATGTAGGAGAGACTATTAATGCAGTATTTTCCTCTGAGCTTCTTTTTATTTTTCTACTTATAATTCTGTTTGTAACCCAAAAAGCAGTATTTTCTGTATTTGATACGAGAGCCCTCCCCTACCAAGTGAGCAATTTTCAGATGGTACCAGAGAAAAATTCCCTTGACTAAGAGTCAAGACCTGGTTTTCATTCTGTTTCTCACATGCTGGGTGGTCTTGGACAAGATTGCTCCATCCCTGGGTCCCCATCTCCTCTCCTGTGAAATATTTGATTGCACAGCGAGGACTCCTGAAGCATGATGGCATATGCTTCTACTTCATTTGGCCAGAAACACTTACTGAGTACCTACTGTGTACCTTATACTGTTTGGAGACCTAGAGATCTAAAGAAAGCTCAACAAAGGAAATAAAAGACCCTACTCTAAAGGAAGATCGTGGTCTCAGTACAAACGCTAGTTAAAATGCTTTGTAGCACCTGTGTAAGAGCCATCCAGAATGTGTGTGGGTGGTGATAGTGGTGGTATTATTTTTGCTTTTTGTCAGTTATCACTGCCAAGATCAACCAGAATCTTTACAAAAGATGAGACACTGAGTTGACAAAGAGTAGAAAAAGGCTGGGTAGAGGAAAAGCATGGGCGGCAGAGAGAATCTTATGCTCAGGGGCTAGAAACAAATCACTGAAATGTTGCAAACCACTTCTTAGAAGGGAAACATAGTTGCTTGCCTGTGAAAAAAGGAAATAAAGCGAAGCCAGTTGGGGAGGTACAGAGGGATTTTACACCCTTTGCCTAGTGTTCCTGGACAGAACTAACAAAGCAGTAGTTGAACAGCCTCTCCTCCCCCCTCAACTCTGGCTGACTTTGTTTCAGGGAGAGCTGTTGGCCCAGAGGCAGCACCCAGAAGTTCATGCTTGAAGACAGATACAGTGTATGGAGGGGTCCACCAGTCTGTAGCCTAGAATGGGATGCAGGGATTCCCCCAGATCATAGTCTCAGAGCTGGGAGGAAAAGAGGGACCCTAATGTGAGCTTCCCTGTTAGAATATAGACTTCATGAAGGCAGGGACAGGGTCTTACTCATCTCTCTTCCCTGAAGCATCTGCAAAATAGTATATAAATACTAAATATTAACTTAATGGCATTACAGAGTGCTGGCAGAAATCTTTATAATTAAGAATAGTTCCATCCAGGAAAAAAAAAAAAAAAGCAGGATTGCTTAAAGAAAGACACCAATGTAGAAAGACTCGCACATCTCTGGGCTGTCTCTACAGGTACACTGAGTATCTGCCCCAAAATTTAAGTTGACTCTTCCCCAGGAACATGTTGTTTCCATTTACCTAACTGCCTAAGACAGTGGTTCTCAAACTGTGATGTGTGTCAGAATCGCCTGGAGAGTTGGTAAAGAACATTAAGACACAGGCTCATTGACACGGGACAGGACCCAGCCCTCTGCATTTGGCCAAATTCTGTAAGGAGATTTGAATCACTGCCAAAGTTTGAGACCCACTGCCCTAAAATTTGTACTTAAAAGAGACCTTGTAGTTTTTTGGAGGTGACTTTTTAAATGGTGCTTTGTGACTCTACCCACGGATACACGTGTACTCACCTATTCCACCTTGATCAAAGCTCCTGTCACAGACAGATACCCCCATCTTGCTGCCATCTGATTTTCTACTCAGCTTCCCCAGCAGAACTCATAAATTACTGTGTATTTAGTGACATGGTCACAATAATATTTGCTCTCCTGATACCACTCTGAGTAGATGTCATTAGTCATCCTCTCCTGCCTTCTTTATCCACATTTATAATCCCTACGGCATGTGGTTTTCAGCACAGAAAGAAGCTTTTGTTGCAAGCTTGGCCTCTGCCAGGGCCACTCCTAATTCATGCAGCTCCTTAAAGTGAAATAGCAAAAGGTGCAGCTGTCTTAAGATACCTGTTCATAATATACCCAGAAATTTATCATGCCTCCCTGATGTATTATGCTTCCTTAGATGTGATGCTCTTGCATTGTGCATAACCAGTATAGCCATCCACAGTGGCCCTTGCCATCTACCAGCTAGCTGTGGACCTCAGTAAATGTGGGTGTTTACTGAACTCATGGACCTCATTTAAGACAAGACCTTAGGCTTCCAACAGCTCATAAAACTCTTTCTCACTTCTTGAATACTCATTCTTACCTGTTTCTTTTTTATTTTTTTATGTTTTTAACATTTATTTATTTTTGAGAAAGACAGAGAGACAAAGCACGAGCAGGGGAGGGTCAGAGAGAGGGAGATACAGAATCTGAAGCAGGCTCCAGGCCCCGAGCTGTCAGCACAGAGCCCCAACGTGGGGCCCAAACTCACAAAATGGGAGATCATGACCTGAGCTGAAGTCAGAAGCTTAGCCAACTGAGCCACCCAGGTGCCCCACTCTTACCTGTTTCTAGGGTGAATGATTTGTTCTGGTTTGTCCACGATGGTCCAAGTTTCTTTTTTTTTTTTTTAAGTTTATTTATTTTGAGAGAGAGTGAGCGAGAACACAAATGGGGTAGAGGCAGAAAGAGAGGGAGAGAGAATCCCAAGCAGGCTCCACACTGTCGGCACAGAGCCCAACGTGGGGCTTGAACTCATGAACCATGAGATCATGACCTGAGCCAGTATCAAGAATTAGATGCTTAACTGAATGAGCCACCCAGGCGCCCCAGGATGGTCCCAGTTTTAAATGAAAGTCGTACATCTCGGGGGGTCTTTGGTCCAGGGCAAACCAGGATGGATGTTGTAAGGAGCCCCCATATTTGGTCTTTGTGACAGTAAACTGGATGTTTCTGATCAAAGGGAAGCAGAGAGTAAATTCTGAAAGTCAGCCACAGGCATTTAAGAACACATCTTTGGGCAAGACTGGGATAGAAGAGTCTCCAGACACCTACTGTGTGCCAGGCATGATGTTAGGATCCCACCACGGTTATTTTGGGTAGGTTCTAATCATCACAGAACTCTATAGGGTGTATTTGTTTTTCATTTTTTTAAATTTACATGCTATAAAATCCATTGGGGGGGGGTGTACATTTCTATGAATTTTATAAATGCACAGAGTCGTGTAAACAACCGGATATATGAGAGTTCCATGGCAGGGTGGGGGGCGTGCACCTGGGTAGCTCAGTTGGTTAAGCGTCTGACTTCAGCTCAGGCCATGATTTCACAGTTCGTGGGTTCAAGCCCCATGTCAGGCTCTGTGCTGATAGCTCAGAGTGCGGAGCCTGCTTCGGATTCTGTGTTTCCCTCTCTCTCTGACTCTCCCCTGCTCGTGCTGTTTCTCCCTTTCTCTCTCAGAAATGAATAAAACATTTAAAAAAATTTTTTAAAGTTCCATGGGCAAAAAAAAAATCCCCATGGTGCCCAATATAATCAAACCTTTCCCCCACCCCTAATCTGAAGGGGGAAATTTTTTTTCTTTGCACGGTAGGCTACAAACCATTCTTTGTGCTTCCTGTTCTCAGCACTGAGCAGAGAAATAGCCACTTTCTCTTTTCCGCAGTGTGAAAGCAGGTCCAGCCCCTGCAAGGCAGCCATTCCCACCCACTGAGCCACCCAGCCCAGAGGTCAGGCTCAGAAATATGGCAGGGCTGTGAACGGTGTACTATTGACTCAATTTTTAGAAAAGTTTATTGAGACTGGGAGTGATGGAATATTCATGCTAGTCTGTCTGCCTTTTGCAAAGCCCTGCCTTTTCCCTGACTCACATGCAGTGGGTGGGCAAGAGGTATTCTTAACAAGATAAATGAATGAAAGACCTAGGTAAGATGGTGCCTCCTTGGTAAAGACTCTCTGGAGTCTTTCCTGCATCGAGAGAATGCCGTGGTGGGCAGGGATGCAGAGAAATCCTGGCTGGCTGTACTGATCAGGCAGGAAGGAGGCCCTGGGCTGTGCCCTGAGGCATCAGCCAGGAACTGCCTGGTCAGCATTCCCTGAGCCGGGTTTTGCTGTACCCCAGGGCGTATGATATCCAATTATCTCCAGGAATATAGTCAAGCCAAAAGGAGGAAGAGGGAAATCATAAGTGACAGAATCTGCTGAGGATAGTGGGTGAACAGGTAAATGAAATGGACCAGGACACTCTCAACCTTGGGTTGGAGGTGAGTTGCTCTTGGGAGTTCTGTGTTCTGACCTCTCACTATTTGGGCATAACTCCAAGAGGCTTAGGTACCATGAAGAGTATCTAAAGAAGGATGGCAAGCTCCAGAAAGGCCCTCATATCTCAGGAGGCCAAACCAACAGGTAGAAGGAACCAGCCAGGCATCAGGGGCAATTCTTAGTTAGAGCAGGGAATGAAGTAGCAAGTGGGGAAACTGAGGTAGGTTATACAAGCCTATGAACTGACTGAGCACAGCAGGGCCTAAGAAGCCTGTGACACCTCCACCCCCACCCCAGGGTCTCTATAGGTACACGGAGTGTCTGGCTTACTGAGCTCCATGGCTGGGAACAAGGATGGATAGGTGGGTTAGCGGGTTGCAGCCACAGGGAGAGTTAGTCTGGAGCAGGGACCAGATAATAATTTTATCCCAAAGTCTGTGGAGCCTGTGAGCAACGATGAAGAGGGAGTTCAAGACACAAGAGCTCTTAGCCACTCACCATGCTGCTAGTACTGGTTCAGTGTCCTCATCTTAAAAAGTGTCCAAAGCATTTTCATTGACTTAGAAGAAAAACATATTCTTGGCTGGCTGCCAGAATCACTGACTGCCATTTTGCACTACACCCTCACCATCCACATTATGCACCACTCGCTTGCTCTAATCCTCCAGGCCCTGGAGAGCGCCCCTTCAAGTTCTGAAACACACCAAGCTCATTCCATCTCAGGGCCTCTGCACCCGCTCTTCCCTCAGCCCTGGAATATTCTTTTCCCAGCTCTTGCCATGGCTGGTTGCTACTCATCATTTAGTTTTTAACCCAAAGGTATCCACAAGAGACAAGTAGGAATATACCTGGAGTTGGACAAGCCGGGTTAAAGCCTGCAGGACATCTCAGGAAGAGGCTGTGAGAAAGGCCTCCTAGGCTGTAGGCTGTGTCCAGTGATTTGGGGCTTTGTTCTGCATTGGACGTTGTCAGGAAGTGGTAGGACTGGGGACCTTAATAAATCTTAACTCTAAGAAAGGGACACCAGACAGAGGCTAAAGCTGTAAGTGGCAGAGAAGCAGCAATCACATATTAGCCAGAATAGGGAGATGTTTAATCTTTACATATATATACACACACACACACACACACACACATATATATACACACACCAATATATATATATTGGTTTGGACAGTGTTCATACCTTTCTGTGTTTGGCTATGACTACACAGTGGTCATGTTTTTGTTGCCCCATCCTGGTCTCAGAGAAGCCTTGTCTGACGTTGGAATTTTGTGAAATTGTTTATATTCAGCAGTAACACACCGAGGTCCAGCTGTGCATGCCAGGCCAGCTGCCAGAAGTCAGGGGCTGTTTCTTTCCTTCTCAAATGTCTCCTTTGCAAAGGGTCCTGCACAATCCACTCAATCTAAAGTACTCCCTCGCTCCTGGTTATTGTCTCTCCCGGCCCCTTGTTTATTGCCTTCACAGCCCTGGTTCTACACAGCTATCATCTTGTCTGTTTATTGTCTGCACCTTTCCAACTAGAAAACTAGAACAAAGTTCATGCGATCTTGTGCACCGTGACCACTGCCATTATTTTGGGGACCTAACATCCAGATGGTCACCGTGGAAAGGAGGGAAGAGAAGGAGGGCAGGAAGGAGGCAGGAGGGGTGGATTCGCTCAGCTTGTATTCCTAGGCAAATCGTTTTCTGTTTCTGGACTATACTTGGCTGATCTCTAAAGTGAGGCAATAGTTTTCTCAAAGGACCCTTCCAGGTCTGACTTTTGAGGATTCTACAAATACCACAGCTCAGACCTCCAGGGATGAGGGCATCCCCAAATGCATCCTTTAGGACAGGAAGGAAGGAAGGAAGGGAGGAAGGGGGGAAGGGGGAGGGGGGAAGGAGGAGAGAAAAGAAAAGAAGAAAAGAAAATGATTGCCTTAGAACAGTAACATTGTTGAAGTGTAGGAAACATACCCACACACAGAGAAGAGTGTGAAATAGAGCCCACACCCTCAGGAGAAGAGGAGAAGAGGAAAGCCAAGAGTGATAATGGATGAATATAATGAGATGGCAATTTTGGTCTGAAAAGAATGTGATTAGCTTCTAATGACTGCAACCATTCCCCAGTCAATCTACTGTAACTAGCCGCTAATGTAAAAATAATGCCCCTTGGCTGGCTCACTTTGAAGATAGAGAGGAGTCTCCCGTTCATACTTTTACCCCCTCATCTTTTTTTTTTCCTTCAAGAGATTATCCCCTATTACATCGCACCTCCCTAAAAAGGGAAATGGATGTGTGACCAAAGTCAGCCAATAAGGGGTCATTAAGGCTCACTCCTGGGTGGCTCTGTAAGGCCTTGCCTCCTCCACCTTGGTCAACAGCATCACAGCCCCTGGGCTCACACCTTCCCCTAGCCCAGCCCCACCAAGGGACACAGACAGAGGCTCCCAGAGCTGCGGCAGGGGCCCGTATGGTTTCCCACAGAGAAGGGCCACTCATCACAACTGCTTTTGTTTAGTTTAAGGTTTTCCAAATTGTATCTGCATGCTGGGTGCGTCCTGAAGGACATGGCAAGTTTGAGAGGACTCCCAGATTGTGCCATTTAAGGACTTTGGGGGTGGACAGGGATCTACATCATAACTCTGCAGTGTCACAGCACAGAGGGTACATGCTTATGCTATGGGGCCCTTTTGGAACAGGGCAAAGTACATGGAGGCAGAAGAAACAAAATACTGTCCAAGCTGTCCAAAAGTGAGACAGGAAGCATTAGGGGGTAGTGAGCTCTCTGTCACTGAGAGTATCCAAGTAGCAGATGCTATGCTATGCACTGGCTTATCAGCTGCCTAGGAGGAGGGATACACAAGCAGATAATTTTCAAAGTCACTTACACCTCTGAGATTCCAGAGAATGTGCAGAAACCACCTCATCCACTAATGTTTTCAGCCATCTGCCCAGTCTGTTCATGTATTCCAAAGGGGATTCGGGTACATATGAAGTATAAGGCCAGCATTCAGACATGAGCAAGGCACTGCCCTTTTTCTGGAGTAGCCCATCAACAAGTTGAGAGACTAGATTTTCAAATTAATAGATATAAAGGATCCCATCTGATAATAGAAGTGACTTACTAGCTAGGGATGAATCAGAGTAGTGGGAAGGTGAGCAAAGAAGGTTTCAGAAAACAGAAGATGCTTGAGCTGGGTTTTGTAGGGTATGTAGGAGTTTACCAGACTGATTTGGGTGGAGGGAACAGCACATATAAATTCAGTCTCAGAAGTTTTAAACACCTGAAATTATCTGTGGCATTACATTTGGTTCCTTATCTGTGGAACATTAATATAAGGGCAAGAAATGAGGCTGGAGGGGCATGTGGGGTGAAGTGATTAAGGACCATGTAGTAAAGTCTTCAGAATGTATGCTGAAGATCATGGCAAAGGGGGTGCCTGGGCCCCATCCTCATTTTAGAAAGATCTCTCTGATTACAGTGGAGAATGGATTGAAGGCGACAAAACCAAAGCAAGAGAAACTAGTGAGGAGACTCATGGGAAAGTGTTTCTCCAGGTAAATTCACTGTTTCCAAGAACGATGGCTGCACATTAGAATCACCCAGGGAGTTTAAACACTGCTGACGCCTGTGTCCCCTCCTCAGAGAGTCTGATTGAATTTAATAGGCTGAAGCTTTTTAAAGCTTCCCCAGATGGTTCTACTGTACAGCCATAACAAAACCTCAAGCTAACTGTAACCTAAATCCTAGCACAAAGTAGGTACTCAACAGATTTCCCCCCCAAAAAATCCTAATGAAACTATTTGGAGTATCCTGTTCTTGGCTTCAGACCACTTTTAGGTGGATGTAATTGAATGAACAAATTGGCTTTTATCACAGAGGGATTCACAGAGAAAATCTACCCCTAGGGGGCGCCAGGGTGGTTCAGTTGGTTAAGCTTCCCACTTTGGCTCAAGTCATGATCTCAAGGCTGAGTTCCAACTCCACATCACGCTCTGTGCTAACAGCTCAGAGCCTGGAGCCTGCTTCAGATTCTGTGTCTCCCTCTCTCTCTGCCTCACCCCCAGTCACACTCATGTCTCTCAAAAATTAAAAAAACATTATAAAAACATTTAAAAAATTAGGAAATCCACCCCCCAGTGGGGCTTCTTGGTGGCCCACTTGGTGAAGCGTCTGACTCTTGGTTTCAGCTCAGGTCATGATCTCATGATTCGTGAGGTCAATCCCCACACTGGCTCTACACTGATAGTGCAGAGCCGGCTTGGGATTCTCTCCCTCTCTCTTGCCCCTCCCCTGCTTGCGCTCGCTCACTTGTGCTTCTCTCTCCCTCTCTCTCTCTCCTAGCTCTCAAAATAAGTAAACATTTAAAAAGAAAGAAAGAAAATCCGCCCCCAGAGTATCAGCTTAAACCTTGAGAAAGCCAACATTACCAGTGAGACAACACAGCCCACCATCGCGGGTGGCTTACATATACAGGCTTGGCAGGTTGTCTGAAACAGCTGGCACTTTCTGGCTGAGGGAGGAGGCCCAGGGCTAGAACCTGAGTTCCAAGAGTTAACGTGCAAAAGCAAGAGCCATGTGAGGTCTAGAGATGTCCCGTGCTAGTGGCAAGACTGGTGCAGGGTGATGGTCATTTGTAATGAGGAGGAAGAGGAGGAGGAGTGAGGAGAAAAAGGAGAGACAAGCCCTCCATTTGTAAAATGAGCACTATCTTACCTCTGTGGTACTTCCGTCACACTCCGATTTAGGGCAGAGATTGGCGCCCAGAGCCTAGAACCTGCTCAGCTTCTCCTCCAGGGTGCCTGAGAGTTTAGGACACACAGACAACAAAATGCTGATCCATGAACAGCTGGAAAGACACTTGAGTGCCCCATTCTGAACGCTGGGGCGAGCTAAGTTGGAGAACACAGCTTAGCCAGGCAGCCCCGGCAAGGGCCTCCCACCCCATCTCCATTCCATCTGGAATAGCTCGATAGCAGAATGAGCACCAGTTCTACCTACACAAGCACCGTGTAGTTGAGGATCATGGTCATGCTTCTAGAAAAAACAAGTAAGCAACATAAAACCAGAGGCTAAACCCAGTCCAACATCTGCTTTCGTAAATAAAACTTCGGAACAAAGCCGTGCCCATGTGTTTGCATTTTGTCTGTGACTATTCACTCTACAACAGTAGAGGATGAGTGGTTGTTGCAGAGAACATGGCCTGCAAAGCCCAAGCCACCCCATCTCTGACCCACTGCAGAAAGTTTGCCAGCCTCTTCTCTAGAAGACCCACCCAGGTTGGCTTAACACATGGGAGCCTGGAAGCCAGAAAGGGGGTATTGTGCATGGGCTGGGCTTTGAACAGACATTGGTCCCACCTGTCTATAAAACACAGTCCACTGATTGGCAGAATTTCTGACCAGTCAGCTTGCACACTGCTTGTCTAGGCTGAACATGGTAAGGGATAGATGAGCAAAGGCAAGGCCAGTGCAGTAAGATGAGTGGACACTCCTTTCTCCTGCACTGCAGACAGGGAGCTGTGTAGACAGAGGGCAGTGTAAACCCAGCCTCAGAGGCAGTGCGGCACCCACGAGCAGGACATGCAGCCACTCCACAGGGTGCAGGATGGGAACAGAAATCAAAGTGTAGCCTGGACTTCATGCTTCTACAGACTTTGTAAAGTGGCTCCTGTTCCCTTAAATGCCCATCTTCCTTCCCTGTGTGATAAGTGACTGCCCCCTCCCCTGTGTCTCCATAACACTTGGCTCATAACTCTGTGGATCCTTCCACATGGCTCTTGACTTGTCTGTCTCCTCTTGGACTGATGCCTCCCGTCCCTCCCTCCCCCAACTCTGACTGTGAACCTCTGCTTCTAGCCTCCTTCTCGGCATCTCAGCTTGGATGTCGAATAGGCAGCCCAAACCTGCTGGCAAGCTGCTGCTGGAACATCTCAAGAAGCAAGTGTGATCCACTGTTCTGAGCACTTTGTGTACCCAAAACAGAACACAGAGTTCCCGCCTCCCCACCTCTCTTTCTCCCCATCTATTGCTTCTCCATCTCCGCAAATGGCATGGCCCTCCACGCAGTTCTTCAGGCCAGCAGTTGGAGGGAGAGTCAGCCTTCTCCTTCCCTTCCCTCATAGTCCACACCGACAGCAGACGTGTTGGTGGCCCGCCCGTGTCCCCTCTGCACCCAGTGTTCCCACACACGCTCACTCAATGCCTGCCTTCCAGAAGCTCCTGTGGTTTTTCGCGTAAGGACTTCCTTAACGCAAAAGAATACACACACCTTGCCTGCAGAGCATGGCAGAAGTGCCAGGGGATCTCCTGAGAGTTGTCCTCAACCAGTGGTAGATGGGAATTGATGGGCAAATACTCCAGCATGAGATGGGCCTGTGAGATTAAACCCTGGATGTACACAGTGGTGACCTGCTCGTTGAGGTGCCCTATACTGACCTCCTTCCCTTGATTGTCTCACTTCCCCCGCTCTCCCACCCATGCTCTTTTGGATTGCCTCCCAGATAAGATCTCATGTGCAAATCCTTGTTTCCAAGTCTGCTTCAGAGGGAATCAAAATCTGCAGTATTCAGTGGAACATCCTGAAAATAATCACTTTTAACCACAACCACTGCCACCATCCTGGTAAAGGGTCCAAGGCACCATCATCTCTTACCTGGACTATTGCAACCACTTCCTAACTGATCACCCTGCTTCCTCCCCAGGCCTCTGAGAACCTGTATCCCATACATGTATCCCATTTAAATCAGATCCACTAACTGCACTGCTCAAAACCCTCAGTGCTTTTCCCATGTCACTTAGGATAATACCCAACTCATTACTGGTGACCACAATACCTTATATCACCTGACCCGTCCCAGCCTGTCCAGTTGCTTCCATCATTACCCTCCCTGCCTCATCCTTGAATATGGTCATTTGTTACCACCTCTGCACCTGCTGTTTCCTCTGCCTGGAAAGCACATCCTGTTCTTGGCACGACTGGATTTTTCACACCGTTAAGGAGTTAGGTTAACTGTTACCTTCACGGAGAAGCCCTCCAAGACTGTATAATCTGAAGAAATTCTCATCTTCCCTCACTGTCCTTTTAGCCTGCTTTATTCTTTTCCTACCTCTTTCCACTGCCTAAAATTAAATGTTTGCTCTTTCACTTGTGAGGTCTTCCAGTTGACTGGAAGCTTAAGGGGGTCTCTGCATCCTGAGTACCTAGAACAGTGCCAGACACCTTCTGGGGACTCAATAAATCTCTGTTGAACGAATGAATGGGTTAATGAACAAATGACTCCCCTACTGGGCCAAATTTGGGCCCAAGACACACAGAAGACATCAATGGCATTTGAGTCAGTGAAGGAGTGATTAAGTCCACGGAGGGGCCACGTCTGTGTTCCCTCCATGCCATATCTGCGAACACAGAGCCCTTTATCCTGAGTGACCCATCCCAGTGGCTCACCTTCTCCGCCCAGTTCAGCTGCACATGGATAAAGTCCCTATTTCAGGCTATTCTAACCACTGTCTCCTTCCCTTTTAGGCCTTGCCGGAGGGGCAGACAGCTTCATGGGACACAGCCAAAGAGGATGAAAATCGCAATAAGAATCGATATGGAAACATCATATCCTGTAAGTGTCCCGAGGGTTTGGGGAGCAGCCAGCTCAGGGCCCACAGGAGCCCCAGGCTACTCTGCTCACACAAAAGGCAGAGTTTAAGGCATCATGACTTTGGCCAGACCTCAGTTCCTGGGCGGCAGGTATTGTAAGGTGAGCCCCTGCCATCAGAGCCCGCGTGGGCCAAGGCGCTTGGTGGCACTGAGCCTGCAGGAGGGGAGCGTGTTTTGTGCAGAGGTAGAGGCATGCAGGGTCCTTGCCTTCTGCTCCACAATGAGCTCTAACATGTCTGTCATCACCTCTGATGCATGGTTTGATGAAGGTGCTGGTGGAAGTTAGAGCCCCCTGGAGTCAGACTGCCTGGGCTTCTACCCCAGCTGTGGGGCCCTGAACACGTTACCTGACTTCTCGAAGCTTCAGTGTCTTCACCTTTAAAATGATAAAAAAAAAGTAATAAAGATAGGGTCGTTTTAAAAAGTTACGTAAACCCTTGCACCATGCCTGGCGCCGTTACTCGTAGCCATGGAGTTAGTTTCTCAGGTCACTGATGAGTGCTGTGGATAAATAATTCCACCTTCTTTTAACCGGAAACCACCGAATCCCAATCTGGGGACATGGAATAAGCCAGATTGGGGGTGGGGGTGGGCATGATCAGATGTCCATTTTTGGAAAGATCACGAGGGTAGCTGATTGGGAAGGTGGATTTGACTGGGAGCGATTGGAGGCAGAGGGACCAGTCAAGAGGCTACTGCACTGGTCCTAACAAAGGATGATGAGGCCTGAACAGGGATAGTGACATTACTTGTGTGTGACTGTGCATAATATTCAGTGCCAGAAGGTGAGGGAGAGAGATACTGTAGTGGAGCTTCACACCATGCACAGGTCACACACAGTTTTATCTCTGCCAAATATTGGTACGTACAGCCTTCAAAGCAGCATAAATACAGAGAGGACAAAGTTACCTCAATACAGAATGTGGACCACATGCTCTGACTAGAACAAGAGTCTGTAACAGCCTTTGTCTCCCATGGTGTAGTCAACCTGACTCTTAACATCTCACTGATTGCATGTATAGCATTTCTGGTCTTAACTCTCAGGATAACCCAATCTAGCCAGAAAAGGGAGGGAGTAAAGGACCCTGAATAACAAATTATTTCAGTGTTTTGTTTTGTTTAACTGTCTAGACATTGCCTAAGAAAAAAACTTGGAGGAAGTACACATAAGATACAGGCAGCTTGCAAAGGAAGAAAGAGGCAGAAGTTTTAGCTTAGCTGTTTCCTGTGCTGATTTAGGAATGGGCTATGAATGGTAGAACTAATCAGAAAACACTTATAATTTGTCTCTTGGAAGATAGTAATGGAGGCAGGAAGATTTCTTGCAAGTGAAGTGTTGGAAAGAGATGCTCAAACAATCAGGAAATGTATCATTAAGACCTATGATGCGTGAGCATCCTCTGAGCCAGGCCTGTGCTGGGCCCTTAGTCTCCATTCCCGGGATCCCATTCTGGGTACACGTAGCTTCTCACTCTGACCATCCTCTGCTTGAGCACCGTGCATACCATGCCCTAAAATAGCTGGTCACTTGTCTGTTTCCCCCATCAGACTGTGAGTTTAGATAGGGTTCGCTAAATTATAGGCTGCAAAACCTTAGATGACCGTGCCAAACCTTGGCCTTCTCTCTGTAAAGTGGGTACAGCGTCTTCCTCTCGAGGTGTACAGACAAGAAAAAGATAAATGACTAGAACACAGTGAGAGACCCTGTCTCCCTGAGAGGCAAGAACATCCAGACTGGGCCCGGCATCCAGGCGAAAGCCTGTGGAGGCTGAGGATGGGAAGCCAAGCCAAGCTGTGTGTCTTCCAGACTTCCCTCCTCGTCCTTGGCACCCAGCACCTTGGCTGTGCCATTGTCCTCCCCCACCTGAACTCTGCCCAAGCCTTCTTCCTGATGCTGCATATCTAATCTGACCCCCAACTCCCACCTATCTGATCTCCAGCAGAAGCCAGAGGGACCCTCTCAAAATGTGAATTGGATGCTGTCATTTTCCTACTGAAAACTCTTCAAATGTCTTTCCTTCATTTTAATTTTTTTTTATTTTCTAATGTTTATTTATTTTTGAGAGAGAGAGACAGAGTGTGAGCAGGGAAGGGGCAGAAAGAGAGAGACACACAGAATTGGAAGCAGGCTCCAGGCTCTGAGCTGTCAGCAGAGTCCAATGTGGGGCTCGAACTCATGAGCCATAAGATCATGACCTGAGCTAAAGTCAGATGTTTAACCAACTTTGCCACTCAGATGCCCCTCTTTTCTTCATTTCTGAGCACTTCGTATCCAAAGGCCCTGAGCCACCTCTCTACTCCCATTTCGAACTGTGTGTTCTCTATCACAGTCTCCTCAATTAAGCCATACTTCATTCAGCCCCTTGAGCTTTCTGTGCTCATTTGTGCCACGAGCTCTTTGCACATTCTGTTTTCTCTTTCAAAGTGCCCTTCTCTCCTCTCTTTGCTCTACTAAGTTCTACTTATTCTTCAGATCCAACTGTTCATCATTTCCTCAGGGAATTCTTCTGACCCTTCAAATTTGATCACAACCTCATTATTCATTATTCACTCCTTGAGCACAATGCATGTCTTCTCATCATCACTGTGGTTTGAGAGACATGTGGATGACTATCCATTGACTGGCTATTTTCCTCGCTGAAATAGATGCTCTGCGACAGCAGGTGGATGATTGTCTTATGCTTCTGTGTCCCCAAACCTGGCATCCAACTGGGACTCAGTAAGTAGGATCTTAATGTTGGCAAGTAGATTCTCTGCAGAACCCCAAAGGGCTTGAGCCATGGCCCTCTCCATTCTGGCCTCTCAGGTAAAATAGAAAATATGCAGGAAGGATGGAGGGAGAAAGTCTGGAATAGGACAACATGGGGCCTGATGACTTGCCAGTAAGGAAGACACCTGGGCCTGGGTGGGGCCAGAAACACAGGACACAGGAAAGGGCAGAAAGAGAACAGTCCTGTCCTCTGTGAGAGCTGCGTCTTAGACACAGGATTCCAGGTAACAAGGGAAAGCAGTAAAGGGGATTAAACTCCGTCACTGGGGGTGCAGAAGATGCTATCAGCACATGTCCCACCCACACCCCACGGCCTCACCAGCAGGTGGTCTGGCATCCTGGGCCAAGACCAGGGTGAGCAGGGGAGGCAGCCCCCATGCAGCATTCAAGGAGATGCCACCATCAGCTGCAGGACCCTGAGACCGAGCATCCCCTTGAAGTATGTGCCCTGGGCGCCTCACTTGATTCCCCTTCATGCTGCCCTGTCTCCCTCTCTTCGCCTGAGGACGTGCTCCAAAACTGGGGCAAGATCCTCTGTGCACAGGGCAGTCTCTCCCTGGCCCGTGAAATAGCCCAGCTCCTCACCATCCCACGGAGGCTGTGTTCTACACCTTTTCCAGAAACCCCACAGGGCCTGGGGGGCAGCTGCCCACCGCAGGAACCAACTTGAAAACTCCTCNCTGCCTTCTCAGCCATCTCACTGCCCCCTCCCCACTGCTGCCTCTGCTCCTTTATAAACTTTGTGCTGGAACCCTCTTCCCACACCTGCTTCCGGGGGAACCCAGAGGAGGCAGGGGGAATTCAGACACCTAACGATACCGCCTCAACGGGCTCGAACAAACCTGAATCTCCTTTCCAACTCAAGGGTCAGTAATTCTACAGCACACTGTGGCCAGAGCAGGTCTGCACTCAGTACAAAAGGAGACGGTATCAGGCAACCTGTGCGTTCCAAAGCCCTGGACGACATACCGGGGAACCGAGCAAAGAAAGAGTCCTGGAATTGAAACGTGGAAGGTAAAAAGAGAAACAGCCCGGAGGACCGGAAAGTGTTCCTGCCCTTGTATGTGTCCGTCCCAAAGGCAAAGTCTGCCGTGGTTTGATAAATAGAAATATTCTTGGCACAAGAAGAAAACCGGTTGTGATTAGCATCTTAAGGAGCCTAGAGCTCTGGGAGGCTGGAGTGGAGGACAAAGGCCCAGGCCAGGAGGACAGAAAAGATTAAAGAGGGAAGAGAGGGAGGGAGGGCACTGCCTGCAAAGGAAACAATGAAAGAGAAGCCTTGGCTAAATAAGCCCTTTCTTCCAAATGAGGCTGTTCAGAATTTAGTAACAGAGAGTGGGCCTTCTAGGGGGTGAAGTGGCAAGGAAGCGAAAGGGAAGGAAATGAATGGGGAAACAGAACAAAGAATCCTTTGCTCTCAAGCAGCTCTGGACAGAAACCGTGGACAGGGGCAAATTTCTAGAATACCAAAGCATTCCCATGAGGAAGTTCTGGCGGGGGCTTCCTGGGCTGCTGAAAAGAAGTTACACTGAGGAAAGGAAGTGAGCTCAGGGGTTGCCGTTGTCATCAAATGAGGCTCCCCTTCTGGGATCCGTCAGGGACCCAACAGAAAACAGCTGGGACCCTCAAGGGGGATGATTTGAAGATAATTTAATCAAGTGATTTTTGTATAAAGGTGTTAGGTAGTTCTAGGGAGATGGCAAAGAACAGTGCAGTACTTAAGGCTAAATTCCCCCATGGAGAAGATGCCACACCCCCAGAAAGAGAGATGACCTGACCAGAGGTATGGCCCTCAACCCTCAGTGACCGCAACAAACAGGGCTGAGGAGATGAGCACCTTGATGGCGTCTCTGCTCATCCAGTCTTCCGCAGGTGCTTTGCCTTTGGCCACACGCAGCCTGAAGCCAGAGGACAAGGGAATCTGCAGAGCAAGTCCACTGGGCCCCGGTGTTCTGGAATACCAAACAGGGCGCCAGGCAGAGGCGGGTTCTGCTCTCAGTCTGCCCTTGACCTGGCGCATGGCCTTTAGCAAGGTCACTTCATCTTTCTGCCCCTCGGTTTCTCCTCTCGCCATGCACAGAGGGCAAATTAAGATGAATGAAAACTGAATCCTGTGTACAGAGACTTTTAAACCCCACTGAGATTTAGTCCAGCCCCTTTGAATTCACAGGTGAGGAGCAATGGTCCAGAGATGTAGAGTCCCTGCCCCAGGTCACACAGCGAGTCTGTAGGACAGCCACAGCCAGTGCACAAGGGCTGGTGCTGCCAGGGTCCCGCATGGTCCCTGGCAAGGAGTCCTTCTGCATCAAGATACATCATGCTCTTGGTGGCGGGGGGGGACACGCTAAGGGCTCCAAGCTCAGAACAAATGGCAGGCTGGGATGAGCATTTCAGGCAGGCCAGTCTCCCGTCCAGGGAGGAACCCAGGTTCACAACAAACCCAGAGGTTTTTCTCAGCTGATTCCTGGTGGTGACGGAGCTGGGACGACACCATGGGTGCCTTGTCCAGTGCTCCCGACTCTTGGCCTCCCCCTTCTTTGCGTCTCTGAGGGCAGCCCTTGCCTGGGTCCTACAAATGGGTCCTAGGGCAGAGGTCGATGGTGCCCTTGTTCTTCAGAGGACTTGCCGCTGGAGCCCCCTCCGCCAGCCTGCAGGTCGGGCCAGAAGTGCTAGGACACAAACTGTCCCCAGGAGCAGCTCGCACACTGGCCACACACAGTCCTGAGGCGGAAAGACTCACGGGAGCTCCCAGCAGGGCGAAGCCACAGCTGTCTGCGGCAGCGGCTTTCGTGACAACACACCCCTTACCAGAGTCCTTCCTTTCTCCGTGTCCTTCCCATTCCCCTGCCCGGGATCACCTCCCATACCAACTACTTGTGCTCAAATCCTAGTCTCAGCTTCTGCTGCCAAAGGAACCTGAATGAGGAACCCTCCTCCTTGCCTCCAGAAAGTTCCCTCAGTGACTGGGTGTAGGCTAGACAGCCTGCTTCGGATGAAGCAGTAAATGCATCAGGTGGGCCACTGTACCTCTGACTTCCCCCGGACCTCCGCCCTGCCATGCCCAGCCCCTCTACCCCCCAAAGGCTCCGTGCAGGGCCCTGCAGAGGGGAGCCACCTAACCCAGCCTGCATGGAATGGGCAGAACAAGGAGGTACGGAGACCGTCGGGCTGTTTCCCTCCCCTTCCCCAGCCACCCTCTCTCTTGATAATGGTAATTCAATCAAGATTGAATGTGCAGACCTTTAGCTTCAATGAGGTACCCAGGCAGTCTCAGCAGAATCATCTCCCTCCTCCCTATCCACTCGTGCAAGATGATGGCATTAACATTTCCAATCCTTATAGGAAATGATTTTTCAGCTCCGCAGTTCATCGTAATGAGCCAAATCTCTTTTCTCTGAAAAATTACACCTTTTCTTTACCTTCCTCAGTGCCCGGAAGACAGGAAGAAAGAGCATCATATATCCAAGTGATCTTCCCTCCCTAGCCCCGCCTCTCTCAAGTGATCTCTCTTTAAGCGGATTCTACTTGAGAAGACTCATTTGTTGGGTTACCTTTGATGGGGGGTTGGGGAGGGAGGAGAGGTTGTGGTTTGTCTGCAGGGTGAGAGCTGCACGCAGGAAGAAATAGCCTCTCCTCTAGGCTGGGCGTGGGAACACAGTGGAATAATGGACAGTGTTGGGACCCTAACTGGCGCGGAAGGGGAGTATAGGGGCAGTGAGTCTTGGGGTTCCCACTGCTCCAAGAGGAAGCTCTTGATCTTACACCTTCTCCTGAGTTGTTCGATTTCTTGGAACCTTGAGTTTCTCATCCATGAAATGGGGTGATGATACAGAGAGAGACTCCCCAGGGCTACTATGAGATAAGTGGCATAGCATCCAGATAGTACCTGAAATATCGTACTCATTCCACACAGGTAAGTTCCTCTGCCTCACCACCCAACACAGGGTGGGTCTCTCGTCTCAGGCCTAATTCCAGTAAGATCATTTGGTCTTCCCCAAGACAGACTGAAGTGAATGACCAGGGCACTTCCATGCTACATAATTGGACACCGATCTACACACTCAAATGTGAGGGTGCATCAGCATTTCCTAGAGGGCTTGTTAAAATATGCATTTCTGGCCCCACACTGGAGTCTCTGGTTCATCAGGTCTGGGCTGGGACTTGAGAGTGTGCATCTCTAACAAGCTCCCAGGCGTTGCTGAAGCTATTGGTCAAGGGACTACATTTTGAGGACCATTGATCTAGAATAATAATTAAACCAAATTTACATATTTGTTTTTGATTTCTTACAACACACCAGGTGCTTTCATATCTTACCTCTTTTAATCCTTGCAATATATATACAAAGGAAGATTTGATTTTCATGTTATAGTTGGATAAATGGAGGCTCAGGGAAGATAAGGAACATGCCCCAGGTGATATGGTCAGTTTGTGACAGAACTCCTGCCTGTCTCCAGAGTCTACTTGATCCCTTCATCTCTTCCCGAGAAGCAGGACTGGCTGCCAGTCTGGGGACAGAGCAGAATGGGTCTGCTTGTAGGGTAAGGGGTCAGATCTGGGGAAAGGGGGAAATTCAAGCCCAGGATCCAGGCACACTCTGCCAGCTCTGTGTAGAGAAAAGAACCTTGCGTCCTAGGCCAGGTTACCTAAAATCAACTGAATGGCTATTAAGCAAGGGGCCCTGCCCCTTTCTGGTTCTGAGCCTCTCAGACACAGATATAATAATTATTGAGCACCTGCTATGTGCCACACGCTGTAGAGCACTTCAGTAAGTAAGGTGTCCTCCCTTAAGTAGGATGTGAAGAGTGGAGCCACAGGTTAATCAGGCCATCACAGAAAGATAGCTGCTGTAAGAGCTCTGAAGAAAAGTACAGGGAGCTCTCAGAGTCTGGGATGGAGAGATTATAGAAAACTTCCTGAGTAAGGAACACGGAGTTGAGACCTGAAGAATGAGATGTTCCCAGGCTTGTGGAGGTAGGTTGGGGGTGTTCCTTTACGTGTGCAAAGGCCCTGTGGTCAGAGCAGACATTGTGCATTTGAGCAACTGAAAAAAGAGCATAGTTAATCAGCTTAGCATTTAGGGAGGGGGACATGAAGCTAGACTGGGAAGTGGGTCCCAAATCATCAGATCATGCAAAGCATCATGGGTTCTGCTAAGGCTTTGTTCCCTGTCAGTGGTGTCCTGAGCTGATTCATACCAGCTTGCAAGAACAGATTGTTAGATTTTCAGGAATCTTGTGAGCTAGTTGATGCCATGTTGGTAGCTTGAAATTAGTTGTGGTGGGAGTATTTATACCACAGAAATCAGCAGACTGTGCCGGTCAGGACCCTTTTTTCCCCTCCAGAGAGCTGTTTGTTAAACATTTAGTGGCATACCACTGGTCTTTGTCTTAAAATGACAAGGAACAGATTGATTCCAGAGGGACAGTGTTTCTGTTCTCCTGGAGTTGTGTTCGGGGGAGCTCTTGGGATCTCCATGGAGTCACTGCAGTTATGTCTCTCCCTCCTCTGGCTAGCCACCCATTGCCCCCTCCCCACAAGCCCATTCCTGCCTGTCTCCCACCTCAGCTGAGAGCCAGGTGGGGCCAGCCTCCACCCACCTCACCATGGAGGAGTCTGCGTCTCCTCTGTATGACTCTTCTCAACTCCTCTCCTTGTCTGGAATATCAAACGAGAAGTAGCAAATTAGCTGTTTCTCGGGCTTGCGAAATGTAGATAGGGCATAATGAACGTTCTGGGTTGCTTGTAAATTACCTTGTATAAGCTCCTTCCCATCGCCCGCTGCCTCATCGTTCTCCATGTGCCTGTGGATAAACACAATTTTTTATCCTTCTAATTATATAAAGTTAGAAGAAGAGGGGGACGCGGAACAATATTAGCATCTCCCAGAATGAATAAATAAACCATGAGGACACTGCTACCCCTTCCAGTCCCTTTCTGGGGAGCCTATGGCTAGACTCTGCCCTTTAAAGAGTACATGCAGTAGCTCTTTGCCTCTGCAGAAGATGAATTTTCATTTGGTAGCGAAGGGCAAATGGGAACACTACATTTCTAAGCAGCCCTCCGCTCACAACCTGCCTCATACCCAGCCCAGAGCCACCATTAATTAATCATCTGCTTCATACCAGGCACTGTCCTAGCCCTGTTTTTTTAGAGCAGTCTTAGTCTTGAGAAGAAGGGAGCGGAACATACAAGAATCCCCATATACTCCCTCCCTCCCACCTACATTCAGATTCCCCTGTTATTAACACCTTGCATCAATGTGATACATTTGTTACAATTGATGAAGCAGTATTGATCCATTATTATTAGCTAACCCCCACAGTTTACATTACAGGCTATTCTAATGTGTTATGTAGTTCAATGGGATTTTGAAAATGTAGAGTGACAGGTATTCACCATCACAGTATCATACAGAAATGGTTTCACTGCCCTAAAATTTTGCTGTGCTCCACCTGTCCATCCCCCCATCTATCCCTGACAACCACTGATCTTTTTACTGTGTCCATACCAGAATGTCCTAGAGTCAGATTCACACAGTCTGGAGCCTTTTCAGACTGGCTTGTTTCACTTAGCAGTACGCATTTAAGTTTCCTCTGTGTCTTCTCATGACTTGATAATCTATCTCTAAATATCACTGAATGATATTCCACTCTATGGATATACTGCATTTGTTTACCCACTTATAAATTGAACAACATCCTGGTTGTTTTCTAAGTTTTGGCAGTTGTGAGTAAAGCTGCTATAAACATTTGTGTGCAGGTTTTTGTGTGGACATAAGTTTTCAACTCATTTGGGTGAATACCAGAGACAGCAATTGCCGGGATCTCATATGATGAGAAATATTTTTAGTTTTGAAAGAAACTGCCAAATTGTCTCCCAAAGTGGCTGTCCCGTTTTTGCATTCACACCAGCAACAATCAAGAGTTCCTGGTGCTCCGTGTCCTCACCAGCGTTTGATATTATCCGCGTTCTGGATTTGGGCCATTGTAGTAGGTATGTAGAGGTATCTCGTGATGGTTTTAATTTGAAATTCCCTAATGACATCTGATGTTGAACACTTTCTGATATACTTATTTGCCATCTGTGTATCTTTTTTGCTGAGGTGTCTGTTCAGATCTCTTGCCCAATTTTTGATTATGTTGTTTTCTTATTGTTGAATTTGAGAGTTCTTTGTATATTGTGGATACAAATCCTTTAATCTGCTATGTCTTTTGCAAATATTTTCTCCCAGTCCGTGGCTTGTCTTTTCATTCTCTTCATGTCCTCACACTTTTCATGCCTGCATTTTCTTATTTAATCCCCCCAACACTCCATGAGCTATAGAATATTGATTCCACTTTGCTAAGGAACCCAGGCTAAGAGAGATCAATTGACTTCCTAAGTGGTAGGGCTAAGATGTGAACCCAGATCTGACCCTCAGCTCCATACTTCACATCATTAGTGTATCCCACTTGCCACAGGTTAGTACATGTGGGAATGAACTTTTGTCGTTTCATAATAAAATAGCCTTTCACAGCCTCAGAAAATAGAGTTATCCTGTATTTGGATGCCCTGCAGAGCCCAGCACGGGTACTTGCATCTGAGTACCTTTATAAGGCATAAAGAGCCCTCTGTAACCTAACCCCTGCCTACCTCCTCTCTCTCTCTCCTCCTGTTGCTAATCCCCTCACACTGTGTCCACAAGAAAGGAAATGGGTTTCAGCCTCCCTGGGTGCTTGCTTTTTCAAGAATACTGCCTTCACTCTTGCTATTCCCTCTGATGGAAAAGACCCTTTCTCATTGGGCACTGGTCAAGGCTCGACCACTTTATTTTTTTAGTTTGAGAGAGTGTGTGCATGCAAGAGCAGGGGAGGGGCAGAGAGGGAGAGAGAATCCCAAGCAGACTCTGTACTGTCAGCATGGAGCCAGATGTTCTAGTTGGATAACCGCGAGATCATGACCTGAGCCGAAATTAAGACTAAGACACTCAGCCAGCGGAGCCGCCCAGGTGCCCCAAGCCTTACCCACTTGTAATTCACATTCTACTTCACAAAGCCCTCCTCTCCCCACTTTCTAGATTTGGAAGCTCTACTTCTGTGTACAGCCTGCTTCCCAAACAGCACTGACAGATTTCTTAAGCATGTGTATCAATTTGACAACACTCCTTAGGCCAGCCAGCCTGCACATAGTAGGTTCTTCGTGAGTGAATGCAGAGAAGATATTAACCAACACCATCATCAGTGGGTAGAGGCCCCTTTCATCTTTAAGAATATTTAACTTAAATAAGCTTGTTTCTTTTTGGGTTTTTTTAAATCATTTTTGCTTTCAGATTGAAGTTTCATTTTAGGTTAAGAAAATTCTCTCTCAACATTTTAAACCAGAATCTCTGTTTCCAGGGCTGTAGACCCCAGGGGCAGTCATAACTCAATAAAGGAGATGTTTGAATCAATAAGTCATTAGTGAGACCAATGAGTGAAAATACAATGTGTGTTTTTACAGCTTACATTTTCTTTTAAGTTTGTTTGTTTGTTTAAAGAGAACCAGCAGGGGAGGGGCAGAGGGGCAGGGTAGGGGGAACAGATGAGCCAAAGCAGGATCTGTGCTGACAGCAGAGAGCCCCATGTGAGACTCGAACTCACAAACTAGGAGATCATGACCTGAGCTGAAGTCAGATGCTTAACTGACTGAGCCATGCAGGCGCCCCAAGGCTTGCAGTTTCTGTAACTGCTGGTAACAGGGCTTACCAGCCTCAGCTGGGAGTCGGGTGCTGGGCTTTGCCTGAATCCTTGCTGGAGCGGGGCGGGGGGGGGCTCCCGGGGGGGACTCCCTCAGGAAGTCCCACTCCTGGGGCTAGAATCCTGCAAGAGCTGGGACCGGCCATTTGCACAGACTCCAGGAGCAGACATCCAGGGACAGTACCTTGTGTGGGTGGAGCTGGGGCTCAGGGCGGGAGGGACCGGAGCTAGAATCTCCGCTCTGCCACTTATGGGCTGTGTAATGCTGGCACCTTGCTTAACCTCTTTGAGCCCCTGTTTCTTCATCTGTGAAGTGGAAATTAGAAAAATACCGTATCATTATGGCCTTACTGTAGTAATCTACAGAGCTATGTGGAGGAGTAAAGGACATAGTCTGATACCTGCCATGAACTGCATAAAGGTGAACTTCACACTCCCCACTTCACACCCTACTCCCCACGGCTAAGGCTGAGTTAGCCCTCTCCCCTGCTGTTTCCACTGAAACTCTTGCCCACGATGAGTAAGAAAAGTGGCATCTGGTATATCTCTGTGTCAGAGTGCCTGGCACATGGCACAGGCTCAATGAATAATTCACCTATTCACCCTCTGCAGGTTGCATTTTTCAGTCTCTTGCCGGCCGGCCGGCCTCCAGCTGGGTTTGACCAAGGCCATGCACTAGTGAGAGACTGGAAGGCAGGGGAAGGAAGAAGCCAGGGTACTACTTCCCCTCTGTCCCAATCACAGACATCTCCTGTAGCAGCGAGTGAGGCTCCTCTTTTTCACCAGCCTCCCTGGGTGGGGGGGGCAACAGGCTCCAGCTTCCAAGGCTGGTGCGTAGCCCCCGGCTCTGATAACCTCGCCTCCTCGCTCTGCCCCGCCGTCCCCAGGAGGGCAGCGTCTTCTTGCTGGTGCTGATCTCTGAGTTACCACAGCCCCTGTGTGGCTTCTCGGCTCTTCCTGACACTTCTCTGGCGTTAATTCTGTCTCCATGTGCACTTGAAGCACTTTCTGATACCTGCTTAGACCTCCTCTTTGGAAGCAGGAGTGTCTGAGCTCAGAATTAAGAGAACCCCACTCTCAGGTTCCACCATCCATGGGCCAAGTGGCTTGTCCGTCGTCGCGAGACTCGGTTCCCTCATTTGTAGCGAGGGCTACACTGCTTGTCTCACCGGCCCATGAAGTGATCCATTCACATGCTCACCAAGGGTTTGCGGAGCTCCCGCCATATGTGAACGTGCAGAGGAAGGAAGAGGGAACAGAGCAGCAGTGTCCCTGTTCTCACGGGCTTCCAGTTAGTAGCAGATGTGCTTGTGAAGTGCGAAGTGCTTCATGAGTCTCAGCAGGACAAGCTGGCCCCATTGTCTGACCCCGGGGACCCATGTAGAGGTGCAGAGCACTCCACCCCACTCGCTGCGAACCTAGCCCTGGCCTAGACTGGACCGTGGATGCAGTGACATGAGCGATGGGTTCACAGTGAACTGGACAGCAAGCTAAGCCCCTCCTCCAACCAGACCCAGCCAGGGTGTTCCGTTTTGTGTGTCTCTTAGCGTGCCAGAGTGCACTTTAATTCATTGTAAAGGATTAGCCTGATTCTTCCATACAAGGGGGTTTTAATAGTTTTTATTGGATGTTATTTGAAGCAAGCATGCCATTGACTAAACCCTGCAAATCTTGTTTATGCCTGGATTGGCCTTGAAAGCGTATTCTCTATAACACGATTTGCAGTTATTGATGACCTCCTTTATAATGATGTAGCCATCTCCACTTGAATCATTGTATTGGTAACAGTTGTGGCCAACCATCTACTTGCACCAATACCCCAAGAAGCAAAAGAACAGCGTTTGTGCGCATGTGGAAAATAGGTAAATTTGCCGTTTTTCAGCAAGCATGGAAGTGGAACGTGTGAGTCTGGATCCAACACTTCTCACTTCCCAAGTATTTTGATCTCTTGCGCACTCTCCTATGAAGAAGGGATTTCTGCCTCCACGTTAATGACGAAATCACTAAGACTTAAAGAGGCAGGTGACTCACCCAGACAGGTAATGACAGAACCAGAATGACAGGTGGAAAAAAAGAGAAGGCGCACACAGTGCTTTTCAAGGCACAGTGATCTCCCTGAGCCTCAACTGCCTCATCTGTAAATGGGTCTAATAACTGCAGGTGGGGGCAGGGCTCAAACGAGAGAGTAAGAAAGCAGCATGATGCCCCTACTGCTAAAACATGGCAGCTCTGCAGGAGGGCAGTGCTGGCCCCTCGCCAGCAGGCCCTTTACCACCCACCCCCTTGTTTTCTGCTCTCTCTCTGCAGATGACCATTCCCGAGTGAGGCTGCTGGTGCTGGATGGAGACCCGCATTCTGACTACATCAACGCCAACTACATTGATGTGAGAGTCTTCATGGGGCTGGGCGGCTGGGCTGTGGGGCTGGTTACAGCAGGCTCAAGACCGAGGGCCATCCCCCCGACGCTCCCCCACAAGGTGGCCCTCCCAGAACGTGTCCGGATGTAATTAGCATAACCCAAGTTGATGATCCGTCTTAAACCTTATCCTCTTTCAGCCCAGCTGGAGTAGCCTACTGTGTGGGGCCCCAGGACAGCTACCCGTCTTGTTCATTCACTCATTAATTCATTTGTACATGTATCTGTTTGTCCATTCATTCATTCATTTGAAGGTAAAGCCATTTATGCACCACAAATTTAAAAGCGCCTGCTGTGTGCCAGATGCTCTGGGAACCATAAAGCTAAAAGTGTCATGGTCTGTACCCTTTAAAACCTGAGCAGGAAGATAAGCTATGCACATCAATAATTCCAGGGCGAACGGAAAGTGGTAAGTGTCATTTGTTCAGATAAAATGCTGCAGGGATTCAGAGGTGGGGGGAATATCGCTTCTTCCATCAGGAATGCAAAATGTGATGTGAACCAAAGTTTCAAGCACGGGAAGAATTTAAAATGAAAGAGGGAAACCGGGTCTCTGGTTAGAAAAGCACAAGCCAAAATGTAGCAGCTGGAAGCAGAGAGTATATAGCAGCTCAGGTTGAGGGGAGCTGAGGCTGCATCACGGGAATAGTGGAAATTATTCTATCTAGCTGGAGCTAGATCGTTGGTGGTTTACAATCAGACTTAGAAAGCCAGACTTGGTTGTATAGACGAGAGAGGGCTATTGGAAGTTCTTGATCACAGAGCTGACCAGTTCAGAGCTGAGCTTAGGGATGGTTTCTCTATCACCAAGGGTAAGACAGTCTGAGGGAGGAGAGTCTGGGTTTCAGATGCCCAGTTAGGAAAGGGGCTGCTTCACCTTGGAAGTGAGAGAGTTTGCAAAGGGGGGAGCGTGGCCCCAAGGCCCAGATGGACATCCTGTCATAACCAGTGCAAGCCAGGCTGCTCAGGACCTCCGCTAGGAGCCCGAGAGCCTTGATGAGTGGCTCAGATCTCCTCCTCCTTGGTCCCTCTGATGCCCACGTGCTTTTACACACAAGCTGTGAAGTGCAGCGGTATGCTTTTCAACTCCCCATAACCTAGGCTCATCCAGGTGATTGACTAATTCAACAAATATTTATTGAGCCTTATGGTAGTCATTTGTCTGTTTGCTCTCAGATAGATTTCTTGTCCTTCCCCGTTCTGCTTTGCGTTGCTTGTATAAGTGTGTGTGTGAGTGTATGTATGTAAGAGTGTGTGTATACGTGAAAGTGTTGAGTGTGTGAGTGTGTGTATGTATGTGAGAGTGTGTGTTTGGTGTGCATGTGTATATGAGTATGTAGGTATGTGAGAATGCATGTATGTGACAGTGCATGTGCATATGTGTATGTGGGAATGTTTGTGAGTTGTATATATGTGAGTGTGTACATGAGTGTATATGTATGTGAGTGTGAGAGTGTGTACATGAGTGTGTATTATGAGTGTCTGTATGGGTGTGTATCTGTGTGTGTGTATGTGAGACTGTGTGCCTGTGTGTCAGAGTGTGTGTATGTGAGAGTGTATATATTAGAGTTTGTGAGTGTATATGTGAGGGTGCATGTATGTGCACATGTGTGTGAGTATGTATGTGCGAGTGTGCATATGTGACTGTGTATATATGTGTGTGTGTGCATGTATATGAGTGTGTGCATATATGTGAATGTGTGTGAGTGTGTGATTGTGAGTATGAGACTGTATGTGAGAGTGAATATGTATGTGAGAGTATGAGTGTGTATGGGTGTGTGTGTGAGTGTGTGTGTATATGAGTGTGTGAGTATGAATATGAGACTGTATGTGAGAGTGAATGTGCATGTGAGTGTGTGTATGAGATTGTGTGTGTGTGAGAGAGAGAGAGAGTGTGTGTGTGCACGCACGCGTACGGCAGGAGGGAAAGCAAACTGATGCCTATGAGGAAGGCACTGATAGGAGATTGGAAAGAGAAAGGAAGGGAGAAGCTGGTGTCTTCTCCTCCTCTCTCACCTCCCTGCAGTGGGGGCCACATCCCAGCTGTGGTGCCAGCTTCCACCAGGCAGACCCACTGGAGTTCCCGCCTCTGCCGGGCAGCCCCCACTCTGGGTCCAGCCACTTCAGTGTCTCCCATCACCCACGAGTTCCAGGGGCCGTCACAGTCTCCCGCTGGTGCCAACCTCAGGGTTGCACATCCCAGCTTCTCTATACCCGATAGGTCCCCAGCTGCCCAGGCAGAAGTCCCTGTGTCTGAAACACTCACAATGGATCCTATTCCCTGCCTGGACCCTGGCTTACAAAGGCCCTACACGTGGTCAAGAATGGGGGCTTCAGTTTCAGTGGAAGTCAAGGCAAGTTCTTGTGGCAACCCTGATGGCGGTGGCCCATGTGAGGTCTGCTGGCCCAAGTTGCTGTATCTGGCATTTGTCATCTAAGTGGCAGCCTCCAGCAAAAGTTTACTTCTCCTAGATAGACACTTAGTTCAAAGTGGCATGAGCATCTTGCCACAGTCAGAGCCAAGATCCACTTCGGTGTGTTACGGGCAGCAAATGAAATTGCTGACATTGCAGGTGGACCTCTGCAACATCAACACTGACAACACCCCCCATGCCTACCAGCTTCCATCATTAAAGTGCATTCTGCAAGCCTTTGAGGATTGCCAGGGACTGAGCTTCAGATCCTTGCTCAAGGTTGCATGGCTAGAATCCAGTTCCTGGCACATGAGGACTCCCCACCACCCCTTCCTTCTCTAGGAAATACTACATTGTACATATAAGCCAAACAGCCTCTGCTAGATGCTGTCTTAATGTATGACATTGGCCTCTGCTGGATCTCACTGGTTAGAGTCAAAGGTTCACAAGATCAATGTCATGAATTCAGCCCTTGTTGGGTTTATTCAGTCCTTCTGCTTACAAGCCTTATGATCTTGGGTGAATTATTTACTTGTTCTCATCTCCGTAAAGTGGGATAATAATGCTACCCCAGCAGAATGTGGTAACTGATGTACTTCTCAGTCTCCCATTAGGAAACAGAGGCTCACTCAAAGGAAATAACTGAGAATAGTTCAACAAGGGTGGGGGCAGAATTAAAGGAAACCAACAGGGCGGGGCGCAGTATCCCCTGGCTAGTAGTAGCCTCTGACAGAGTTGGTGGTGGACCCAGAAGAACATACACCCCAACCTCCCCATGGTCTCTGAGCCCCTGCTTCTGCTCCCCAATGGCTGAACCCAGCTGGAAGCTGGAGAACATGGAAGCCCATGATGTGGTCCATATGGGTCAACATCCCACGGAAGGGAAAAGTGGGGATGTGGAGGGACAGAGAAGACACCAAGCACAAGCCCCTCGTAGCGCACTGTCACTGATATGCGGTGGAGCGAGGGGTGGGGAAGCCCATTAATTGTGAAGCTACTATGTACTCCAGCAAACTTAAACTGCCATAGTCTCTTTGGAGATTCCCGGCAAGACACACCCTGGACAGCTCTCTAGTTTTCACCCTTTTGCCCTGGTCTCCAGCCCAGCCAAAATCATCCTGGCTCTCAGAAGAGCTAACTGCCTGTGCTAGAATCATTTATCCACAATCGGATCTTGACGATCCATTAAAACAACTCCATTTGGATAATGAGCTGGATGGGGCAGCCTCCAGAGGCCATGGGTCTGCTGCTGTCTGAACCGTCCCGCTGGCGGCTTTGTTTGCACACCCGAGAATGTATTGGCCACTTGAATTTGTTATAAATTACCAGTCTGGAAATAAATATCGTATCTGGGTCCCCAGTAAGTAACAGATGCATGAGTCCAGAGTGAGATAAATGTGTTTTGGATGCAAGCCTCTTTCCCGTTGCTCACAGACGGATGGAGGCAGCCGGGGCTGGTTTGCAGTGGATCTGTGTGCTGTGTAGGTGGGACTTTGATGAACTCAAAGTTCTTTTAAGGTTAGGAAGTTTTCTGTACTGGTTCCGGCAAATCCCCAGTAAAGCCCCCAGTTAAGCAGTGTGATTCCTTTTATCTCCATTGTTGAGGAATCTCCGGTTAGAATGTTTTTTGGGGGGACAAGATGGGGTCTTAGAGACCAGAGGGCCTTTTTACTCACACGCAGTGTGCATGCATTCAATACATGTGTATCAGGGCTTGTGGCCCTGGCAGACTTCTCTGTGCTGGGGACACAGCCATGAGCAAGCTAGATATAGCCCTGCCCTGCTGGCTCTCTCCTTCCACTGGGGAAACAGATAGCATGTACATGAACAAGGAACGCTGTGCCATTTAGTGACAAGTGCCCCAAAGAAAAGTAAACCAGAGAAACTTGAAAGGTGCTCACAGGGTGGTCAGGGGAGGCTCTCTGTGGAAGTGACTGGCAACAGAACAGAATCCCAGATGGAGGGAGAGAGCAAACCTCTCAGTTAATGGGGGACATGTGTAGCAGGCACAGGGAATGGCCAGCCCAAAGGCCTCTAGATGGAAACATGATTCCTGTTTCCAAAGAAGAGCAAGACAGCCAGTGAGCCAGGGGAAGAGAGGTCAGAACAGGGAAAGCTGATGGAGGGATGGACTGGAAATAACCATTAGGAGTGCCCCAGCCTCACCCCAGACACCTATTCATGCATGCACACCACCAGCCAGACTTTGCTGAAAACTGCACCTAGTGTCACGCGCTGTGGCCCAGAAGGGGAAAAGTACAAAGATTGTATTGCAGCAGAGTGTGTTCACTGGGCATCTGCAGAAGCCTGTGGCACCACTCAGGAGGAGGGAGGTCTCATCTGAAGGGCAGTGTGGGGAGGCTGTGGCTTAGGGAACACAAGAGAGGATTCAAAGGGGCAGCTGGCAGAGGGCTGGAGATGGGTCAGCAGTCCCGAGCTGAGGCGTTTGGACATTATTGTGCAGGCATGGGGGAGCCGTGGCAGGCTTTTTGGTGGGGAAGATAACATAGATGTGCCCCAGAGAGTTCGCTCTGGCAGGACGCAGATGGGCTATGGGACCAGACTGGAGGCAGGGAGGCCAGCAAGAGGCCGGAGCTATGGCCCAGGTCAGGGAGGATGAGGGCTGTAATTAGGAGGGATGATGAGGGTAGGGAGGGCATGAGAAACCACATCCTCCCACACTCTAGGGGACTACTTTGTGCTCCCAAATCTACTCAAGAAAACTCCCCAGAGCCTAGGAAACCCTGTCCGCCTTGATTTGAAGGAACAGTTAGCTCCTGGTACCTCTCACCTCCCTTCCTACTTCCCATGTGTCAGAGAAGAGCTCCGCTTTACATTAACAAGCAGAGCAATGAGAAAGGAAGGGATTCTGATCTCACCATCTCCCAAGTGGCCAGCACAGACTCTTAGTCGTGGTAGGCACCCAATAAATGTTTGCCAGATAACCAATAAAATAATATAATAAAGTTCCATATGTTAAATCTTAGGATAGTGCCTGGGACATAGTAACTGTCCTATAACCCTAACAGCAATCCTATAATGTAAATGTAAGTACCCTCATTTAATAGCAAAAAAATCAATTGAGGCACAGGGAGGTTAAGTACTTGCCCCAGACCATCACACAGCTCATAAGGGTCAGAGCGGGATTCAAAACCAGGCAGTGGGGTCCAGAATGTGCACATAACCTCTTCCAATCTTAGTTTATTTAGCTGGCCTCTTAGCAACTTGTTCTTTGGACATTTGCTCCGAGTCTCACACTGTACTAGGCTCTACGGAAAATATCTTTAAAACTTAGGAGGCAGTGTTTGTCCTCAAGAAGCTGGCAACCCACCAAGAAGAGAGGACCTCTCAAACAAAGAGTTGAGGTGGGGCTGTTTGTTCCTAGTGACTGTGGTTAACCCAGCAGTTCAGGCCGTGACGTTGGCCTGGGTTGGTGCTGACATTGAACTCTGGCATCTCTAGAGTATGCCCAGCAATGAGAAGGTACCTACTAAAAATGTATGGAGAAATATATAAGGGACTCAAAAACGAGTCTTTGAATCGGAAAGTGGATCCAGAACTTCAGAGCTGGCACATCTGTTTCACCATAAACCATACAGATGGCAGTTCTGGCTCCTCTCCTGAGTTAAGAGGGCCTTGAGGCAGCATATCCACCCCAGCAGGAAAGAAAGACGGATCACCAACATTGAAGACAAAACTAGATATTCATCAAACTTTAGGGCTTATTTTCTTCTGAGATAATTAACCATAAAGGAAAGTAGATTTCAGGACTGTCAGTAATAAGCTCTCCACTAACAGGCTCCATAATCGACATCTGTATTTTGAAATTTTATCCATCTTTCCATCTACTCATTCACTCACGTGTGTTCACTAAACACTAATTACATTCAGTGTTATGTACTAAATGCAAATCTTTGTCCCAAAACTTGAACTTTACCCAGTAGGATATACTTCCTCTCTGGCACCGGAAAGGGGATATTCCAGTGCGGCCATATGCAGGCAAAAGAGGAGGCTATCTTCAGCCTCTTCCCCATTGATCAGGGTTATGGGGCACAGGGTAACCCCACACCAGAGCACACACAGCCCAGGCCTGTTGGGATACTCTGAGATGGACAAGGATTATCAGGAACTGGACTCTGAATCAGAAAGTGGCTTTATCACCCTCTAGGTCACACCTGTATGGGGCCCTCCCTGGTGAATGGGACTTCCAGTTCCAAGCCCAGCCATGTGGCACAGAGATGGTCATATTGTGGCAATTTTTCCCTCTTTTTTAAATGTTTATTTTTGTGTGCAAGAGAGACAGAGCACAAGCAGGGGAGGAGCAGAGTGGGGGGTGGGGAGGACACAATTCAAAGCAGACTCCAGTCTCTCAGCTGTCAGCACAAAGCCCAACGCTGGGCTTGAACTCACGTTCCACGAGATCATGCCCTGAGCCAAAGTCGGATGCTTAACCAACTGAGCCACCCAGATGCCCTCCCAATTTTTTTTTCTAATTGTTCCTATTCAAGGGGCCAACAACTCAATGGCTTTCTTCTGGTGGGTGGCCTACAGGGACTCACGCAGTGTTCTGCACAGAGTTATGGCTTAGGAAAGATTTTTTGGTGGTTTATGTACCCCCATAAACCCCGAAATTCCTTCTCTGCCTCTTTGTGGGTCCACCCAGTTTTTGCTTCCAGGCCAAGCCTATATGGGCGCCTTGCAAGTAACTATTATAAATTGAGTGATTTAATAAGCTCTTGACATACTTTACCTGATTTAATCTTTGCCACTTCTCTGGGAAATGTCTAATGCTATTCTCATCTTGCCTATGAGGAAACCATATCTGGAAAGGATAACTACTAGTATTATGGTGTTTGCAAGCTTTGGCTGCAGGCCCTCACTGTGCTTCTCTCCTGTTATCCAGGGATACCATCGGCCTCGGCACTACATTGCAACTCAGGGTAAGTACCTCCTCTTCCTTGAAACAGTCCTTGCCCTTCACTGTAAGAGAGGGATGGGTGTCTGCCAGCAAAGAAGCCACCAGGAGAGCCTCCACGTGTTCCTGGGAGTGTCTATGTATGTTTTTGGGGGGAAGGAATGAGGTGACAAGTTCAGCTCTAGGGGAGGAAATGAGTGAGAGATGAAAAAGATGTCACTAGGAAGTGGTCAGGCAGGCAGACCGGAAGCATCAGTTTTAGGCATGTGCCGTCAATATCCACCATCCAGAACTGGAGCTGGTGCTGCCTTACCTCCTTGATGAGTGTACGCCTAGAAGACAGAAGCAGCCAGCCATTCTAGGCAACAACTTGGCAGTACATCAGAGGCCTAAACATGATTCTACCTTCTGAACCCTTTGGGGAGGATATCCTGTGGATACTTATATATATGGACAGTGACATATATAAAGATACTCTTCACAGTGTTATCTGTAATAGGAAAAAAATGAAAAATCTTAAATGCCCAACTGTTGGTAGATTAGTTAAAATGTGATACTTCAATATTCTAGAAAATTACGCAGTGAATGCACTGCATGCTTGGTCAGAATTTTTAAGAACGTGCACAAATGCATAGAATAATGATGCTTATTACAGCAAATACATATATATAAATACAGGTACATATACAGAAAAATGTATACATATATAGAAAAATGCTATCCAGACTTTGACATCAAACACACGTGTTACTTTAGTAATTGTGAAAGTAATGAAGGCCCAGGACACTGAAAGAGAAATTTCCAAGGAAATTGCTTTGGCCTCTCAGATCCTCTCTCTCTCGCCATCTCTCTTTTCCGTCCCTGCTGTTTGGGCTCCAGACGAATGCTCCCTGTGTTTGTCAAGCTCACATTTGGGCCTCTTTGCGCCGTGAGCACCTGGCTCTTGGTAGCTCTCTTTCCTCCCTTCCCTGCAACCCCAATTTCCTCCCTGTTTCTCACTGAGCTTCCAGAGCCTAATTTTAAGAGGGAAAATTGTCACCAGGGAAGGGCGATGGGTGCAGGGCACATGGGGGCTGTGGGAGAGCAGAGGGAAGAGAAGAAGCTGTCCACATGTCCAGTGGATGCTTTAGTGCATGCTCTGCTCAGTTGGCCAGCTGCTTTTCTCTTCCCTACTCTGGCCCTGGTCTCAGCGACTTGGGTGTCCCAGCGAGGATAGTCTGGCCTTGCTCTTGCTCAACTATGCCGAGCCTTGACTGACCAAGCAGGAGGGACGGCCGCTTCCTTAACCCTAACACCTTCTCTGTCGGCAGGTCCAATGCAGGAGACAGTCAAGGACTTTTGGAGAATGATCTGGCAGGAGAACTCAGCCAGCATCGTCATGGTCACAAACCTCGTGGAAGTGGGCCGGGTAAGCCCCTCCCGCAGTCACTTGGACACAGGATGCTAGTGCTGCCCTCCGGAACATTCCTCTGCTATGTGCCAAGTGCCCCCCCTCCCCCGCCCTCAACAGTGTTCAACAGTTCACCCTCACAACAGCCTGCATGGGAGACATCCTCACTCCTGCTTCCCATTCAGGGACTGGCCTTTCCCTTCAAATCACCGCACTCTCCACCCTCATCCCGTTGATGATGTCATCTCATGCACTTTGAGGAAACTGAAGCCATCAGACGTAAACTCTCATCTTCACACCACAAAGCCACAATCCTACATGCATCTATAACCACCTTCTCATTCTTCCCCTCTCTCATCAGGGGGATCCAGAAGAAATGGCCGTTTTTGTTGACCCCAAATAGTAGAATATCTGCCGTTTCTAATGGTTCAGCCTCCCCTGATGGAGGAAGTGACTCTTGCCCTTTCAGAGGCAATCCCAGTACCTTGAATCATAGAGTCTACTAGAGAATTTTCTCATTTCCCCACTCACTTGAAAAGTAGCTCTTTTTCTCATTGCTTGATCATTCCCCTGGACATAAAACATCCTGAGTACCGTCCCTCCGAAAAATACCAAACCGGCGAACAAAAAGGATTCTCTTGTCCGTACTTTTCTGCCAGACTCCAGAGACTCACACACAGGCTCCGTTTCTCCACTCCCGCCCTCCTCCCCATCCAGGGTAACTCCTCCCTCCATCCCACCCGTAGTTACACCGTCAGTATCACCAGCATCCTTCATGTGGGCAAATAGCCACTTCCTTCCCATTGACCTCAGCCTCTCAGAGCATTTGACCCTTTGCTCCCTTACCTCTAAACCTTAATATTCCTCAGGGTTCAGGCCTTGGTCTCCCGCCCTGCTCTATCTTGACTCTCTCCTACGTCCTCCTTAGCTACTCCTAGGGCTTGGAAATGGGACTGCTATTCCCAGCTTGCTTTTGCCGACTTGCTAAACTGTGGCGTGTGGGTGGGCGGGCTGCTGGGTTTAAAGGCAAGGTGCACAGGCCCTAGAATGAAGAGGGCCTCTCCACTTAACATAAGAACTAACTGAAGAGTGGGCAGGTAAGTTTTTGTTTCGGCAAGAACCAGATAATCCATTAAAATAAAGAGTCCTGGTCTCCAAGATCATGGGAAAGAGAGAATCTGGGCTGATGTCGTAATCCAGGCAAGGGCTACGGACATCTTGTGGCATCATGGGACTCTAGGGCCAGGAGAGATTTTATCCTCGAGCCCACTCTTACCTAGTCCCTTCTCCAGTTTTACAGATGAGGAAACAGGCCCAAAGGGGTGGAGCAACTACCCTGGAGTCCCCTAGCCAGAGCCCGGCCAGGATCACTCACTCTTGACTCTCATGCTATTTCGTGGCCCCTCCACTTACGACTGCTCCCCAGGATCCCAGGCCCGGGGGAGGAACTGCCGTGGACCAAAAAAAAAAAAAAAAAAAAAAGCAAGGCANGGCTAGGATTTAAGAATACAGAGGCAAATTCCAGCCCATTCTATAATATATCCCATTTGGAGACAGACTCCCTTGATGAACAGATCGTGAGTCTCAGTTGGATTTAGGGAGGGAACAGGGGAGCAATCTCTTGATGGAACTACTGCGAAGAGCCATGCACCATGCCAGACCTTACTGTGGATTCCTTCATCTTGATTCCCAACAACTGCCCAAGGTGGTGTTTCTGGTCATTATTCAGGTGGCCTAGCTTTGCATCCTGGATCCATCCATCACTGAACCTTGGACAATTGTTTTAGCCTCTCAGTGCTTCTGATTCCTCATCTGTAAAATGGGGTAATAATAATATCTGTATAAGGTTGTAATGATAAGCTATTTAAATAACACATGGAAGGAATTCATAGAACATTTAGTAAGCAATGAGAAACAATAAGTTGTCACTAAGTGTTAGCTATCATTTTTTTAAGTTTATTTGTATATTTTGAGAAAGATAAAGAAAAAACATGAGTTGGGGAGGGGCAGAGAGAGAGAATCCCAAGCAGGCTGTGCTCTGACAGTGCCGAGCCTGACTCAGGACTCCATCTCATGAACCATGAGATCATGGCCTGAGCCAAAATTGAGAGTCAGAAGCTTAGCCGACAGAGCTGCCCAGGGGCCCCTAGCTATCATTATTAATAAGTTGAGCCTCAGAGAGATTTCAGCACTTTCTGGAAGCTACACAGCTACACATGCATTTGCCTCCAAAGCCTGTTGCACTATACCAGCATTTCCCTAAGTGGGTTCCACGGGATGCTAGCCTGCAGGATGTCTAGTGAGAAGAGGGTTCCATGGTTAAATACGTTTGGGAAATGCTGTGCACTCTTTGCCCCTCTCGGAGAGTCGAAAACACGTTAGCGTTAGCGCATTCAACGAGCTCAGGAGTCTGGTAGCAAAGCGGCCTGTTTTAATTTTGTTTAATCCAGCATTTCCCAAACTCATTTGACCACAAAACCTTTTTTTTGTTTGTTTTTTTGTTTCTTGTTTTTTGTTTTTTTTTTTTTTACCTAACACCTATTAGCGCCCAGCGGAACACACTGTGGGAAATGCCACTGTAGGCCGCGCGGCGTCCCCCGGAATGGTAATGCTTTTGTTCTTTTTAGGGGAAAGCAATGATGATCTCTTCTTCCTCCCGCGTAGTGTGACGTCGAGTCAGGATACGGGACTGGCTTGTCTGTAGCATCTGCACTCACCGCCCGACACAGAGCGGCTGCAGAGTTTTCCCTCTGAGCCCAGCACCCTCCATCCTTTTCCAAAATGAGAGCCTTTCTCCTTCCAGCCCCCAGTTTCCACCTCTTAATAGTAATGCCCCTCTCCTGACCACTTCTGCTTCCACTCCCTCACTGTTTCCCACCTTTATTCTCATCTCTGCTCTGCTGACACGGCCCAGCCGCCCCAGCCTGATCTCTCAGAAAGAGGGCTCAGCCAGAGCTAGGGAAGTGGCCACATGACCCCGGACAAGTCACCAGACCTCCACACACGAGCATTATTCTCATCTGTAAATGGGGTAATGCCACCTGCCTACCCCACCTTGATCTATTGCGATCACTTAGGGTGATGATAGACTTAGAGATTTTAAGGAGCTCTGCAAAAGAAGGTACCATTATCCCTGACAGCTCCAGTTCCTTGGGGAACGAGCGTGGCCCTGTGCGGTTTGCCAGTCCCTGGCCAGCTGAGAACCCCTTCGACCGAAATTCCACCCAAATCGCCCTTGGGTTTATCTGAACAGGAAGGCCAGACGAGGCGGCTCCTTGCGCTCGGCCACACACTCATTCGTCCTGTTCTCTGTCTTTCCTCCCAGGTGAAGTGTGTGCGATACTGGCCGGATGACACAGAGGTCTATGGAGACATTAAAGTCACCCTGATTGAAACAGAACCCCTGGCAGAATACGTCATACGCACCTTCACAGTCCAGAAGGTAAGCGTGTTTGTTCATTTGGGGCACACAAACTCCCCCCTCTAGCAGGAGGGACAAGCAGAATTCAACAGACAAATACATGGACTCATGCCATATGGTGATAAAAGCCACGGGGAAAAAACATGCCACGAGTGGAGACCGGAAGATGGCATGGTCAGAGAGGGCTTCCTGGAGGAGGAGGTATTTAGGCAGATAATGAAGGATGAGAAGAAGCCAGCTGAGGGAAGAACGGGAGGAAAAGTCTGCCAGGCAGAGAGAAAGAAACACGCAGAGCCAAGGGGAAAGAGCTCAACATGTTCTAGGCCTGTGGTTCTCAGCTGGTGGTGATTTTGTCCCACAGGGGACGTTTGACCATGTCTAGGGACATTTTAGTTATCAAATCTGAGAAAGGAGGGGTGCTCCTGGCATCTGTGGGTGGAGGCCGAGGATGCTGATTAACATCCTGCAATGCATAGGACACCCCAGGCCCCAACCACAAACGTCAGTGATGTGGGGGTTGAGAAATGCCGGTCTAGGCATTAAAACAAGGCTGGGGTGGCAGGAGCTAGTGGGCAAGGAGGAGATTCCAAATAATCATTAGATTAATAATTTAATTACTGTTATTAATGATAGCTAATGCTTATTGAACAATTACTAAAGCAGGTGTTTTTCCCAGTGCTTTGCATACATGAACTCATTTAATCTTTCCAACAACCTCTCCAGGGAGGTACTATCATGACTCCCATTTTAGAGGTGAAAAAAATTAGGCACAGCGCATGTACGTCCGCTGTCCAAAGCTGCCCAGCCACAAGCCGGCGGAACCAGATGCCCACCTCAGCCCCTGACTTGAAGCTCACTGTGCCTTCCCCTACTCCATGTGTGCCATTTTCTGAAAGCACCTACTCTAATGGACCAAGTGGCCACAGACCCAAGAAGCACCGGGGATTCACTGCTTTGAGAGCTGCACTGTTGGGGTTTGGACAGGTGCTTGTGAGGACCGAAGCGGGCGCACGCATGCTATGGTACCTGCACGCATGGTCGAGTACAGTTTCCCCTCCAAGCCCTGTGCTACTAAAGGCCCACATCTGCAGGCTCAGGTGCAGAGCCAGGGGGAAGGGCCCTTCTCCTTAATGAAGAGAAAGACACCATGTGCATTGATGTTGCCTTAGCTCAGGTTCCTTAGAAGCAGAGCCTGAGACAAGGATTCGGGTGCATATAGTGTACCCAGGGACCACTCTCAAGAGAGATTTGTAATAGAGAAGGAAGCAGGAGAGGGAAGGAGAAGGAGGTGAACAAGAGGGTCTTCAGCAAAGTCTAGCCTAGGCCTGCCCCAGGGGGCTTCCAGAGCATGACCTGCACCAGAGAGCTGGCATCCTTGCCTCAGTCTGCCCTCTGACCGTAGACCAGCCACTGAGAGGTGACCTCCAGCACGAGTTGGCTCCTGTCGGCCAAGGGCACTTCGGCAGAAAAAGAGAGTCCCTTGCAGTCAGCACTCCTGCAGTGGAGGCCTGGGGTCACAAGCCACAAAAAGGACCTGGACAGGGCTCCTATCTCATCTGGCACATAAGCAGTTAGTGCGGAGAGTGAGATGAGCAGTGGGGACATGGTGGCCCATCCTGGGTCCCACACCTGAGCAGGGAGGCTTTGGAGAACTGTACACAGGCACTCCGCAAACTGCCTGGGTCATTACCTCAAAATCGGTTCTTGAGCCGAGCCCAGGACCCAGAAATAATAAACAGGAAGCAGCATCTGCCCTTGAAGAGAGCACAGTCCCAAGTGGGAGAGGGGCCCCCTGACACATGACCAGAGGGCAGGCGGTGAGGGCTCGAACAAGGGCTTCCCCAGGCTGAGGTGACTCTGAGTCTGGAATGAAAAACTGAGTGTTCCTGAAGCTGGTTTCTCTTCTCCTACTTCAGCTCGTCCATCAGGGCCCCCATCCGGGCCTTTGTTCAGTCCCCTGCCCCGGACTCCCACCCCAGCCTCCTCCAGGGCCTCTCTGCTTCTAGTCTCACACCGTCTTAGTCTGGGTTTCTGGGAAGCTGAGCCTGAGGCAGACCTTTGGGTGCCCTTGTTCTGAAGAGAAGAGGAGAGGAGGGGAGGGAAGGGGAGGAGAAGGGGGGAGAAGGGACAGGGCAGGGAAGGAGCCACGTGAGGGAGTGTTCTGGAGACATCTGGTCCTGTCTCAAGGCAGAGGGGTCTTCTGTTCCTCCATTAGGGTAACCCCACGCCCTGGTGTGCCCAGCACTATCCTGGCTTTAGCACCAAAAGTCCCATGTCCTGGAAAACCCCTCAGTCCTGGGCAGACTCAGCAAGTCCGCTGCTCCCTCTGCTGTCCTCCAGCCACTGAAGGCCAGCTGCCCACCCCAACCCCCAGGGGAAGTGGCTCCTGTCGGGCTGAGCAATTCTCTGAAGGAAGGGGTGGCTGTGGGTGTCTGTAGTCAAGACTCAGAGGAGCGGGGGATGGGGTTCCTGGCCCAGGAAAGGGGGTCTGGGAGGGCACCATCAGCGCCCTCTGCACCGCTCCTCAACACACCCGCTCAGATCCATGCTCCACGTAGCAGCCAGCACGGTCCTCCCAAAATGCAAGCCTGATGATGCTCCTCCCCTTCTGTGCAGCCATCCCTGCAGCTTCCCCAGCTCCCCAGTAAAGACCCAGTGTAGGATGCAAGGCCTTCCGGGATCCAGCACCTGCCCTGTCTTCCACTCTCCTCTGGGGGCGCCCTGCTTGTGATCTGTGCACGTGCTGTGCTAAGCCCTGTCCCCACGCAGACGCCTGTGCTGCCTATCTGCCGAAGGATCCCGTCATCCCTTCCGCCGGGCAGTACTCGGACATCAGTGTCTCATAGTGACCAGAAGTGCAGGCTCTGGAGTCCAAAAGCCAGGGTCCAACTGGGTTACAGCTAACTAGTTGTGTGACCTAGTTGTGTTACTCAACCTTGCTTAGCCTCAATTTCCTCATCCACAAAACAGAGATAACAACATAAGGACTGGTATGCAGATTAAAGGAGTTAATACATTGAAATGTTCAGGAGAGTAACAGGCATGGAGTGCTGTGCTTACTAAACATTAGCTATTGGGGCAGTTGGGTAGCTCTGTTTGTTAAGCATCTGACTTCAGCTCAGGCCATGATCTTGAGGTTAATGAGTTCCATCCCCATGTCAGGCTTTGTGCTGATAGCCCAGAACCTCCTTTGGATTCTTGTCTGCCTCTCTCCCACTCACACATGTGCACTCTCTCTCCTTCCAAAATAAGTAAACATTAAAAACTTGTTTTTTAACTTTTTAAAACTTTAAACTTTAAAAAACTTTTTTAAAAAAATAATATAATAAAACAATAAATAAAATAAAAATAATAAAATAGTTAAAAATAATAAATCTTAGCTATTATTGTGTTTTAAGACTTGGGCCATGCATCACCTCTTCTAGAAAGCCTTCTATGATTTCTCCTTCCCCAGATGGGGTTACCTGACACTCCTTTAGATACTTCAGTAGAATTATCCACTTAAGAGTCCGCCTCCCCAGCTAGATCATGAGCTGTTCCAGGGACAGGGGCCATGGCTTTTATTTCTGCCTTCACAATGCCTAACATGAGGCAGATACCTCGGTGAATATTCTTTAACTGAAAGCATGAACACTCTTCCTACTCAGTGTTCTCTGCACACCTGCAGGAGATTGCAAGTTAAGAGAAACTGGAGCCTGCCTAAGTTCAGGCTCCAGGTGACACCTGACTACAGACTGGTCAGAGCAGTGCCCTTAGCCCGGAGGGTATCTGGAAGGAGCGGTGAGGGGGGAAGTGGAGGGAACTGAAGCCCCAGACCCCACTGCCCCTGTCTGTTTCCTATCTTACCATTCTAAATAAGAATCTCAGGACTGGAGAAGTCTGACACACCATAGAGACAGTGACAGACAGGACTGGAGAACTGAGGGACACAGACTTCAGTCACTGAAAAAGCCTGTAGTCTACTGGCAGGGACTTGAACTTGGTGTTTGAAGCCAACCTTCCTTTGAGTGTGTTCTGCTTAATATCAGTCCCATGACACCCTTGTCAAAAGAGGGTTCCTTGGTGAAACACTGTGGGAGGCTGTAACACTCCCTTGGGGATACAGAGTGTACATGGGCCCACTCAAGGCTCTGAGAAGTCCTGCACCAAAGCCACCACCTCTACATTATCTACTTCCATGGCTCCCGGACACAACAGATCACAGAAGTCACCCTGTGTGGCAACCCCTGCTCACACTGGCAGAGTCCTCTCCTCCCTGATGGCAGGGAGGCTGGTTCCTCAGTGCAGCAGCCATGTTCCCCATGCGTGCTGGGCAATGTGGGGGCAGCAGCTGGAGGAACAGAGGCGCATTCTCTCCTCAGAAAGGCTACCACGAGATCCGGGAGCTCCGCCTCTTCCACTTCACCAGCTGGCCTGACCACGGCGTCCCCTGCTATGCCACCGGCCTCCTGGGCTTCGTGCGCCAAGTCAAGTTCCTCAACCCCCCCGAGGCGGGGCCCATAGTGGTCCACTGCAGGTAAGTGAAGTCCTCCAGCGCTGAACAAGGCTGCTTCTGCAGCCTTGCTCTTGGGTAGGAAGACGCTGTCTTTCCAGTGGCCTTTATTCTTCACCTTCCAGACTGCCCTGCCCTGTGTCCCCAAACCCAGCCCTAGCCCCAAGGTCTGATGACAACAACAATAACAAAGTAATAGTAGAAGTACCAATTGGTATGATTACTGTTGCCCTGAAATAGTAAAGCCACCTGGGGATGTGGGCTTGCGCCAACAGCATCGCCTTCATGTGCACTTTGCACAACTTCTCACACAGCCTGGAGGGGGGGGGGGGGTTNTGAGAGCACCGAGGTACTGAGAAGGCGGACACTTTGCTCGGGTCCCACAGGTGTCAGATGGCAGAGCCAGGAGTTCACAGCTTTCGCTGCAGATGCTCGCCCTCAGCTCCTTGCGTGGACAGCAGGGTGCCTCAGCGGAGGCATGCTTCTCTTCAGTTCTCTTATTTTAAAAATCAATTGCTGGCCTGCGGGGTCCTTAATAGAGAGTAAATGGGCAGCGCAGAGCTTCACCTTATTATGGAGAAGAGATATTTTCAGCTCTGACCTAGAAAGTCCCACGGAATGACTGGCACATCTTCCAATCTTCCTAAATGGAGATGAAGTGTTGTGTCAAGGGCATTAAGAAATGGACAAGACCTGAAGGCCAGCTGGCCTGCACACTCCTTCCTCCCAGTGCCTCCCTCTTCCAGTGTGACCCTGGGCCCAGCCCAGCTTTTCAGGCGCTGCGTGTTCTCAGCTGCGTGTAAGTTATCTTACCCTTGCCCTGGCGGTGTCCATGTCAGTCAGGGTCTTCAGTCAAGCCAAGGAGGGTCTCCACAAACTCCAAGCATCTGGGAGTCAGCCCCTTCTCACTCAGCATCCACCTACCCTCCCCCTGCCACGAGTGGGTGTGAGTTGGACACCCCATTTCACAGATGAGGTCACTGAGGTTTAGGAGGGAATGCTCGTCGTCACCTCTGGGCTCCCTCGGCATTTTGTATATATAGTCTGCTTTACATCTCATGACAATTCAAGGACAGGAGAATGTTTGCGCCCCAGTCCTGTGTCCCAGAGAGCAGCCAGAGAGGAATAAGGGAAAGATAAGGGATGAGGGAGGAAAGGAGACAACGGCAGACATTCATCAGGCTCTCCTTGCACAATGTCTCCATGTCTTACCCCCATAATAAGTCAGCCTAATGCGCCAGGCACAGCGGTCCCCACTCCTGGGTCTATTCTGAAGATTTAATGTGTTGGGTAACAAATATGAGGTGCCTACGAGTAGTCCTGACATATAATAAGCACTTATAAAATACCACCATTCTCTGCCTATAATGTTGGCCCCCATTCCCGACCCTAGCACCTACTGCATACTAGGTGCTCAGTAAATATTTGTTGAATATAAGTATCAACCATTTACTGAGAAATTGCTATGTAGCCAGGCATAGGGCTAAGCGTTTCCATGCATTGTGCTTTTTCAGCATAACGCCATGCAACTCACATGTATTGTGTTATTAATTAATGCTACATGGTGGGTCTATTTATTATTATCAGCCTCACTTTATGGTTGAGGTTATGGAAGCCCAGAGAGGTTAAGTCATTTACCCAAGGTCACACAGATCCTAAGTGGTTGAGCCAGGGGTCTGGCCCCAAGCATCATGAGCTCAGTTGCTGCGTGAGGGAGAAATAAATACAGCTCAGGTGCTCAGGAGAACCCTGCAAGGAGGCATGTGGTACATGTGAGGCAGCTTGTTCACTGGTGGTGGATCCAAGATTCAAACCCAGATCAGGCTGGTTGTGTCCCCTAAAGCAGGCTGAGGAGGAGACGTCAGGAAGACATGGATGAGTGCCTCTCTTGTGGTCCCTCCTAGCCACTGGGGCCCAGCCTGCCGAGTCCCTTCCGAGGGATCTGGATCGGAGGTGTAAGGGTACAAGTACAAGTCAAAGTGAACTCAGTTTAAACCATGAAATTTTTACTAAGAACGAAGAGTGCTTCTCAGGAGTTTGTTTTCCAGATCATTGTGGGTGACAGTCCCCAACAGCCAGTCCTGCCTGTATTTGTGTTCAGCCAGCATTGCTGTCCTTCCTGCCCCATCCCTGGTTCCCCCAGGGGAAGCAAGACGTGAAAACGCACCCAACATGGGCCTCCTTGCTGGTCGGGCCTTCATTTCCTAAACTACATGCGTTCATGGTCAAGGTTCTCTTTGTCTCTGGTTCAGTGCCATGACCAGAACCAGTGCTGAGCTGGGACCCATGCTGAAGTCCATGGGGTCGTGCTGAGCTTTTCTGCTGTTTTGTACTTGGTCTGAGATTCTCCTAAAGGGAACACCAGTGATCAGAATAGAGTACGTATCAGAATCAGAGCGTGTATACTGGACCAGGGCTTTGGGGGCATCACCTGCTCCAGTTTAAGGATGCTCCTGGCTCGTGTTCCCGGGCAAACAGGTGCAAGTGGAGTCAGGGCCGGGGCTTGTGACACGGGACTTGGGACTCACTCTTTGCCGGATCTGGTTTCTGCCCTCCTCCCTTTGTTCTGTTCCCTCATCTCGCCTTCCTCACTGTCATCCATCAACCTGTTTGCCGACGAAGGGAAAAAGAGGAACAGAAAGGGGGTAGGGAAGACATGTTTATTAGGCACCTCCAGTGTGCCAGGCCCCATGCCTTGTATGCTACAGACAGGTTAGCTGCACCCACCAGATGAGACAACCACAAGCATACGTGTTGCTGAAGCATGCATTTTGTGCTCTGACTGCTACTAAGAGAGAACATATAAGAGCACAGGACCTGGAGCCAGATGGCTGGGGTAAAAAGTCCTAACTCCACTGCCTGCCAGCTGTGTGACCGTGAGTAAGGTCAGCCCTCCACACCTCGCTTTTCTCACCTGTAAAATGGGGTGAGAAACTTAACAGGCTCACAAGGGAGTTCATAGGTAACATGTGTAAAGCACTTAGAACAATGTCTGGCACTCTGTAAGCACTAAATAAATGCTTGCTAATAAATGCAACAAATATAAGCAGGTTTTGCTAAAACAGCCCCAAAGGCCAGCATTGCTCTCCAGTTTTACAGAAGAGAGAGCCGGGGTTCTAAGTTCACTTGCTTACTCAGAGACTGCCCACAGTGCTGGGGTTGACTTTCGTGTCTGACCTCTACAGCATGCCTCAGGAAGGGCTGAGTGGGAGGGAAGGGGGGCTCCCTAGGGCTGGTCCCATCCCAAGGTCCCTAACACAAGACACTGTCCTCTCTCCCAGTGCTGGGGCCGGGAGGACTGGCTGCTTCATCGCTATTGACACCATGCTTGACATGGCCGAGAATGAAGGGGTAGTGGACATCTTCAACTGTGTGCGTGAGCTCCGGGCACAGAGGGTCAACCTGGTGCAGACAGAGGTGAGTCCCAGGGCAGCTGCAGCCCTGGCCAAGGAGAAGCAGGGTAGCGCCCATGCCTCCCATGGACGGAGGCATCCTAGAGAAAGAGATCTGGGGTGGGAGAAATGGAGGAAGGGGATACATGGCTTGCTGCAGTGAGACCACAGTAGAAACCAGGATACTCCTGCCCACTCCGAGGCCCCTCTGTGCAAGGACTTCTACCAATGAAGAACAGTAGGGAATTCCCCAGCACTGAGGGCATCCAAACAGGGGCTGAATGGCAACTTCCAGGGATTCTTCAAATGGTATACCTACATTAGGGGAGGAAGAGAGATAGGGAAGGATTGGCATTTATAGAATGCCTGCTATGTGCCAAGCATTGCTTCAGTCCCTGCAGGATAGCTTAACCAACAAAATTATTGAATATGTAGGCTGGGATCTAGGGATTCCAAAACAGATAGCATATAGCCCTTGCCTTTGGGGGAAAAGCAGATCTTCAAGGCCCCCTCTGTCCAGGTTGAGAGCCCAAGACCTGTGGGAAATGAGAGGAGTCCGTCTTTAGTGTCGAGCATCTATCTACCATGTGCCAAGCAGCCTGAATACAATCCCTGTGTATTCAGGGTATTGCCTCTACTCCTCACAACAAGGCTATCAGACAGGGATCCTATTGGTACCCCCATTTTACTGAGAAAGAAACTGAGAAGCTGGATCCCCAAGTGCTCACATAGGGGGATGATGGGTCCATGTGACTCCAAGGCTCAAGCACTTCCCCCTGAACCATGCTTTCTTGTTAGGCCGTCTTTTCTGCCTACCCTACCCCTCAAAGCCCTTGCTGGTTATTATAAAAGCTGATCGTCTGGTTCTAGGGAAGGCTGTGGGTGCCCAGGAAGCCAGCTAAGGCAGATAAGAAGCTGCATCCATCACCAGTCCTGCAAAGGGAAGTGCTGGCTTTGGGCATGGCCAGTCACCCCTGCAGTTACAAGCTTATATACACAGGACCCTGCCGTGGGCTAGTGTCTAGACTTCTTGGTGAGGCTGCAATATAGCCGAGAGGCTGCTTTATCTGTTCCCAGGTTCATGCTTGCGGAAGACAGGCTTGCTGGCTGGCATTAGACACATGGTCCCTGCTGTCTGGTGGGGGAGACAGACATTCAAATAGATGATCGTGATGCATCTGGTTAAGTGTTTTATGTAGGGCCAAGCTCTGCAAGAGAGCACTCAACACATGTTAAGGGCCTGGGAGCAACAGCAGCAGCTTCCACCTGGTGGAGGTGCAGAAGGCCGTCCAGAGGGGATGAGGCATAGGGGCCACAGGAAACAGGGAATGGCGCTCGGGGAGAAGAGAACAGCAGGTGCAAAGAACAGAGGTGGCAGAGGGCAGGGCTCAGGAGGAGACCCAGAGATAAGGAGATGAGGGTAAGTGATTTATTTGAGAAGCGATTCCAAAACTCACTGGTTGGAAAGCAAAGAGAAGGAAAGGAAACCAAGCTTTGTGACACTGTTAAGGTGTTTTGCAAAGTGTTTAACCCTGTGAACAACTGGAGCCCAAGCCTACTGGCATCTCTGAGGTAGCATGCAACGTGCCCTTCCGAATCTCCCACCTGAGAGAGAAGGAAACTTAGGTACTTACACCCCAGCTCTCCAGCTGACTGCTTGAGGGCTGCTTTCCAGAGCACTGGCTCTTCAGCGCTGCTGGCTCGCCCGGCCCGGGTGTGCGCCTGGGGCTAGAGGAAACCCCTTGGCATGAACCTCACGTGCTTCCAGTAAGTAGGCTTCAAGGTAAAGGTGAAAGCTGGGGGAACATAAGCCAGGTACCAAGAACCCTACTGCAGCACACTCAGAAGTTTCTAACTTTCATCAGTGTCTACACAGGTCAGTCTTAAACCGGTGACAAAAATCACCATTGCACAGGTGATCACTGAGAATCACGGCAGTTGGCCCTGTGGGTTTTCGGATAGGAAGCAGTGATTCTGCAGCCTGAATCCTGGCCCTGCTTCACAGCCATGGGATTCAGTTTGGAAAACAAACTCCCAGGCCATTATCCTCACCCAGCACCCTCTTCTCGCCTTGGCCGGACAGGAGCAGTATGTGTTTGTGCACGATGCCATCCTGGAAGCCTGCCTCTGCGGCAACACCGCCATCCCCGTGTGTGAGTTCCGCTCTCTCTACTACAACATCAGCAGGTTGGACCCCCAGACCAACTCCAGCCAGATCAAAGATGAATTTCAGGTATGAGCAAATCCCAGGCTCAGGGACCAGCCAACTTCAGCAGCACTGATCAGTCCGTGGGGTTTTCTTCGTGAGAACTGATAATTCTGGTGCTCCCAGCGTCTGCAGCTCCAGACAGCTGCAGAATGTATTCTCGAACGTACAGCGCACAGCCGTGAGCAACTATTAACCAGTCACTCGGTGACTGCTAACGCTTGTTTTAACTCTGAGTATGTTTTTGAACTAACTTAGTTCTAGTCCAGTCCTAGCTGTGGGTGGAGACAGGTTTATAAACACAGGTGTGAGTTTCATGCTCTGCCGTTCCTGGACGGACTCAGATTTTTTCTTACTATTTCTGTGCAATTAGAGGTGTGTCTGTCCTAGATCCTCACTAGGGGTAGGGTCTGAAGACCAGCATCATAAGCTTCTACATCAGGAATGTAGAATCTTGGGTTCCACCCACATCTACTGAACAAGACCATGGAGTTTAACAAGATCTCTGGATGACTTGTCTGCACATTGAACTTTGGGAAGCACCATCCCAGAGCTCAGCTCAGACGTAGCACATCTGTACCCTGTAGCCCAGGTGGCCAGAATGGTGGCCACCTTGGTCTGGAGGCCTGGACATGAGTGACTGAGTAAGCCAAGAGGCCAGCCCGTTGTCCTGAGGTCAGTGCCAGGGTCTTACCTGAGCAACGGGAGCTGAGAACCAGGCAGCAGGAAGCAAGGAAGCTCCAGGAACTGAGGGGCAAGTACCCAGTCCCTGGTTCCATAGGCAGATACAACAGCCAGGCCAGAACCCCCATGCTCCCTCAAAGAGAAGCTTTACTGATCAGGAGAGGAGACCAGGTGCTGAGTAAGGAGAAAGACAGAGGCCACAGCCCCCTCCTGGGTGCACAGAGTATCTGGTCTCCTGGCTGGGCAATTCAGCTGTGACCCCACACTTGCAAGATTCACTCTGCACAACACAACCCTGATATTTTCCAGACTCCTAGAGCTTGCCCCCGGGGGTCTCTGGCCCAGCCTGAGCAGCTCATCCAGACACCCTTACATTCCAAAAACCGTTTTCTATAAGAGGAACATTAGTGAAATCCCTTCCCTCCTTCCTCGGCACTTCAAGGGATGCATAACCCTCATTGGGGATTCCCCACCCCCACCCCCTGACTTCCTGGCCAGCCCACCCTTTACAGAGATGAGCAGCTTAGCTCAAATGGCTGGCAGGTGTTGGCAGCCTGTGTCTGCTCTGCGTGTGGGCATGCTGTCTCTGCAGCCTTAGAAGCATGGCGGTGTCTCACAGCCCCGGTAGAAGCTCTCAGCCTGCATGGAGCAGCCAACAGGAGATGGGCTGGGAGTCAGGAGCCAACAGGAGAGGGCATCGCATGGGAGAGGAATGAGTCCTGGGGAAGGACAGGAGGGCTCAGCTTTCAGGATGGAGATAGAGTGGGGTAGGCTGGCTTTGAACCTCACTGTCTCCTCTGTTCACGGCAACTGCCTGAGTAGTGGCTACCTGTCTATCTTTGTGCCCTGCAGACCCTCAACATTGTGACTCCCCGCGTCCGGCCAGAGGACTGCAGCATCGGGCTCCTGCCCAGGAACCACGATAAGAACCGGAGCATGGATGTCCTGCCTCTGGACCGCTGCCTGCCCTTCCTTATCTCGGTGGATGGGGAACCCAGCAACTACGTCAATGCCGCACTGATGGACGTAAGCTGAGCCCTGGCTGGCCCGCGCTGGGAGGTTTCTTCAAGGGGGAGATGGCTGGAGCCCAGGGCTCTGGCACCCGACACCACCACCCCCAACCAGCCTCTCCTTGCTTCTGATCTTCCTGACCACAAGGACCTTTGCTCCCCCTGAAGGCTCTGGTCCAAACCTGCATACAAGCCATGTTCTTGGCTCTTTGCTCCCACAAGCCTGGAAAGAATAGACCAAAAGCACAAAATGGGTCCATGACAGCACAGCACAAGCTGTACTTTTCCAGTACACCCTCCTGCTGCCCATAGAGCTGACTCTCAGCCTTAAGGTTAGTTCAGGAGACGTTCTCGATGCCCGACCTCGGGCCTGAGCCATGGAATGCAAGATGGTGCAGACATAGGTTCTGCCCTTAGGGAGCTCCCAGGCAGGCTCCCAGATACCTCCTGTGCAGAGGCCAGAATGAGGCTGGAAGATGGTAGGTGCTCAGTAACTGGACAGGTGATGGGTTTAGCAAAGGGCATGGGCCATGTGCCTGACTGCTCTGTCAGAGGCACTGAATCTCCTGCCTTCTCAGCAGCAAGTCTAAGAAGGGCACTCCTACCCTGACCTGGTTTAGGGTCATGACCCTAATTAGGAGGTCATGTCCTTGCCCCAGTGAGTCCATGTTCCTGACTCGTATGCTTCCCCTCTGGGTCCTTTAGCTACTTCCAGTGATCATTCCTCAACCTCCTGGATGTAGAGATACTTGCAGCAGGAAGGAGCCATGGATTTTCTGGTCTCATCCTTGTACTTTTCAGCAAAGGACACTGAGACCAGAAAGAGGAAGAGATTTGCTCAAGGTCACCTGAAAGCTGCTGGCAGAGCCAGAGCCCAGGACTCCTACTCTAGAATTCATTCCTTGGGCCTCCCCACAGTTTGTGCCATCCAGTAAGACACAGACATCTTGCCTCATGAGGTTCAGGACCAAGAATACCATTGCCTGATTGGGAATAAGCCCTTCCAGGTTCCCCTTCTCACTCATGTCCATGGTTACATCCATCCAGCCCATGTGGACTTCCCGTCTCACCCAGAACAGGCAAGAATGTGGGGTGCTCTGTCCGGGGGTCAAAGCCAACTACTTCTCTGACTTCTGACCCTCCTAAAACTCTCCTCAAGGGGCCTCAGTGTTGGAGGCAGGTGATGGCAGGTTAATGCTTTTCAGCTCTATCAGGGCCTGCCCTGGCCTTGGCCCACAGGGTACCTACCCCAGGTCCTCCATGGAGACAGCGGCTACGGGTCCAGAAGCAGGGAGCCTTGTCCTGGTCAGATCAAATAGAGAAGGGAAGACCTTTGTCCTTTATCTTAGAGTCCTCTATGGTTTATGTGTGCATGTCTGTGTATGTGTGCATGCATATGTGCATATGTGTGCGTGTGTGTCAGGAGATGGGGCCTGCAGGTATACTCACTTCCAGGTTCCTCATTGCTTTTTCTCCCACTTGTCCCAACTCCCTCCCCCTGGCATCCTCATCTGTGTAAGGATCAAACATGCTTCTGGCCTCTACTTTAGTGGGTTAGATGTTGCCTGGAGCCACATGCCTTCTGCCAAGCTCTGATGCTGCTTGTGTTCTCTTTGTCCACAGGGCATTTCTCCTGTGAGCCATCACTGGGCCTTTGCCTTTCTTAAAAAAAAAAAAAAAAAGTCCTTATCTGTATTCCAGTTCAGTCTGTGCATTATCTGGTAACCATAGCAGCTTTGCTCCCAGCAGAAAAATATGAAGTCCTCTGGGTTAATTTTTAATGTTTCCCCTGGTAAAGGATGATGTTATCCATGAAATGGATTGCCGGCTGATCCCCGAAACCCGGCAGGAGCGCGGATCTTGAACATACTCTCAGATAAGGCTTTGTGAGGCATGCTGGCCTAACAGAGCATTTATCACAGAGTCAGGGGAAAAGGAAAGAGAGCTACCATTCACCAAGCGCTGGGCACCATGTCAGGCCCTGGACTTACCCTGACTCATTCTGTGTTTGGGTGTTATTGTCCCCATTTTCAAAATGGAATACTGAGGCTCAGAGTATTTGCATGACCATCTCCAGGTCAACTAGCTCAGAAAGGGCGGAGCCCAGGGTCTGGATCCTGGTTTCTGAATTTTAAAATCTAGATTCTTTTCTGTGTCTAGAAATGGCTCAAAGACCTGCTCTCTGCAGCTAGAGTTCTGCCCGCCCAGACTCCCCGCTTTGAACATTCCACTGGCCAGAAGAAGGCCCTTGGAAGACAGGAGCCTCATGCCTACATGACATCCACAGCTGTAAGGCATTTTTTTGCCCAGGACATCAAGAGATAATGGAACGGACAGGTGCTTTATGTAGTATGGTTGGCAAGGTCTTCTGCCCTGGTCTTCCCCTGGCCCAGACAGGCAAGCCCCTCTATTCTCCCTATCTTCTTGCTGACTCGACCCTCTACTGAAAACAGCTGTGTCTGCCACAAGGGCTGTCTCTCAAGAAAGCTTGTTAAGAACATAGGTTATGGATCATCTCCAGTTTCACAGACCACTAAAGGAGAAGCCCTCCTCCTCCAATCTTTCCACACCCCTCACAAGATACTATACTGAATAGGGCCCAGTCGGACCTTCCAGTGTAGCCCAGACTATCACAAGCTCATTTATGGGGGCCTGTTTCCCCATCTGTAACATGGGACTGTATCCATTTGTTTTCTGGACCTGTGCTGGGTGTCTCATGTGCCAGCCACAGCACTGGGGCCAAGGATGAAGAACCAAGTTCTGTTTCTGCCCTGCCAGTGGGTTCGCAGTCTGTTCTTGTGTGCTGGTCTTTTCAAATGTAAATCTCATTCGGTCTATATGACAATACCCCTTTGGAGTTGTGATTCCCCTTTCCCAGATGAAGAACCTGAGTTTGGAAAGATCTAGTAACTGGCCAGCACTATACAAATGATTGATGGATGGATGGATGGATGGATGGATGGATGGATGGATGGATCTGTACACATGACTTATAACATACAAGTTGGAAAGCTGCATTTGATCCCCAGGTCTTTGTGACTCTAAAACCTGAGCACCCCCCACTGCCCATTGTCTCACAGCACACAGTGCCCATCTTCAGCCAGGCCTTGGGGCAGGAGTGAGTCCCCTGCAATAGAAGCTCCTTCAGGAGGCTCTCTGCCTTGGGCTGAGCCAACCCCTCCTCTAGCATTGTGGGCACAGGATCACATCGAGGTCCCTAATGTCCCAGGAGGTGCTTTGGCCAGCAGAGCAGCAAATCTGCATCCAGAATCTTTCATTTCATATTGTAATGATGATTATTTGCTGAGCTCCAGAACATAAATAATTTGAATAATCCCCAGCCGAGTGACACTTTCCTAACAAAATGTCTTAGTTTAGAGGAGAATGAGTTCATTATGAGGAGGCCCCCTTTTGTCACCTGGGCACCGAGAGATAACAGAACAGGTAGGTGTTTGTGCAATCTGTTTGGCAGGTTCGGGGGGCCTCTGGCAGCCATCCAAGCCTCATCATCATCAGAACATCACTGATGGATGTGTATTTTACGAAGCCTATGTCATTCCTTTGTCAGAGCCACAAGCAGCCTGCCGCCTTCGTGGTCACCCAGCACCCTCTACCCAACACCGTGGCAGACTTCTGGAGGCTAGTGTTCGATTATAACTGCTCCTCCGTGGTGATGCTGAATGAGATGGACACTGCCCAGGTAGGAGGGGCCCAGCCACTGCCATAGGTGCTCAGAGGCATTCGGGTAGCCATGCCCAGGAGTTGGAGGGAGAGCCTGAAGGCCAGCATAGTGCTTCCTCTGCCCAGCCGAGCTGTCTGCTGATGGGCACTGTCTGGCTTCCAGCACCAATCCAGCCCATCCTGCTGCCAGTGGAGGCTGGAGGTCTCTTCCCAGGCCCTGCCACCCCTGAGCCCTCTAATTTCCAGCAATGACTCCCCCTGTTTATAGGCTTTGTCCAGCCCTCCTTCTCCATCCAGAGCCAGATTCTGTTCCATCCCCCATGCACTGATTAGGGTCTTGCTCCAAGTCACACTGAGCACACTGAGCCGAGAGGCTGAGCATCCCCAGTCCTTCAGCATATTGTGATGCCTGGCCACACCCACCCACCCACCTAGCCTGCCCCCTAGGAGATGCACCCAGCACTGACAGAACCTGGAGTTTGAACCGTGGACCTTTTGCCCACTAGCCACCCTGACGATCCTGGCTTCATCCCACATGACCCCTGTGTCCAGGTGGGCTTCATGCTTTAGCCCCCCAGGGTCTGACAGCCCCAAGCATCATGTGCCTAAAGCACATGTCATGGGACAGCTTCTGGAGCCCAAGTCCCCATAGCAGGACAGCCATTCCTGGGTGGGAAAAGTGGGAATATCCTTTCAGGTTTTTGAAAAGTGATCCTTTCACTGTCTTGAAAGAAACTCACAGTAACTCAGTGCACTCCTGTGTGTGTGCCGGCCTTGTGTGGGGATAAAATAAAGTGGATCTGAGCTGCGGTCTCAGCCCTGCAGGAGCTCACAGTCTTGGTACAGAGACGGATGAGCAAATTGTCCCAACCTCACGTGGCAGCGCTATAATAGAGGTCAGCCGCGAAGTGCTGTGCTGGCTGGGAACAGGGAGCAATTAATTCTGCCCAGAGGGTGAGGGAAGACTTCAAAAAGAAGGTGACTTTGGCCTTGAAGAAGGCAGCAGAGGTTTGGGTGTGTAGGGCTGAGTGAGCTGGGAAAAGGCACTCAGAGCAGAGGAAACAGCAGGGCAAAGGCAAGGCGCTGTGCGTGTGTGTGGCTTGTCTGCAGAACAGCTGGGAATGCAGTGGAGCTGGGGCTCAGGGTCTGTCAGGAGCAGAGGAGGGTGGTGAGGCTGGAAAATTCAGCAGAGCCCTGCTTGCAGAGCGCTACCCATGTGGGCTTCAGAGTCCAGGCCTTGGCCTGCAGCATTGGGTCAGACCCTTATTTGTAAGCAACAGAACCCTTTCTTTGAATAAAAGCTTTCATGTAAGTGCCATATTGCCCAAGCACGTGTGATCAAGAGATATCCGTGGTGAAGCCACCTGGGACGGGAGTTGAGCTCCACCCAGACTGGCCTTCTGGTCCCCCGATGTCTCTTCGAGTCAGGACTCTGGGTGCCTTTGTGAACTCTCGGGTTCCGAGGAGCACTGTTAGACAATATTTGCTATCTAGGAAGGAGAGATCCTACAGATTTTAAGCCGTGGTATGGTTGAGTTCCTGTTAGAAAGTTGAGTCTAGGGACCAGTGAGGAGAAAAAGCTAAAGAGAAACCAAGAATCCAGGAGACTAGGAGGCAGATTCTTCAGGTGTACAGAAAAGAAAGGTAGTGATTGGGAGGTGACCAGGAGGCGGGACAGCTGGGCTTGGACATGAAAGCTGGGTTCCCAGATGGAAGTCTACAGGTTTGGGGAGCAGTTGTATGCGGGAGGTGAAGGAGAAGGAGAAGTTGTGGGTGGTGGGAGGAGCTCAAGTCAGGGCAGTCAGGCATCTGGGGATGTGCCAGCCAAGAAGGGAAAGACAGGAGGACGCGGGGAATGCAGATTATCGGGATGAAATTGAGTCCCCAGTGGGATGTGCACATGAGAGACATTCAAGAGAGATTCGCTCATCCTTCACCTATATTTGTGGAGTACCTGCTGTCTTCCAAAAGCTATGCCAGGTGCTTAGAATGCATCGTGAACAAGACAGAGAAAGCAAAAGAACAAATTCCCATCTCTGGTGCAACTTCTAAAGTGAAGGAGAAAATATGTAACAAAGTCCCCACAGTGTACTCAATTATATGTTAGAAGGTGATGAGTGTTTGGAAAAAAACTAAGAGGAAGATTGGAAGGCAGGTTTGGGGCATGGAATACAATTGTGATTGAGTGATCAAGGCGGGCTGTATTGAGAAGGTCACACATAAGCATACTTTTGAAGGAGGTGAGAGGATGAGCCATGTGATCATCTCTGGGGAGAGCATCACAGGGAAAAAGGACAACCCACACCAACACCTTATGGTGCACACATGCCTGGCACATTTGAGGAACAGGACAGAGGCCATTGTGACTGGGACAGAGTGAATATGGAGACAGCAGCGGCAGGTGACACAGACACATGGCGAGGCCAAGTCATGGAAGCCCTTAGGGGTCCTAGGAAGAACTTGGGTTTTACTCTGAGAGAAGAAGGGAGCCACTAATGGGTTTTGAGAAGAGGAGTGACATACTTTGACCTTTAAAAAAACCCCTCTAGCTGTTGTGTTGTAAATAGACCAATGGTCTGGGAAGGGGAAGGAGTCTATTTGCTAAGGATGTGATGGCAGCTTGAACTACGTGGTAGCCATGGAGTGGAATCTGGATATCTCCTGAAGGGAGACTCAACAAAATATCCTGACAGGCTGAATATGGTGTGTGAGGAAAAAAGGTGAACTCCAAGGGGCTCAATCAGTACATGGGGCTAGAATCCAAGATAAGATAACCATGAAATTAAATGGATTCCCATAAAACAAAGGCCTCTGGGGAGTTCCAGACTCAGAAGGCATCACCGCCCTATTCCTTTGCCTAAGAAAGTAAAATGGTGAACTCTGCTCCATGAGCCCAGGAATGAAGTAGAGCCTGTGAAATACTGTTTGCTGTTCCCCTTTTCCAGAAGCGCTTTTTGCAAAACCGGAGTTCAGGCACAGAGGAGGAGTGTCAAAGAATCTCACTTTGGGACATACATATAGCAAAGCAAGGGTCAAGGTCATTGGCTATAGCCCCCCCTTCCAGGGTGGGTCTTGGGTGAATGAAGATTTCTCAGCCCCAGATGTTGATACAGCCTTTGAGAATTGATTCTCTAACGTCAAAACCATCGGGCTTAGAAGGGCCATGACGTTGGCTGCCATATGCAGCTGGCAAGCATCCCCTAACAACGGCAGATGAATAGAACACTTATTGATATAAATATCATCACCACAACAGCTGGGCGCCTTGCAAAAATAAACAATGACACAGCGTGAGCAGCAGAAAAGCTGCCCTCAGCACCTGGAAGGGTGGTTCTTTGAAGTGGCATCAGCATTTGTCTGCCAGCGTGTCCATGCCAGGACAGCTACAGCTTCCTGGCCAGCCCAGCAACACAGATGGGTCTGTCATAGGTCCTGGGCATCATCAGAGGACCAATGAATGCCACATCCTCTGCTTTGACCACGGGCCAACCATAAGGCTTGTGTTGAGGCTTGTGGCAGGGCTACCTGTAAGTTGTAGGAAAATAAGGTTGAGGAGAGAAGGAGACATCTCTAGTGACTTATTTTCTTGCACTGCTGGCCCGATCTGCCTGCCTCTGCCCAGAATCCTACACTGCATCATTCAATCAGCCATCCCCAGCCACAGATATTCTTCCATTCTCCACAGTGGCTTCTGTTCAAAGATAATTACAAGCAGTGGGGGCTGAAGATAAAGACTCTGAAGGAAACTACATATTCAACCTTAGAGATTTTTTTTTTGTTTTTTTTTTTTAGCTCTTTGGGACTCCAAGGCCTGTGATCAGATTAGTGGGGCAAAATATCCTAGAACCACAACATCCAGCAAATGACAGTGTGGTTTCCAGTGGGCACATCAGAAAGAATCTTTCCGGTCACACCCAATAGCATTGATCTCTTCCATCTTTGTGGGCGCTATGGATAGACCAGAGTTCATGGGGAGCAGACACCAAAAAGAAGCCCTAATTGTGGTCATGCCACACCCACCACATTGTTTAGACTGCTCAGGAAATCCTCTGTGCCAGCCATGGGGTGGAGCTGTGCAGTAGACAGAATCATGGCCCCCTAAAGATGTCCACATCCTCATCGCTAAACCTATGAATGTTATCTTATAAAAGGGACTTTGCAGATGTGGTAAATTTAAGGATGTTGAGATATGTAAATTGTCCCTGGTTATCCAGCTGGGCCCCATATTAGGTTCCTAGTAAGAGGACTGCCGGAAGATCAGAGTCGGTGGTGATGGAAGCAGACCATAGGCTGATGGAAACAGGAAGTGGAGTGATACAGCCACAGGCCAAGGAATGCTGGCGCCTCTAAAAACTAGAGAAGATGAAGAATGGATTGACTCCTACAGACTCCAGAAAAGAACACAGCTCTGGTGACACTTTTATTTTAACCCTTTAATACTCATTTCAGATTTCTGACCTCCAGATAATAAATTTGTATTGGGTTAAGCCACCACATCTGTGGTAATTTGTTACATTAGCCATAGAAAACTACTACAGGCAATAAAACTGAACACAGGAATTCAGACCCAGAGTTGTAGGGATCAGTGCAGGGTGTGAGCCTGAAATCATGGGAACATCCAGAATCACCAGTGTTGAACTGGAAAGTGGTTTATTCTAGAGAAATCCATGCCTGCATCAGAGTCCATCAGGAACCATGAGAAAACAGAATGGGGAGAGCCAAGGAGAAGGCAGATGACTCACCTCCACAGGACTCTTGCTGACACAGAAGAGGTCTTTTAAAAGTTAAGGTGCATATTTTCTGGGTTGCATTCAATACACATGAATTGAGAAACTACCATGCATAAGGCACAGATCAGACATAGCAAAGGAGAAAGAGGCAGCAAGAAAAAAAAAAAAAAGCCCAGTCCCCATGGAGCAGACATTGTGGTGAACTAATATCTACCCGCCAGACTCCCTTTGGCATCAAACAGGATGGAATCATCTTTACCTGGAACCATCTCAACCAAGACCCTCAAGTGGCAGGAAGGAGCTGACCAGGAAGCAGAAGGAATGGAAGAGCCAGTGTCCAGGCAGCATGTCACACTGCTCCTGAGATCTGTGGTCAGCTCTGGAAGAAACCAGCAAGAGATGGCCACCATTTATCACCCCACCAGTCTGGAATCAGGTTTGGGGTCAGTGAGACCCAGGATCACTTTGGTTATCTCCACATTAGTAAGTGCTAGGTCTTTAGTATTCCTTGAATATTCTGCCCGTTTATTATATTGGCTAGGCGTGCAGTGTCCCCTGAGTTTCTCAGTATTTCACATGTCACTCTAGGGAGTATGCCTTATTTGGCTTATATTTTTGAGATTTTATCATCTAAGTGATCTCCAAACACCTTTTGATACTTCCCAGGTCTTTCCTCCATAGACCTGCTGCTTTGGAAGCTTTTGTTTCCCAGACTGTATTTACTAGTTAATAATTTGTTAGTTTACTTGTATATTTTCCTATGAACATAACTACCCCATTGAGTTTCTGATCGGCAGACCACATACAGAGCTAACACAATGGTCTAATTCTGGCCCAAAGCCAGAGATTTGGTGTCTTCCACTCCAGGACAACAACCAGATAGCATTTGGCTTTTAATGGCTTTGGAGATACCTTATTGGCTTCTCCTGCCAAATTTATGGACACCATTTTGGAAACCACTGATCTGACCAGGGTCTGTTTCCCCTCATTTTGCACATCAGGAAGCTGAGGTCCAGGCAAAAAAAAAAAAAAGATTTAGAAAAAAGATTTAGAAGCACGCACGTGGTTCAGTTGGTTAGGCAGCCAGCTTTGGCTCAGGTCATGATCTCACAGCTCAAAGGCTCATGAGTTTGAACCCTGCATCAGGCTCTGTGCTGACAGCTCAGAGCCTGGAGCCTGCTTTGGATTCTGTGTCTCCCTCTCTCTCTCTACCCCTCCCCTGCTCACACTCTGTGTCTCTCTCTCTCAAAAATAAACATTAAAAAATTTTTTTAATTTATCCAAAACCCCACAATCCATCACTGACTTGAGCCCAAGGTCCTCTTCCAAGTGAAGATTTTGGTAGCCATTTAAACAGTAGGATTTCCAGGGCTCTGGTGCCTGATAATCACTGACTGGCACCTGAGTATATGAGCAAGAAGAACTATTTTTTGGTTTAAAACAAACAAAAGCTACATAAAAGCTGAGTCACCCAGTTCTGAGGCTCCCACCATGGAAAGTCTGAGAGTTCAGGTGATGTTAGGCCAGGTAGAAAGGTGAGGGAGGGTGAGACCAAGAATAGTGCTTTTTTACAGACCTTCTAAAAGTTGAGAGGCAAGTCCGTCATTCTCCCAGTAGAAATGCAGGGTGATGTGTCAGGAAGGTCTTTTTTTTGTCATTGTGCCTGCAAGGCAAATAGCAAGCATTAATATCCCCATTTTTATCTCCACTTCTGAAAACACAGCCTAACATGCTAGCAAAACCCACAGAACACCCAAGTCTATATCTCCAGGAGCCTCAGGTCTGACTTTGCAAGGTGCTGTGCTTCTGTTCCAGAGAAGGTAACAGTAGAATAAGAAGCCTGGGGCTGTGAGACCAGAGTTCAAGTTCTAGCCCTGCCATTTAACTTGCTGTGTTGCCTTAAGCCAGTTTCATAACTTGTCCAAGTCTCAACATGATCCTCTGTTAAATTCATTTAACACTGATGTCAGTCAAGTTCACTCTGTCTTTGAAGGTTTAATTGAAATGGGCCCTGCTTCCTATTCCCCAATCCTGTGGGCAAGTCTGTTGTCCACCTCCACAGATTTCTGGGAATTGCAAGGGAACCCTGTTTGCATGGTCACTTCCCAGTTCATGTTAAGGCTTTACTGGGGCCAAGGTGGGGTTTGAATCCCAGTAATGCCCATGACCAAAGTTTGAACATTGTACAATCCTCATTCTTAAAGCCCCCTGCCTCCTCATCCTCGGTGTTTGGCAGCACATCTCCCCCCAACATTCTGTTGCCCAAACCACTTCCTGTCTCTACCTGTTCTCTCATACCTCCCCAACCAATGCCACCTTCTACCCAAAAGTTGTTCCTTTCTTAAGCTGTATAATTGAACTCTATTTTATTTTAACATACAGTGCTACATATAGTGAACATATATTGTATTAATTTCAGGTATATAATATAGCCATTCAAGAATACCATATCTTACAAAGTGCTCATCAAGGGCATTCCCAATGCCCTTCACCTATTTTACCCAAACCCTACTCACCTCCCCTCTGGTAACCATACTTTGTTCTCTATAGTTAAGGGTTTGTTCTTTTTCCTCCACTGCTCCTTTGTTTTGTTTCTTTAACTTCACATGAGTGAAATCATATGGTATTTGTCTTTTTCTGACATTTCACTTAGCATTATACTCTCTAGATCTATCTATGTTGTTGCAAATGCAAAGATTTCATTCTTTTTTATGGCTGAATAATATTCCATATATATATACCACCTCTTTAGATCCATCCATCTATTGAGGGACACTTGGGTTCTTTCTATAGTTTGGCTATTATTGGTAATGCTGCCGTAAACATTGGGGTCACCTGTACCCCTTCAAACCTGTATTTTTTTATCTTTTGAGTAAATACCTAGTAGTGTAATTGCTGGATCATAGAGTAGTTCTGTTTTTACCTTTCTGAGGAACCTCCATACTGCTTTCCAGAGCGACTGCACCAGTTTGCATTCCCACCAACAATGCATGAGGGTTCCCTCTCTGCCACATCCTCACCAATACCTGTTGTTTCTTGTGTTTTCAATTTTAGCTATTCTGACTGTGCTTTTTATTTGCACTTCTCTGATAATGATTGATGTTGAGCATCTTTTCATGTGTCTGTTGGCCAGCTGGATGTCTCCTTTGGAGAAAGGTCGCTTCATGTCTTCTGCCCATTTTTTATTCCATTATTTGGTTTCTGGTGTTGAGTTCTCTTAAGTTCTTTCTAAATTTTGAATACTAACCCTTTATCAGATACAATATTTGCAAATATCTTCTCCCATTCAGATTGACTTTTGGTTGTTTTGATATTGGTGGTTTCCCTCACTGTGCAGAAGCTTTTTATTTTGATATAGTCCCAATAGTCTATTTTTGCTTTTGTTTTCCTTGCCTCAAGAGACATATCTAGAAAGATTTTGTTATGGTCAATGTTAGAAAAACAGTTCCTATGCCTCAGGTCTCACATTTAGTTTCTTAATCAAAATTGAAGTTAGTTTTGTGTATGGTGTAAGAAAGTGGTCTAGTTTTATTCTTCTGCATGCTGCTGTCCAGTTTTCCCTGCACTGTTTGTTGAAGAGATTGCCTTTTTGCCATTAAATATCCTTTCCTGATTTGCTGAGGATCAATTTACCGTATAATTGTGGGTTTACTTCTGGATTTTCTATTCTGTTCCATTGATCTATACATCTGTTTTTGAACCAGTACCATACTGTTTTGATTACTACAGCTTTGTAATACAACTTGAAGTCCAGAGATGTGATACCTCCAGTTTTGCTTTTTCAAGATGGCTTTAGCTATTCAGGCCGTCTTTTGTGGTTCCATACAAATTTTTGGATTATTCTACTTTTATGAAAACTGCAGTTGGTATTTTGATAGGGATTGAATCTTACATTTAGTTTAACAATATTTGGTCTTCTTCCATGCATATGGAATTGTCTTTCTGTTTCTTTGGGTCATCATTAATTTCTTTTCTGAGTGTTTTATGATTTTTAGATAACAGGTCTTTCACCTCTTTGGTTAGGTTCATTCCTAGGTATCTTATTTTTGGGTGCCATTGTAAATGGGATGTATAGTAATGCAAGGGCTTTCTGTACATTGATTTTGTATCCTGCGACCACATGGAATTCAATTATCAGTTCAGTTGTATTTTTTTGGTGTACTCTTTCAGATATTCTATGTATAGTATCAAGTCATCTGCAAATAGTGAAATTTTTACTTTTCCTTACTGATTTGGATCCCTTTTATTCCTTTCTCTTGTCTTATTGCTATGGCTATGACTTCCAGTACTATGGTGAATAAAAGTGGTGAGAATGGATAGCATTGTCTTGTTCCTGATCTTAGGGGAAAAGCTCTCAATTTTCCCCATTGAGGATGATGTTAGCTGTGCGTTTTAAGACCTTTATTATTTTGAGGTATGTTCCCTCTAAATTTACCTTGTTGAGGGCTTTTATCATGCATAGATGTTGTACTATGTCAAATGCTTTTTCTGTGTCTATTGAAATTACCAGGTTTCTTCCTTTCACTTATTGTATGATGTATCACATTGATTTGCAAATATTGAATCACCTTTGCATCTCAGGAATAAATCACACCTGATCTTTGTAAATGCTTTTTGTAAAGTCTATTTATTTATTTTGAGAAAGAGAGAGCGCACAAGTAGGGTAGGGGCAGAGAGAGAGGGAAAGAGAATTCCAAGCAGGCTCCACACTATTAGCATAGGGCTCGAACCCATGAACCGTGAGATCATGACCTGAGTGGAGATCAAGAGTCATATGCTTAACTGACTGAGCCACCCAGGTGCCCCTGTGAATGATGGTTTAATGTGTTGTTGAATTTGGTTTGCTAGTATTTTGTTAATGATTTTTGCATCTATGTTAATCAGGGATATTGGCCTGTAATAGTCTTTTTGGTAGTATCTTCATCTGGTTTTGGTATCAGAGTAATGCTGGCCTCATAGAGTTAATTTGGAGTTTTCCTTCCTTTTCTATTTTTTGGAATAGTTTGAGAATAATAAGCATTAACTCCTCTTTAAATGTTTGGTACAATTCACTGTGAGGGCATCTGGTCCTGGGCTTTTTTTTCTTTTTTTTTTTTTTCCTGGGAGTTTTTTAAATTACTGATTCAATTTCCTGCTAGTAACTGGTCTGTTCAAATTTTCTATTTCTTCCTGTTTTATATTTCTTTTTGCCAGTTTATATGTTTCTAGGAATCTATCCATTTCTTCTACATTGTTAAATTTGTTGGCATGTAATTTTTCATAATATTCTCTCACAATCCTTTGTATTTCTGTGGTGTCATTTGATATTTCTCCTCTTTCACTTTACTTCTGAGTTTGTTTGAGTCCTATTTTTTTCTTTCTCTTTTCCCTTATAAGTCTGGCTAGAGGTTTATCAATTTTGTTGATCTTCTCAAAGAACAAGCTCTTGGTTTTCATTTTTTTTAGTTTCCATATAATTTATTTCCATTCTAATCTTTATTATTTCCTTTCTTCTGCTAGTTTTTGTATTTTGGGTTTTTTTTTTCTCCTTTTTCTAGCTCCTTTGGGTTGTAAGGCTGAGTTATTTGATACTTTTCTAATTTCTTGTGGTAAGTCTGTATTTTTGTAAACTTCTCTTTTAGAACAGCTTTTGCTGCATTCCAAGAGTTTTGGACTGTTTTCATTTTTCTATGTTTCCATGTACTTTTTGATTTCTTCTTTGATTTCCTGGTTGACCCATTCATTGTTCAGTAGCATGTTTTTTAAACTCCATGTATTTGTGGTCTTTTTTTACTTGGGGTTTATTTCTACTTTCATGGTGTGGTAGCCAGAAAAGATGCATGGTGAGACGTAGAGCCTTTTGAATTTGTTGCGTTTGTTTCTCTGGGCTAATATGTGATCTATTCTGGATAATGTTCCCTGTGCATTCTGTTTTAGAATGGAATATTCTGAATATATCTATTAGATCCATCTGGTCTAGTGTATCATTCAACCCCACCATTCCCCTTGTTGATGTTCTGTTTGGATGATCTGTCCATTTATGTAAGTAGGGTATTAAAGTCCCCAAGTGTTACTGTACTATTATCAACTAGTTCCTTTATGTTTATTATTGTATTATATATTTGGGTGTGCATCCATGCTCGGTGCATATGTATATTTAAAATTGCTATATCTTCTTGTTTGATTGTCCCCTTTATTATATACTGCTCTTCTTTGTCTCTTTTTACAGACTTTGTTTTAAAGTCTATTTTGTACAAGTATTGCTATTCTAGCTTTATTTTGACATTGTATTTGCATGATAGATATTTCTTCATCCCTTCACTTTCAATCTACAGGTGTCTTTAGGACTGAAATGAGTCTCTTGTAGGCAGCAGATAGATGGGTTTTCTTTTTTTATCCTTTCGACCACCCCGTGTCTTTTAATTGGAGTTTTTAGTCCATTTTGCCATTTTGTATTTGTTTTGTGTTGGCTTTGTATATTTTTTTCTGTTCCTTTCTTCCCTTGCTCTTCTCTGACTGTAAGTTGGCTTTCTTTCATAATGTATTTGACTTCCTTTCTCTTTATTTTTTGCAGATCTATTACTGATTTTTTATTTTTGATTTGTGGTAACCATTAGGTATATATATAACATCTTCTATCTATAGTAGTCTATATTAAGTGATGGTTGTTTAAGTTTGATCCCATTCTTTACTCCTCTCCTCCCCATGCTTTAGGTGTAGGGTGTCATACTTTACATCCTTTTATTTTGTGATTCCTTTGACTGATTTTTACAGTATGCTTATTTTCACTGCCTTTGTGCTTCCTACTTACCCTTACTTATGGTCTCTCCTTTCCACATGAGTCCCCTCTAACATTTCTTGTAGGCTTGGTTTAGTGGTCACGAACTCCTTTAGCTTTGGTTTGTCTGGGAAACTTTATCTCTCCTCCTTTTCTGAATGATAGCCTTGTTGGTTAGAGTATTCTAGGATGCAAGTTTTTCCCATTCCATACTTTAAATATATTATATGCCACTCCATTCTGGCTTGCATGGTTGCTGTTGAAAAATCTCCTGCTGGCCTCATGGGCTTTCCCTTGTAAGTTACTGATTTCTTTTGTTTTGCTGCTTTCAATTATTTTTATCAATATTTTTTGCCATTTTAATTACTATCTGTCTTGGTATAGTCTTCTTTGGCTTGATTTTGTTGGAGGAATCACTGTGCTTCCTGGGATTAAATGTTTTCTCCTGAGATTAGGAAATTTTTATCTATTTCTTCAAATAAATTTTCTACCCCCTTCTCTCTTCTGAGATCCCTGTTATTATGCTTGATGTACTAACTCTGTTTCTTAAGTCTCTTTTCATTTTGTATAATTTTTTTTCTCTCACCTACTTAGCTTAATTACTTTTCATGACTCTGTCCTCCAGGTAACTAATTCATTGTTAAGGGTCTCACTGATGTCCTCCACTCTTTTCCGAATTTTAGTGCTTCAAATTCTCTATTTAGGCATATTACTTATCTCCATTTCACTTAGGTCTCTTGCTGTGGTAGTTTTGTCCTGCTCTTTAATTTAGAACATAGTCCTTTGTCGCCTCAGTTTTTCTAACTCTCTGTGTCTGTTTCTCAGCTATGTCTCCTGTTCTTGAATACTAGTGGGTGGGGTAAGAACTTTTAAAAAGGTGGCATTGGTCCTTTGCCAGAGGGGATGTGCCTTCACTGCTGAGATCAGGGTGGCTGGGGCCACCCCTCAAAGCATGCAGGATGCGGCATGCAGTTTTAACAAGGTGCATGTGTCCTCTGTGAGAAGTTACCAGCTGCTGCCATCACTGCCAGGACTGAGGCCCTGCAAAGCACACAGTCAGAAGATGTGGTGTTAGTAAGCTTTGCAGGGTCTTCTCAGGGAGCAGCCACACAGCATCAGAACCCAAGCAAACATGACTGGAAAGGACAGATCTGCCAAAACACAGGAGAGCAGGGCTTGGTATAACCAAGGTAGGTTGTTAATGTGGGTGCTGAGCTGGTTCCCACAGGTGGCCATGTGTTTATGCTAGGGGGCAGGGGCAGAAAATGGCACCTGCCAGCTCCTTTATTTCTGGAGGAGTCTCACTATGAATCACCCCTCTGGGACACCCTCTGAGATGAGTAAATAACTCTCCCACCCATATTCTCTTGACATTTTTCAAACTGCTGCTTCTAGACTAGATCTCTATGTGCTGTTTGTTATGCTGTCTCTTTAAACATGGGGACTTTTGCTTCCTAATGTCCTCCTAGCTCTCCCAGAGCCAAGCCTGATTTTTTTTAAGCCTGGTGATTTTTAAAATTCCGGGCTTTCAGTCCCCCTAGTTGTAAGAACTCACAAAATTCAGCCCCTATGGTTTCAAAGCCAAATGCTATGGGAATTCTCCTTCCCTACACAAGTTCTGTTGTGATAGTTTATTTTTCTCCCCTCTCCTCACCCCCAACTCCTTCCCTCCCAAGATGGCCCATGAATCAGTTTAGCTCCCGACCATATCTCCACCCTTCCTACCCTCTTTGATGTGGCCATTTCTCTACATTTAGTTGTGGAGTCTGTTCTTCCAGTCTTAAGGTTTTCTGCATTATTTGCACTGTTGTGTTATCTAACTGTATCCATGAAATGAGGTGAGCTTAGGGTCCTCCTACTCCACCATCTTCCCCATAAGTCCTGCCTGAGTGCTCTCGTTAATACCTCTTTTTCAAGCCTGCCCCCCGACTTTGGCTCAGGTCATGATCTCATGGTTCAAGCCTGCGTTGAGCCTTTGCCATCCCCTCATTCCACCATCCTCTGTAGATATTCTCCTAAACTCCTACCCTTCCTCCCTGGGAACAGATTCCAATGCAACTGTCATAAGAAAGTTCCCCCACTACATGGAGATTACATTATTCACCCTTGGGGGCTGTTGAGAGGCAGACTTGGGAAATATGTGCTTTGATCACCAACCATGTGCCTTTCTCTCTCTCTCCCTTGCCTAGTACCTGCCACCTCACCCTCTATCTTCCTTAGCTGGCCAATCATATGTTTTTGGTTCTTTACAGAATCTATTTAAAGGACTTTTATAGTCACTGATCTGAATCTTAAAACTAATTCAGGTGACTTTCATATTATTCCTTAGAAATACTAATTCAACTATGCCTTCAAGTGGCCCAGGATTGATTTCCCCTACTATGAACCTTGATAAGCTTGATGAGTGGAATCCTTCATTTCTGAAGCTGTGTGATATTACTGGCCTTTCCATTTTATCAAAATATTGTTTAATTAACAAAAGGCATAACTAAGGTGCACTGAAATGTGCTTTTAAATTGTTTATTCCAAAAATAGGCCCATATGCTAGTTTTCATTCAACTCATCAGAGCATGTTTATTCTAGCAACTAACAAGCTTGCTGATTCCATCAGCAAGAAAATGATGTTCAACAGTGAGGATACGTCCACATTTGTTATATTTCACGTGTGAACTTACTTACACTCCCAAAGGACATCTTTTTGTGGCCCAAACAGCTATGGAGATCACTAGGTGGAATAATGTGTGGCAGCTGTTTCAGGGATGTCCACATATGCTTGGTTTAACTTGTTCTGACAATAAATAGCATAAGTCCCTCTGCTTTTCTGGAAGAAGCATCGACATTTAAGTCATATGCCGCAACTGGACTGGCTTCCCCTCCCAGGTGTGATCAGCAACACACCTGCTGTGTGTATTTGCCTTGGTGAAGGCCTCCCTCTGAACCATCCCTCCCCAGGCTGTTGGATAAGAAAAGGAAGAGGAGAGGGTGGGGCCAGGGCATGAGGTGAGGAAGGGCCATTGATCCAGGCCCTAGGCTAGAGGATTAGAACGTATTCTTGGAGAAAGCCTCTTCAAAAGGTTTTCAACTAAATTTTTAAAATGCCAAAATTACACTCAGTGTTCATGCAGCCCCACGCCAGCCTTGTTCCCATATTCTTAGAGCCAAGTGTGCCTTCTTGAACCCCCATTTTCCAGGACCTTCTGGAATCTCCAGAAGAAACCATGTCTCCTTAGAGCTTGGGCAGATAGAAGAGTAGAAGGACCCTGAGCTCACCGTGTCCCACATTTTCAACTAGGTGTCACCCACATCCCAAGTCAACAAACCAGAGAGTGATATGAAGACTGGCAGAACCAACTCTACAACTGCATACAGATAAGAAGCAGCATCTGAAGGGTTAGGAAGGTCAGAAGGGTAAAGGGATGTGGCCCGCAGGAGGGAAGGAGCTGTGTAGCCAGAGGAGAGAAATGAGCCCTTGACCCAGGGAGCTCACATGAGGAAGACTAATGTTTGGCTTTAGAAAACAGAGGGGCTAAATTCTGCAAGTTTATAAAAGCAATGGTGGTTGGAGCCTAGAGCTTTAAAAGTCAACTAACTCAGCACTGGACAAGCCAGGACAGTGAATGAAAGCTGGGTCACTGCCCTTAAAGAAATAGCAGCCTACCCAGAAAGGCAAAATAAAAGCAGCAGTTTATACAACACCAGGGCAAACAGAGGACCTGTTTATACTGATTTCAGAGTGTACTGTGGGACTTCTCTGAAGACAAGAGAGCTGGCAGTCACCATGTTCTTCCCCTGCTTCCCAACATAAATACAGAGCCACCTGCAAGAGGCGGGGACGCACAGGCACTTCTGCCTGACCCTTTGGCAATGCACCACCCTCATGAGTTCTCCTGAGGACTCACCCACTCCAAGCCTGCTAGCCTCTTCCCTGGGCTCAGGGCAAATTATGTTAAAGCTACATGCGTGCCCTAATGAGCCAGTGGGTGCACAGCTGCCTCAGTGCACCACACACATCTGCCATGCCCCCAGTTGCCATTGTGCATTGTAACCAGCTGCCATTTCATGCCACACCTGGCCACATACCCACAGCCGGCACTATGCACCAGACCCAGCTGCTCCCAGCCTCGCACAGCCCCAGCATGCAGCCACAAGCCGCCAGTGTTTTGGGGGATCTGGCACAGAACTGGTGGCCCAGCAAAAACTTTGCTAAAACCACTGCCCCACTCCCAGTTTCCCCAGCAGCAAGCCCCCTTGGAGCTGGCCTTCCTGGGTCCTACTAACACCACAGAGAGCAACCACAGCCCACAACAGGCAGAGAGTAGTACAGACAACTTCACTAAGAGGAAAAGTGACTCAGTCACAACAGTAAGGTGTAATTACTGCCAAGTTGCTGAAGTGCCCATTTTTAGTGAACAGGAGACATTGTACTGCAAGGTACTCCAGGACCTCCTCTTCATAAATTCACTACTTTCAAGAGCAGAAGACACAGCTCACTTTAACACACAGAAACAGACATAAAGAGGTAGAGAAATGAAGAGACAGAAATGTATTCCTAAAGAAAAAACAGGACAAGACCACAGCTAGAGATCTAAGTGAAACAGATATCAGTAACATGCCTGATGGAAAACTTAAAGCAATGATCAAAAGGATACTCACTGGACTTGAGATAAGAGTGGAGGACATCATAGCAGAGATAAGGACTGAATAAAAAATGGACATGACAGAGATGAAGGACTAAATAAATGAAATGAGAAATATGCTTGATGGAATGAACAGGATGAAAGAAGCAGAGCAACGACTTAAAGACATAGAAGACAGACTAATAGAAAGTAAACTGAATAAAAGAAAGAATTACATAAAACAGGAACAAATTTAGAGAAATGCCTTCATCAAATATAATAATATTCATATTATGGGAGTCCCAGAAGGAGAGAAAGAAAAGGGGGACAGAGTTTATTTGAAGAAATAACAGTTGAAAAATTCCCTAATCTGGGGAAGGAAACAGATATCCAGATCCAGGAGGCACAGAGAACTCCCATCAAAATCAACAAAAGCAGATCCACACCAACACAATTGTAATTAAACTTGCAAAATTTAGTGATAAAGAAAAAAATTTTAAAGCAACAGGACAAAAGTCAGTAACTTACAAGGGAAAACCTATAAGGCTAGCAGGAGATTTTTCACAGAAACTTTGCAAGCCCGAAGAAAGTGACATAATATATTCAAAGTGCTAAATGGGAAAAATCTGCAGCCAAGAATATTCTATCCAGCAAGGCTATTATTCAGAATCTCTCTCAGAAGCAAAGACAGAGTTTCCCAGACAAAAACTAAAGGCATTTGAGACCACTAAACCAACCCTGCAAAAAATATTACAGGGGACTCTGAGTGGAAAGGAGAGACCAAAAATGAGAGTATAAACATAAGAAACACAAAACCAGTGAAATGAATATTTCTCTAAAAAAAAGTCAAGTAACTAAAAAAATATATAAAGTATATACCTAAAACGTGGGGAAGAAGGAAAAGAATGGATTCAAACTTAATAAATGAGACTGCTATATGCAGAAGCTATATGCAAACCTAATGTAACCATGTATCAAAAACTACTAATAAACCTGCAAAGAGTAAAGAAAAAGAAATCCAAACTATGACTAAAGAAAATCAGCAAGGGGCGCCTGGGTGGCTTAGTCGGTTGAGCATCCGACTTTCGCTTAGGTCATGATCTCACGGATCGTGGGTTCGAGCCCCGNGAGCACAGAACATCTTCAGAAACAACCACAAAACAAGTAATAAAATGGCAATACATACATATCTATCAGTAATTACTTTGAACATAAATGGACTAAATAATCATAAGACACAGGTAATAGAGTGGATTAAAAAGTACCTATAAGAGATTCATTTTAGACCTAAAGACACCTGCAGATTGAAAGTAAGGGGTTGGAGAAACATCTACTATGCAAGTGGATGTCAAAAGAAATCAAAGTAGCAATACTTACTTTGAACGATATGGACATTAACACAAAGACTATAATAAGAGAGAAATAAGGACACTGTATAATAATAAAGGGGACAATTTAACAAGAAGATATAGCAATTATAAATATATATGCTCAATGTGGGAGCACCCAAATACATAAAACAGCTAATAACAAACATAGAGGAAATAATTGATAATAATACAATAGCAGTAGGGGACTTTAACAACCCCACTTACATCAGTGGACAGACAGATCTAAACAAATATCAACAAGGAAACAGTGGCTTTGAATGATACACTGGAAAAAATGGATTTAACAGATATATTCAGAATATTCCATTCTAAAACAGCAGAGTACACATTCTTTTCAAGTACACATAGGACATTTCCAGAATATATATTAGACCACAAAACCATACTCAACAAACTCAAGAAGGTTAAAGTCCTACCATGCATCTTTTCTGACCACAATTCTATGAAACTACATGTCAACCACAAGTAAAAATCTGGAAAGACCACAAATACATGGAGGTTAAATAACATGCTACTAAAACAATGAATGAGTCAACCAGCAATCAAAGAAGAAATTAAAAAGTACATTGAAACAAAAATGAAAATACAATGATCCAAAACCTTTGGGATGCTTCAAAAGCAGTTCTAAGAGGGAAGTTTATAGCAACACAGGCTTATTTCAAGAAGCAAGAAAAATCTCAAGTCAAACTCACACTTAAAGCAACTAGAAAAAGAACCCCCCAAAAAAAACCTAAAACTATCAGAAGAAAGGAATAAAGATTAGAGCAGAAATAAATGATACAGAAACTTAAAAAAACAAGAAACAAAAAACAATAGAACAGATCACTGAAACCAGGAGCTGGTTCTTTGAAAATAAATCAGTAAAATCAATAAACCTCTAGCCAGACTTGTCAAGGAAAATAAAGGACCCAAATAAATAAAATCACAAATGAGAGGAGAAATAACAAACACCACCACAGACATACACAAATGAGAGGAGAAATAACAAACACCACCACATACATACAGTCATTAAGAGAATAGTATGAAAAACTATATGCCAACAAATTGGACAACCCAGAAGAAATGGATAAATTCCTAGAAACCCAAAAGTGAAGGAGGAAGAAATAGAAATTTTGAAAAGACCATTTACCAGCAAAGATATTTAATCCATAATCAAAATACTCCCAACAGACAAAAGTCCAGGACCAGATGGCTGTATAGGAAAATTCTACCAAACATTTAAAGAAGAATACTTATTCTTCTTAAACTTTTCCAAAAAAGAGCATAAATTTAGAAGTTTTCCTTTCTGTCAGGCCAGCATTACCCTAATACCAAAACCAGATAAAGACTCCACTAAAAAAAGAGAACTACAGGCCAATATCCCTGATTAACATAGATGCAAAAATCCTCAACAAAATACTACTAGCAAACTGCATCTGACAGTACATTAAAAAATCATTTACCATGATCAGGAATCATTATATTGTACACCTGAAACTCATAGAATACTGTATGTTAACTAATGGTAATTAAAATTTTTTAAATAATAAAAAACTAATTGACAGTTTTATAAGAAAAGGAAACCACAAGCCTCCCTCCCCCAAGATTTCTGTAAATCACTGGTACTTACATGCTCATGGTCAGGTTCCTCAGTTCACATATGTGGCTGCTGCTCCATTTCGATGTCTCCCAGGGAGCAAAGTTCAGTTTTTCACTGGTTTCCACAAGAAACCATGTGCATTGAGCACTGTACCTGTTATCAATTTACTGAATATTTAGGAGTTTGGGGGGTTACATGGCACAGTGATTCACCTTCTACCCTTTTACTGGCTCTCCTATGCTCCCAGTCTTTGTCCTCTCCTGGGTCCCTCTTAATAACAACCCACAGCTCTCTCCTTTGACATGCAGAGCAGTATCCCCATGCCCAGGATGGTGCCCACCCCACTGCTACCCCAAGCTAGCTGATCAGGAATTTTCACAAGGGCAGTTGTATGGACATTATCCTAAGGAGAAACTTTCATAAAGGATTCTGAGGGGGGGAAATAAAACCCTCAGTTTATCCCTCTTGTTTTGAGTAACTGCCCCCCACACTGCCTACTAACTATAGCTCACATTTATTGAGTATTCACTAAAGATCCCTGTGCTAAGTAACACATTATGATTCCCAGCCATTCATAACCCAGAGAAGCTAAAAGATTTGGCCACATTACTCAGCTGGAAGGCATCAAGGCTGGGATTTGAACCCAGAGCACTTCAAGTGGGAGCCCCACTACCTTGTGCTACATGGCATACACAGGCCTAAATAGCAGTACTGACTGAGATACCATCCCAGCACTTGGACACCAGGACAGCCTTGAGCTAAACCAAAGAGGACATTCTTGTTGATGGAATCCTTTTCTGAGCCCTAAAAGGTCACTGGACATGGAACACTGGCTTCCCTTCTTTTTTCTCCTGCTTCCCATGGAGTATGTTTGACATTCTGGGCTGTGGGAGACCTGATGGTGTTTGGCACCTCAAACACCACATCTGCCCACACATCATCCAGCTGGATGTCGCCGTGCTGCTGTGGTCTCACGAATTAGGGAGCTCAAGTGACAGAATGGCTCCGATTTAGGATTAGAAGGACCCTGCAACCTTCCCCAGCCCTCTGGGCATTATGGAAAAGTGACCTGGAAAATCAAATGCAGAGAAGTGTCCCAAAATATAGGAGTCTTGTTTGAGGCACAGTAGAACCTATTAGCTTGAGAAATTGGTCTAAAATCTTATTAAAAGAGACAAATCATTCCGCCTTCTCTCCGGACTGAAAATATTGGGGGTAATACACTTTCTCTGAAGCCTGGGACCCATGTACTTCATGTCAGGATCACAGCCAACCTCTGGAAAGACTCAATTCAATGCAGGTGATAAAGGCTATTATTTTTTTTAATGGGCAGTTCTGATTAATTCTGATTTCTTTGGCCAGCCACCGACTTATCTCTACCAGTCCCTCATTACTGTGAAGGTTGCAAGCCAGAAGAGCCAATGGCAAAGAGAAATGAAGTTCAAATTGTGGATTTGTCATTATTGCACAGCTCAGCAGATAACTGTCCAGCCCCCATGCTGCTACGCACACGCACACACACACCTCCTTTCTCAATATGCTCAATTAACCCACTTGGACCCCAGAAAGCAAGGTACCATTGCATTATGAAACCTAGACTTGCTCATCTTGGCTACTTAAGAGGAATGACAAAAAGAGTCCTTCAAATGTATAGGTTAGCTATTATTATGGTGGTTGTGTTTGCTGGGTACTGATAGGTTCTGGAATAATGCAAATCACTGGAATTTAGACGATGCTTATTCCATGCCTGGGAATGTGCTGAGGGCTTTCTTCACATGTATCATCTCTCTTTTATCCTTAGAACAACACTGTAAATCAAGGGTTGGCAAACTTTCTCTATAAAGGACCAGAAAGGAAATATTTGAGGTTTTGAAGTCTATTTTAGGTTATGTATGGTACTCAAATCTGCCACTGTAGCAACCACAGACAATATGTAAACGAAGAAGTATGGATGTGTTTCAATAAAACTGTCTTTTACAAATTCAGCCAACTGGCCAGGTTTAGCCTGTAGACCATCATGTAAACATGTTATTCCCATTCTGGAAGTTTGGTTCTTTTCTCTCTCCTACATCCTTCTTCCTCCCTGGTCTTCCATTCTGGTTCTAGTTCTGGAAGAAGAATAGAATAAAAGATGTTTTTGCACATGACTTCCCAGGGAGAATTGGCTGTTCTCTCTCAACAAAAGGGAGAAGGATCATTTTCATGATAATCCTGCATCCATGGTGGCTATAGAGTCCTATTGGTCACCTGTCAATCTAGCTGCTTGTCTAAAAGCTTCGTATAGGCTGTGGCAGACCTCACTGATGAAAGACTGGCTCCCAAGCTGCTCTCAAAAGCCTTGGTGGGTCTTTATGAGTCTCAGGGACATTTTCCATTACCTTGCCAATGGTCTAACACGTGGCCTCTTTGTTCACACTGGGTGGTCCCCAGCAAGCCTGCAGGTGCAATCTTAGCTCCCCTCTGAGCCCCAAATATGGGCCTGTAGACCTAGACAGGGTCCATCTCCATGCCCTTTAGAAACTGGGAATTTGAGGAAGCTTTGGCCTCTCTGAGCCCCAACACCTGCCACCTACCTGAATACTCTTTCCCCAACTAAAGTCATCTAACAGCTCCACAGATCCAGGGAATAAATTATCTGTCTCTCCTTCTCGACGGCACTGTAAATGTAGGGAACCATTTAGGATCTCAGACTAGGGTTTCTCAATCTCTGCTCTACTGATATCTGGAGCGGGATTGCACTCGGGAGCAATCATGCGCACTGTAGGATGGTCAGCAGCATCCTGGCCTCTACAAGCTAGATGCCCATAGCAACCCCCAGGTGTGACCATCAAAAATGTCTGCAGACACTGCCAAATGTCCCCTGGCTGACAAAACAACCTTGAGCTGAAAACCACTGTCTGGTTAAAGGGCAACCATTGCCTTTTGCTCTCAGCTGTAGGTTCCAACTCTCAATTCCAGAAAAATAGGATCACCATTTCCCACCTAATATGCTAATACTTCTAGCCAGTGTGTCCTGCAGGCAATAAGAACGGCTTGGTGATAAAGGAGATCAACACTCCCCACCCCTCCCTTGACCCCTCTCTGTGACCTCTCCCTTGCCCCAGCTCTGTATGCAGTACTGGCCTGAGAAGACCTCCGGGTGCTATGGGCCCATCCAGGTGGAGTTTGTGTCGGCAGACATCGATGAGGACATCATCCACAGAATATTCCGCATCTGTAACATGGCTCGGGTAAGCATACAGCCACTATTGCCTCCCATGCAGCTCCCCCACCCCAAAACAGATGGGGTCTGGCGGGAGAGGATGAGACACACCAACCAGGAGACTGTGCTGTGCTCTCCTGATAATCCCATCTTTGGGGAAGCAGTGCCTCTGCCGATTCCAGCTCCAGACCCAACAATGGCTCCAGCACTCAGAGATGCATGGGGAGACACCAGCCTGCCATCTGCCTGTTTCCCGACACACTTGTTGCCATGTAGTCAAAACTTCTCAGGAATTAGTGCTTCCCTGCTGTGTCGCACTGTGTTGGCATGAGTTGATTCAGGCTTTGATTGGATCCAGTAAGCTTTGGGCTAGGCTCTGAGAACACCAAGATGAAAAATAATCAGTTGCTTGCCTGGGGAAACTCACGGGCTAGGTTGAGGAATACTGGGTGGGAAGAGCAGATCAGTAGTCTATGAAATAGCTAATGAAGACTGTAGTCTTTACCGGGGGTCCAGGGTGGACAGACTCGGACTCTGCCCTCAGTTCACTGTCCAGTGGTAACATGAGATACGTTCTTGCACACGAACCTCAGGAAGAGAGATGAATTCTGCCCAGTAGAGTGAGTTGGGGAAGGTGTTTCCTACAGAAAGGGATATTTGAATTGGGTTTTGGAAACTGAGTAGTTTTGCAGGTAGAGGGGGTGCAGGGAAGACATGGCAGGAGAGTCAGTGTGCACAAAGGTGTAAGGATGAGACCGGGAGAGTCACAGACTGTGACGACACGGCATACAGCCCACTTAGTCTGTCTTCCACTACAGTGCTGCATCCCCAGAAACACAGCCCTAACAGCTTCTCTGCTCTCAGCCTCAGGACGGGTACCGCATAGTCCAGCACCTCCAGTACATTGGCTGGCCCGCCTACCGTGACACGCCCCCCTCCAAGCGCTCTCTGCTAAAAGTGGTCCGCCGGCTGGAGAAGTGGCAGGAGCAGTATGATGGGAGGGAGGGACGCACCGTGGTCCACTGCCTGTGAGTACCGTGGCGGGGCCTCAGGGGCAGCGGGGCGCCAGTGACAGGGCGTCTGTCCTTGAGGATGACAGTGCCACAAACACCAGCCATAGGCATGCCTGGCCGTACCAGCTCCCAACCTCTTTCAGAGGCCAAGGGGTGTGTGTTCAAGGAAATGTAGTCTTTCAGGGACTGGGGTTGCCAGTTTGCTGTCCTAAACTAAGGTTATATGACACACCATTGATGCAGAGCCTGGTGACCTTTCACAGACCACTCCACATCACTCTTAGTAGGGAGATGAGCCCCAGCCCCCAACAGGAGGCACAGTGTGTGCTGTTAGTCACCAGAAAGCTAGGACAGAGTGGGTTCCACTGTCTAGATCCTCTATTTCCTAAAGGAGGGAAAGAAGAAAAGGGCATATGTTGATTGAGTTTGATGCCAGGTATTTTAAGTGACTCTTAAAATACCATCTATGAGGTAGATCTTATCATGCTATAGTGAAAAATCTGAGGCACAGAACAGGTGAGGGATTGGGCAGCCGAGAGAGGAGAGGAGCTTTGATTTCAATCCACTGGCATGTAAGTTAAGATGCTGTTAACCCACACCACCTCTGAGTGAACCAAAGACTCATCCACCATGTCCTCCTGCGGGGGCATCTCTTGCTATGGGGGTACTGGGAAAACAGGGACACAGAGAGCCTGAAAGGAAGGCAATGCCCCTGAGGGGTTGACTGATGGATGCAGAGACCTCTGGGAACACATTCCCATGGCACAGTGGGCTCACGGCTGTGTTGCTATGTCCATTACTGGGGTACGCTGGAACCTTCACCACTTTTCTCAGAATGGGCAAAGCTGGGGCACAGAGTTTCCCAAATAGACGTTGATGTCATAATGCCAGGTGGAGGTCAGGCTCCTTAGAGGACTGTGGCTGAAAGCCTGTCATCAAGAAAGTCAGTTAATTGAGTGAGCCTCAGTTTCCTCATCTGTCCAATGAGTATGTTGAAATAGGTCATCTTAAGACCCTATAGTGCTTGGTCATGAAATATTTAGAGAACAAACACAATTTATCTTCCAACATACAGATTCATGACACCATGGTAGCAATCATGCAAATGTGGTAAAGGCTGTTACTTCAGAGCCTGTGTTAGAGTCTACCCTAAGAGTATAGAGTGACCTCAGAGAAGGGTTCTGCAAAGATTTCGGACCCAGAGCACCTCTGTAGCCTTAACAGCCATGTGTGCCATATCTGACTGGCAACCATTCCCTTAGAATGTGGAAGGTTGGGGGAAAGTGACTGAGAGGACTCTAGTCTCTTAAAATCTGTCAGAGGAGATGGGAGCAAGCTCTTCCCTTTTTAGAGTAAAGATGCCTGGAGCCATTAATAACACCTTACTGATCTCAGGATCGAGTTCAGTCTTTTTAAAACCAGCTTATAGTTCATTGTTCCCTTCTTTCAAATAGGTGCTGCATGCACGTGTCAGGAAAACTCGAGACACACACACACACACACACACACACACACAGCTTAAGGACACCACCTATAAAAATCCTTTTTTCCCAAAGAATGCAAATCACAAACCAGGGTTCAGGAAGATGCTGTGAGGTGTCAGTGTCACTGATGGGTGACAGGAGCCAAACCAAGCTAGTTCTGCCCACATCCCAGAAACTGGCAGCTGGTTCCCTGCAGACTCACCCCTGCTCCCTCCAGATCCCTCCCACACACTCAGGTGGCCTCACCTTAGCACAGAGCCATTTACCTCTTTCTCTTGAACTCTGCTGTTCTTGCTTCAGAAAGTACTGAACCTCCTTTTGCAGGGGGCGGGGGGGAGGGGTCCATTCCTACTCTTTCCCATGTGATTGTTTTTCAGCCTGCTTTTTTGCAGGAGTACTTTTTTTTCCATGCCTCCCCTAGCCAAGGTGACCAGCAGTTTGAACTGAAGGAAAGCACAGGCACGTCCTCCTATCAACAGGGACCTTGGCATCCTTGGCGGCCAGAGCTACCACAAGAGACACTGAAATGCACTGGCCAGTGAATGGAGGGCAACTGTCTGTACTTGAAACATCTGCTCACTGGGTGTCCTGTAGTTAAAACATCTGGGAAATCCAGTGCCTTAGTTTCCATCCAGATGTTCTTTAGACACAGGCCATTACATGAAATCATTAGTTGCTCTTGGCAACATGCCCAGGATTTCTGAATAAGGTAGTTTCCTTAAAGGGACTTTCTGTAAATAGTTGGAGGGGCGTTTTCATGAACGTGAATTATGGAGCACCAGAAAGAAGGGACAGAGAGATGACCCTGCTGGGAGTCCTCTAGCTCCACTCTCCAGATTGACAGGGTCTTGCTTAAACCAGGGGGTCCAGAGACCTGTCATCTCAAGATAGAGCATCTCAGATCCACCCAGACCCACCCCTAAACTTAGGCTGGCTGACCCGAGGCTAACAGCGACATCTCTGGGGTTTCTGTCCTGAGTGGATGGAAAGAACTATGATTAAAACCACCTGGAACTTTCCACTGGCTTCACCGGATGTGTAGGTGGACCGAGAGCCTCCTTAGACAAGGATACAGGCACTACACGTCCAGACACACACACTCTGTCACATTGCTTGGGTCAGTGTACCGTGTGTGACTTTCACATGCTCATAGAACCAAAGAAACTTTCAGCTAATTGAATTCTCAAAGAGCATCTAGTCCAGCCCCTCCATTATATGAACAGGGAATGACTTGTTCAAGGTCAAAGCAGGCTCATGGCAGTAGTGGGACTCAAACCACTAAGGCTTGCACCATAGTGTGACTTTGCATTTGCTCGGGCAGCCACTCCCCCACGACTGCTGATGTGGCTTTAGCATCAGCAGGTGCCTGGGGGGGTGACCCAGGAAGATGGCTTACCTCTTCACTCTGTGTGTAGAAATGGGGGCGGCCGCAGCGGAACCTTCTGTGCTATCTGCAGCGTGTGTGAGATGATCCAGCAGCAAAACATCATTGACGTGTTCCACATTGTGAAAACACTGCGTAACAACAAGTCCAACATGGTGGAGACCCTGGTGAGTGTCGCAAGAACCTTCTTCCACAGCTGGGGGCCAACCCTAGTTCCCCTGACCTGGAGAAAACCGCATCATCTAGTAAAAAAAAACACCCAACATCGGGGCGCTTATTGAGCCCTAACAGTCTACACCCTTTGCACACGGTTATCTGCTCTGCTCCTGTCCCTTCCAACCGCACCAACTTCCTTCCCCTGCAGGGCAGTCCAAATATTAATCCTGACCCACTAATCCTCATATCACTAATTCAGGCTTAGGGGAAGGGATTCTGGATTAGTAGAGTGTGAATTATATTTTCAGTTCAGTCCAGTCCTATCTTAATTAACCTATGTGAATTGCACAGTGTAAGCACAGGGCTTGGACACTGTGGAGAAAGTGATGGAAAGTAGATGGGCAGGCAGAGCCCAGACCATAAGGCCTGGTGCAGTGATGGGAAAGGACCATACACAAGGAACTTTGATAGAGTCTTAACCTAATCGAAGCGTGGTCCTGCTTAGATTCTCGTGCTCAGACCAGCAGTGTCAGCATCAACTAGATGCTTGTTAGAAACGCAGAATCTAAACCCACTCCAGGTTTACCCAGAATTTACATTTTAGAAAGATCCTGGGTGCTTCATATGCACCTTACAGTCTGAGAAGCACCAGTGTCCAAAACAGTGAAAAAGAAGAGCATGAGCCCCTTGGGCATCTGGAAAAGCATGGGTGTCAGCAGGCACTGGGCAGAACTCGGGGCCATGTCCAGATATGGATAAGTATGTGGATAATTTTGAGTCGACTGTTAGTATGGACATAGATAAAGTTTCTTCCAAGGTCTGTGTCTCTAACCTAAATGCATTTCTCTTTTCCTTTTCATCTCTCTGTCACCCTCTCTGCTTCTTCTCTGCCTCTCCCCCTCACAGGAACAGTATAAATTTGTATATGAGGTGGCACTGGAATATTTAAGCTCCTTTTAGCCCAACGGGATGGGGAACCTGCTGGAGCCCAGAGGCTGCTGCAGCCAAACCCCCTTTTCCTGTGAATGGCAGTGACTGGGCTCAGGGGCTGAGAGGCGGCCCCCTGCCCAACTCCAAGGAGAAGACTGGTGGTCCCGTGTTCCGTGGTGGGCCCTGCACCTTCTGAGGGGTCTCCTGTAGCTGTGGGGATGCTGCTCTGAAAGGCCCAGGCTTCCCTTCCACACCCAACCAGCCACAGCCATGGGCCCACACACGTGTGCCCACGGCAAGGCCCTGGATTTTTTTTGGCTCCCAGACCTCTTGCTTTTGTTCTTTTCAAGTTTGCGAATCTCACGGCAAAGCCGACTGTGCGAGTGTTGGGGCGTGACAGGCTCAACTGCACCTCCCTGCCTCATGTGTCCTGGAGAGTAGAGGAGATGTCTGTTCTGTCCCTCCATGCCGTCATGGAAATGATAGGGTTCCTGGAAGGGGAGGGGGTCCCTGCTCTGCTGCCCGCTGCAGGCTCCTTCAGAGATCTCTGGCACTGGATGCCTACCCGTCTGGATCAGTGTGACCCCGGGAAGCTCCTGAGACCACAGCAGAGGCCCCCATTCTCACACGTAATCTGCATGGGGCTTGGCCCGATACCATTTTGAACCTCTCCCCCAGCCTAGGCCTTGACCTGTCATTCGCTGGCCAGCCTGCTGTGTCCACAGCCCTTTGATAAAGGTTCTCTTTGCTTTTTTTGTAATCGGTGGGAGGGGGAGCATGGAACGTTGCTGCTCTTCCTTGTCTTTGTGAAAAGGAACCATCTCTCGGGGGCAGGGCTCTGGCTGACCTTGTGTTTCTTGGGTGGTGGCTTCCTTTAGGAGAGAGAAGAGATTTGGTTATTTTCCAAAGTGTATAGGGGAAGAAAACTTTCTCTGGGCATGTAAAATCCTAGTCTCTTATGTCAAAGTGAAAGCGGGAGAGAAGTTTGGATGTGTAACTATAAGACAAATCTCTCGGGCCTGTAATCTTTCCTGGCAATGTCCTTAAAAGATCTCACCGTAGGACAGCACTGCCATTGAACAAGGCAACAGGCTAGTCTGAAGAAAGTCCCTTCAGATGGGGCAAATAGGATACCAGCTTTGTGCACAATCTTGGATCTCCAAATTTGAATTCCTTTCTGGAGAAACCCCTAGCTGCCATCTTGAAAAAGGCCTTCAATGGGCCCAGTTATTGTTTAGTTTAAAATAGGCCAAGGAGATCACACCCGAGGGATCTAGGGTCTTGTCCAAAGAATGGGTGAGTCAGTGACATGGAAGCAATATTGCTGAGCATCTACTGTACAGCAGGTTTGGCACATTCCTTAGACAGTCCTAGAGCCCCAATGAGAGAACTACCAACCTGTCATCTCTACTTCACAAATGAGGAAACTGAGGCATCTTCCTCCTTGATGAAATTCTGGGTTCCGGAAAGGCAGATACTGGTAATAAGACTTACTTGTACTGTTTTCTTCATCTTTCACAGCAAAGCGGTTATTTTATGGAGGGAAAATAAGGCCAGAAACTTCTGAGCAGAGAATTCCACAATGGAGTTCTCTTCCTTTCTGATGCGAGTTCTTCTGGGAAGCCCAGTATTTCAGATATAGTTCAGTAACTCATTCCCAGCTCCCCAGGAAAGCTAGCCCCATCTAATTTCTTAGCCAATGAGAAAAGTTGCCCGTTTCCTCAGGCTATGAGGTCTGCAAGCCAGGGACATGCTCTACCTTGATCTCTACTAGATGTTCAGGCACAGTATCTGGCAGCCTCAGGCTTGGGATCTAGGAAGCTCTACTTGGAGGCTGGTCTGGCCCCAGACAGAGGATGGGGAGCACAGAATTCAATAAGGCACAGTTTTTCTCCCCAAGAGTTCACTGTATACTGGGGAAATTAAGCCCAAGTGCAGAAGTGGTGGAGCATACAAGTATCATATGAAACTGGGAGCAAGAGACCCTCTGCCCGCCTAGGGCTTCCTAGAGGAGGTCGGGTTCATTCCAGCTGGGTCTCAACAGGTAGAAAAAGGAAGGAAAGGAAATCAGTCCAAGAGATCAGGATGTGTAGTGGCAAAGAGGTGTGAAAACTCCTTGGGCCTGGGCGGGCAGGTGAGAGGTGAGCCCAGTTGAAGGAAAGCATGACAGGAGGGGTGGCAGGGATGAGCCGAGGTCAGGGAGAAGAGTGTTCCACCAAAAGCACACTTACCCCTGCAGGCAACAGGGAGCAAAGGGAGCTTCTGAGTGATGAGCTCAGCTCAGTGTTAGAGAAGACTCTCTCTGGGGCCAGTGGGGCTGCCTCCTTTCCTTTCATCAGACACTGTGAAAACATTCCCTTAAGTGTGTGCTTTTTAATATCACATCTATTTGTCTGCTCATTATTTTGTTGCTGGAACAAAATATGCAGTGGATCATGAGACTCCGCTCTTGTGAGAAACTCAGGGTCTCTGCTCTCCCATGGAGCAGGGTGACCAATGCAGGCCCATGAGGATGGGACATGAAAGGAGCCCACAGAAACTGTTCCCATTGGCATGGACTCTGGAGCTGTCTGGAAGTCCAGGGACACCAGATGTGATCACAGAAGGGCTGTCACTTTGCAGGTTCAAAAGGAAGCATCTCAAAGGGAAGGAAGGCAAAGGAGCCCCCCAGTGAACTCACTCTTCTCCTTTGATGGGTCCTTTCCCCAGTGTGCTTGAGCAGGTCCCCAGGCCCCAGCTCTCACTGGTCATACTGGCTTCCCCTGGCTCCAGTCCACTGCTCCAACCAGCCATCACACAGCCTTCAAGGAGCCTGTAGCAGAGCAAATCAAATGCCCTTTGTTCAGATCCTGGCTCATCCATGCAGA